>NC_090450.1:519230352-519533382 GCF_031143425.1 Pleurodeles waltl | reverse complement strand
CATCACCCCATTGGGCG
This sequence comes from Pleurodeles waltl, assembly GCF_031143425.1. Classification (NCBI taxonomy): domain Eukaryota; kingdom Metazoa; phylum Chordata; class Amphibia; order Caudata; family Salamandridae; genus Pleurodeles; species Pleurodeles waltl. Next base: position 519,533,365 of record NC_090450.1, on the reverse strand, counting down.
ATGTCCCCTTTGTGCACTACTCGAATGTTCTCTGACCGAGATTAACATGCTTTTGTTCTTTTAATTCTTTTTGACCAGTATTTGTTAGTGTCTGCCTTCATGACTTTTAATCCATCGCTAGTGTGCTGGTATAATTCCACGTGTTTATTGAAGGCACAACATAATTACATCTTGGGGCGATGCAACAGATATTGAGCTCGACTTGTCCCACCTCTTTGAAACCACCTATGATCCCTTCTCTACATTGTCTTCTAACCTGAACAGAATGATACATTAGACAATGTGAATGTTGTTACATCATATACTTCATGCATGTGTAAAGGAAGGTCATGGACATACCTACCCTTGCAATGATCAGTGGTCATTCAATGCTCCCATAAGAACTATGAGTTCTCCCTAAAGGTTATAAGATGCAGGCTTCCATAGCACCCTCCCCTTTTGCACTACCCTCTCTCTTAAAACCTTACAGTCCAAACTTCTTCTCCATCTCTATCCCCCCCACCCTCTCTACCACAACAGCTAAGAACTTCAAACACAAATTGATTAAACAACACCCTAAACTACTCATCGCCAATATCTGTATTATAACACATTTAAAGGCCTAAGGACAACTGATTTCATCTTTTACACTCCACGTGCTGTGAAATGGAAAATAATTGTTACAAAGTAGCTTCACATAATCAAAACCACTAACATCCCACAAAGACATAAACTATCAATCTCCAATTCACCAAAGTTCAAAGGCAATGTTCCCACAACCATCATCAGAAACTGAACTATCATGATACAAGCCAATGATGCTAACCTACGCACTTTCAAATCCATATTCCCAACACTGAAAATACTGTATCACTGTCACAAATCTCTTACCCCTCAAGCCACTCTCCCCCACAGGACTCCACACACAGTGAATTGTGCAAGAGTTACACCGCATGCTCAACTCCACCCCTCACAACTCACCTCAACTGATACCAAACATGATGTACCTGGCAGCCCACTAATCCACACCACTATCCCTCACTCGAATACTATGATCTACTCTCTTACCAACACTCTCACAAGCCCATCCCAGATCCCCAGCTAAGCTCAAAACATCTCGACTTATCCCATTCCCCAACCCAACAAATCCTCGGACCACCACTTCCTCCAGACAAACCCCCCCCTTCCTCACGGACGTCTCAGGACATTGACCGAATTACTCATGCTCCCAAGTCTTACTACCTGCCCTCTACACTCACAAATGGGCAGACAACACCAGCTCAAAGGGGCCCACACTATTCACTCACCAGTCCCACAATCACAAATAAAGAACTTAAGCTCAGATTTACAACAAAGTGAACCAGTGCTACACTGCGGCACTTTTGAAATGTAGGGATGCAGCATATTTACAGGAATACGGCGCACCCTTGCACAGGTAATGAATTAAGCTGCCTGCACCAACACAGGCACCCTTGTAGCATAATGCATGGGGGCCTGCGTTAAGGGGATAGATTGTTTATCTGCAGGAAGGCGTCCCTTCCTGCACGTAAACAATCTACAATGGCGATTTGGCACTTCTGTGTGTGCTGCAAAATGAAGCACACATAGAAGTACAGAAGTGTCATTTTGGAATGATTGTTTATGTGCAGGAAGAGACACCTTCCTGCATATAAACCAATCATTCATGGCCTTTTGCTCCTTCTATGCCTGTTGCAGAGGAGCAAAAAACAAGGTGGATTAAAAACTATGCCCCCTGCGTTGCATTAGTTTTTGTCACTGCCTCAGAATTATGCCTTCTTGTAAATCTTTATTCCTTCCTGGAAATCCAGGGCCGAGTTAAAAGCAATGGGTGTTGCAGTGGAATGCCCACAGCAACGCCCATTGCATTCACCTCCGACACAGAAAACTGCATCGGAGGGTCCCATATTTACAAAGAGGCATTAAGTCACAAAAAGTGGCTTAATGCCTCCTTGCAAATATGGTGCTGTGAAAACCGACATTGGAAAGTCACTGAAAGTGATGCTCCAGTGGCGCTAGGGCCTTGTAAATCTGGACATTTCTAATTGCACTCTCACTGACATCTCGAATCTCACTCACACCGACATATACTTTCTGACTCTGAAACGCCCTTTCTCATACAATCAAAAGCGAAACACCCAAACTCCCCCCTCCATAAAATCTAATGCCCTTGTCCAAGTTAAATGAGCAACTAATTCACTTTCAAAACTAACTAGAGAAAGCATTACAGGCCCCAACAGTAGCATAATGAATCTAAGCATATAATCGAATCCTACCCCCACTGTCACACTCCTCCTACGGGCAGCAACAGACTGCTTCTAGACCAAACCAAAACACAGCCACAAGACTTGACTACAAAGCCTTTCAACAACAAAGCTCAGAAGCCTAAAAGAACAAGCCCCACAATGTCTCTGACACAGCAGAGCTAGCCAAATCCCAAATCTTACAACTTCGAACTTCTAAGAACCAACTGCTCCTCTAAAATCCAAGTTTTTATGAGTCTAGGAAGAAACCCAACACCAACGAGAATGACCAGGCCACCAACAGACCTCATCAACCTCCCCTTGAATTCCTCCCCTCAAAATATTAAGCACTGCAGAGAAACCAAATGTATGCTTATTACCTGCAGCTCTACAACCAAGCATGCAACCGAACTAGCAGAAGCCATCTTGAACCACAACATTGACATAGCATTCATGACAGAAACATGGCTAAATAAATCCTCATTCCCAATCATGGACACTCTAGTCCCACTGGGATTTTTAATCAGCAAGACAGACAAGGAGGACAGCCACAGTGGGGCCATAGCCACTATACACAAGAACAACATCAACGTAGAGGAAACAGACATCCTATCCTATATCACCTTTGAATATCTCACAACCACCATAAGAATAAAAGACAACACAACTATGAAGTGTCACCTACTCTACCACCTACAAAGGAACATACTCTCTTTTGGTGAACCCCTGACAGATTTGATAACACACTGCTCACTCTCAGAAACCAAAAACGTCATTCTAGGGGGCCTCAACGTAGAATGATGAAAGCAATGCTCTAATGCAATCCTTAAATTACCTCCTACTTAGTAGGAACCTTTCCCAGCACTGCAAAAGGCAAACCCACAACAAAGCTTCAACCCTGGATGCTATCATAGCTTACAAAGAAACACTAGCTATCAACAACATTCTCTCTGCTGATTGTTGGGATCACCAAATCATTCTGTTCCACATCAACATAGTGCCTCACCACCCAACTTGCACACAAAAGAAAACCCTTCAATGGGTGAGAAGCATAAGACAAACTTCCCAGGCAGACCTCGAAGAAAGAATGGGGTACCCCCTCATCATACAACCTTTCAACAACTGAACACACAACCCATTACAACTCAATGATGAACTCTATACTGGACCAGGTAGCGCTCTGAAACTGAAAAGGAAGAGAAACACTCCCTCAAGATCCTGATTAATAAAGATCTCAACATTTGAAAGACAACAGCTTAGAGAGGCAGAAAATCTCTGACAAACTAATCCAACCACAGAACACCTGCATCAACTTAGTTGAGAATCGAGAAACTACAACAAAAACACATCACAAAACAAAACAACACCTTTTTTTGCAATGCTCTAGATAAGACTAAAACCTGTCCCAAAGAGCTTTCCAATATACTCAAATAAAAAATCTACAAGCCTCCCCTAAAAAGAAATTCCTGTCTCCAAAGAACATTTTGACAATATCTTCAATGATAAAATCATGAAAATAGAGCTCTCCCTTGAAGATCACAACCAGCTATCCAACTGGAACTCTCCTCCCAGAAACGTGGATAAAAACCCCTTTTGTGATTTCACGTCATCCTATCAATGATCACTCCACAGGGCATCAAGGGATGGAATCAAATCCAAGGGCCGCACTAAACTCCTAGAAGCTGGATGGTATTCAACCCAATCTTGGAGAAAGGTCATATCTGTACTGTTGGCTAAGTCCAAACCCTCCTCCCACCTTGCAGACCCCCTCCCAGCATCCCTGAAAAAATACTTAGCCACACCATAACCCGCCCTGAACTAAGATCATAAACAGCTCCCTGATCACTAGAGTGATGCCAGACTGACTCAAACTCAGTCAAGTCATGCCGCTGCTCAGAAAACTGAAAACAGACCTGAATGATGTCAACAACTTCAGATCTCTCTCCAATCTCCCCTTCCTAGCCAAAACCCTAGAAATATGTGTTCTCTCAAACTAAACCAAAACATCGATGTTAGTCTTGGCATCCTTGGCATGGTCTCCCCTAACATTTTGCCTCTGTTTCCCAGATTTTTGATGTATGCTGGACTCTGTTTTTGTTGTTTTTAGGTTGAGCGTAGCGTTCGACGTGTTGTATACTTTTAAGTATACTTATTATATGGGTTCAAGCAAATTCAAGCGATTTCATTTGTTGGTTCCAGTGTCCTTTAACAATCCTTGATAGCTAGTGGTCATTTCCCCCTCTTTGTCCTGCCTTTTTCTCTTTGGGAGCAGCACAAAGTACTGTAGAATTACGCTATGTCCTGTTTATGTCTTCTGTAAGGGACTTTTTTTTTGTATTTGCCTGTTTGTCTTACGCTGTGGGTGTGTGTTCAGTCCCTCCTCCCCACCAGCTCCCACTTGTTCCTTTTGTCTGTCCCTGTGAGCTCACGTCAGTGCTTTGAACCGGCCGCTTATGTCAACTGTTTTACTTTTTATTTTCAGTTTGTGTGGCAAGAAAACGCTAATAGCTGAAACTCGAGCGAACATGAGACCCATTGCAGTTTAAATGCTAGTTTGTATTATTGTTTTGGTGCTGTAACACGAATGAGACGACCTCTGATTAAAGCAGCTTAATTAACTCTGCTGCTGCCGGCCCCATATCCCACTGCTCACAGCCGCTCACTTTTACTCGACCGGGAGCCTGGAAGAGTAACTGCGTTGCACAGGGAACATGCTAGCAAGAGTCCTCTTCGAGGGGCAGATAAAATGCACACTGCAGCTTTCAACATGTACTTGTTTGTTCAACTTTCATGGCGCACTGGCACAGAGCGTAAAGAGCAGTGCTCTTCCTAAACACCAGTCGTTCCGCTCCTGTGCTGTAACATGAACAAGTAGACATCTGATCAAATTTGCTTAATTAACTGCTGCTGCCAGCCCCATATATCAATGCTCCCAGAGGCTCTTCAGCTTTCACCATTACTTGTTTATTCGACTTCCATAGCTGGATGGTACCGAGCAGTGTTCTTCACAATTAACATTTGTAAAGCTTGTTTTTATCCAGTGCTTACCTGTCTGCTCTCGGAACGGTGGGAACATAAACCCAAAATACAAACACAATACTCATTTTTTTTTTACTTTAACTTTGTAATCAATATTTATTTACATTTGTTATCCAGAGGGCATCCTGAACGTAGGAACAAGCCAGAACAAACTTTGCTTTAATCTGTTACTTGAAAACGCACATTTCACTTTGTATGCAAAAAAATAGCAACTCGTTATTTTCCTCTAAGCAGACCAGTGTGTAAAATGTGATTCCTTCTTGTATAGTTCCCACTATTGTTTGCAAATCTTCGTCTTCAAATAGGAGTCACAGTTGATTTGTCACCATTCACAAAGGAGTTATTCATAGGAAATAGAGATGCTTGTCTAGCTTTTACAAGATGTAATCTTGCAGCCAATTATGAGTCCCTGTGGAGTTATCATCCCAGCTTGTGCTTATTTTAATTCTACTATTTTAAGTACCGAGCTTCAAAATAGGACTATCACAAAATAACTATCATTGTGGGCCCTCTTCTATGAAACAGGGACGTCTCTGGTTGCAGCTAGTGTTACTAGTGATGAAATAGGGAGACAATGTATGCGATTTACGTGGTAGATGGGCGGAAGTATTAGGGTTTCTATTTGGTCATGTTTTCGTTTTTATTGTGTACCATGTCTGTTCATTTTGAGCAGTACGTTTGTTAATATACTAAGGGGGTCATTCTGACCTCGGTGGTAAAAGGCGCTTACCGCCGGTCAGAAGACCGCCATAACACCGCCGCGGGCGTGGGAAACCGCCACGGTCATTCTGACCCGCAACAGGCAAACTGCCAAAAACCCGACATCCACAAAAGTCCGCCACACCAACGGCCAGCGAAAAACTGGCGATGACCAAACCTCCACCGTCACGCCAACAGAAATACGCCCATTCCATTCCGACCCACGAATCCACGCGGCGGTCCTTCAACCGCGGTATTCCATTGGCGGTACACACCGCCGCGGTCAAAATACACACACATTTACAAAACACTACCACATTGGACATTTTGAAATACACACACCTGATACACATACAAACACCACTCCCACACACCCAACACAATATAAAACACACACCCACATCACCCACAAACCCCTATGACCACCATTTATTGACTAAGGCCAGAGAGAGACACCACCAGCTAGTACAGAGCATTCACAGGCACATAACACCATCACTCACACAACATCCACACACAAAACACCACACACCACCACACTCACCACACTCATCACCACAAACACCACCCCACACCTCATCCACACCACACCATGGCACCCCAAAGACACCCCAGGTTTTCAGACGCTGAACTCAGGGTCATGGTGGAGGAAATAGTACGGGTAGAGCCCCAGCTCTTCGGGACACAGGTGCAGAACACCACCATTGCCAGGAAGATGGAGCTATGGCAAAGAATACTGGACAGGGTCAACGCTGTGGGTCAGCATCCACGAAATCGGGACGACATCAGGAAGTGGTGGAACGACCTACGGGGGAAGGTGCGTTCCATGGTATCCAGACACAACATCGCGGTGCAGAAGACTGGCGGCGGACCCCCACCTCAACCCCCAGAATTTACAACATGGGAGGAACAGGTCTTGGCGATCCTGCATCCTGAGGGCCTCGCAGGAGTAGGCGGAGGAATGGACTCTGGTAAGTCAAATCTCAACTACTTCATCCCCCCCACCCACTGGCATGCCAAATCATACCCCCAGCCTCACCCCCCACCCCCATCACACATCCTCCTTGCTAATGTCTCACCATCACAACCCACCCATCCCAACACCAAGCCCTGCATGCGACCACAAACCATGGACACCATCGTTGTGGCTCTCAATCAGATTGTCAGCACATTGCGGGACCATGTGGCACCACAAAGGGCCCCTGTCACTAGCATGGACCAAGAACAGGCTACCACCTCCGCCGGCGCTAGGGGACAGGAGGCCCCGACACAAGAACAACAGGCCACCAGAACCCCACCCCCTGCAAAAGGAGAACCACCCCGCAAGTGGGGCCTGAGATCTAGGAAGAAGACAGAGTAAAATGCCAAGACCCCCGCCAGCAAAGGATACCCCCTGATTGTCATCCCACTGTCCCACATTGTCACCCTGTCCAACCTTAAACTGCCCCTGCTCCACCTTCCACAGGCATATGGACAATGCACCTGTGAGACTGAAAATCTGGACTCTGCCATGGACATTCCTCCACCATCACCCATCACCGAATTGCAACCATTACCCAAAAGTGTGCACTTTAACAAACACACTTATTGCACAAAAATAATCTGGAGTCTGCCTGTATTTTTGAACAAATGTATTACACAGAACCGTGTCAAAATGTCCAGTTACATTGTGATGACAACATACCACTGTCACACAGCTGTAGTCCATGGGGAAACAAAGCAGAGGTCACGGAGTGGGGCCCACATCTCTGAAATTGGAAGGGAAAGTCACAACTCAGTTAACATACACTGGGGTGAAACTCAGACAGTAGAGAGGAAGGAGACTTTAAGTAAATGTAAAATGCCGGTGTTGATTCTTACCTGTATGTCATTGAAAATACTGCTGTATTACTCTGTCCCTGTTGTCTGTGTCGTCCTCTTCGTCTTCCTCCTCTTCACTCTCCGCAGGCTCCACAGCTGCCACAACACCACCATCTGGACCATCCTCCTGCAGGAAAGGCACCTGGCATCGCAAAGCCAGGTTGTGAAGCATACAGCAGGCCACGATGATATGGCACACCTTCTTTGGTGAGTACATTAGGGATCCACCTGTCATATGGAGGCACCTAAACCTGGCCTTCAGGAGGCCGAAGGTCCGCTCGATCACCCTCCTAGTTCGCCCATGGGCCTCATTGTACCGTTCCTCTGCCCTTGTCCTGGGATTCCTCACTGGGGTCAGTAGCCATGACAGGTTGGGGTAACCAGAGTCACCTATTAGCCACACACGGTGTCTCTGAAATAGTTCCATCACGTAAGGGATGCTGCTATTTCGCATGATGTACGCGTCATGCACTGACCCAGGGAACTTGGCATTTACATGGGAGATGTACTGGTCAGCCAAACAGACCACCTGGACATTCATGGAATGATAACTTTTTCTGTTCCTGTACACCTGTTCACTCGTGCTGGGGGGGACCAAAGCAACATGTGTCCCATCAATTGCACCAATGATGTTGGGAATATGTCCAAGCGCATAGAAATCACCCTTCACTGTAGCCAAATCGCCCACCTCAGGGAAAACAATGTAGCTCCGCATGTGTTTGAGCAGGGCAGACAACACTCTGGACAACACCTTGGAAAACATAGGCTGAGACATCCCTGATGAAATGGCCACTGTTGTTTGAAATGACCCACTTGCCAAAAAATGGAGTACTGACAGAACCTGCACTAGAGGGGGGATCCCTGTGGGTTGGCGGATGGGTGACATCAGGTCTGGCTCCAGCTGAGCACACAGTTCCTGTATAGTGGCTCTGTCAAGCCTGTATGTCAGTATGACATGTCTTTCTTCCATTGTCGACAGGTCCACCAGCGGTCTGTACACGGGAAGATTCCTCCATCTCCTCGCTTGTCCCAGCGGACGGTGCCTAGGAAGGACAACAGCGAGCACAGAGTCAATCAACCCACAGGTACGTTCCCACAGCTTGCACAGTACACGATTCTCAATGCATTGAATGGCTTGTATGAGTTTTGATGCAAGGCCTAGGTATGTGTGACGCAGTAGAAATTAAGATATGGGGGCCCTTGAAATGGCGGCTGCCTGACCTGTGAAGTGCGACAGTGGGATGTGAGGTCAATGCGCTGGCGTGGCACACCGCGGCGGTAGGCGGTCGAAGACCGCGGCGCAAAGCCGCATTGGTTAACATTGAACCCTATGGGTTTCAGGAGCCAATGACGATGTGCGCCGGCGGTCGCGGTACGCACCGCCGCGGGCGTGACCGCCATTTTCTATCTGCTTATTCACTCGATACCTGATCATCCACAGGAGAGGACCTATACTGCAAGTGCTGCTGTGACCTCGGTCTGGAAGAGACAATGGCTGCTGCGACTGGGGAAAGGGCCCCTGCCTTCACTTCTGAAGAATTGGAGAAACTCGTGGATGGGGTCCTCCCCCAGTATGCGCTACTCTACGGTCCTCCAGACCAACAGTTAAGTACACTGGGACCATGCTTTGTGGGCAATGCCTGGGTTGAGTGGGGTTGATGAAAGATGGTGGGGAGGGGAGCGAATGAGGCATGCATCAAACGACAGATGAGAGCATGTGCCACATGGCAAGGGTGGGGATGGGGGGCCACTCACATCGAGCATGCAGAAGGGGATGATTTTTTATTTTCTCCCCCTGTACATGTCACATAGGTCAGCGCCCATCAGAAAATTGACATTTGGCGTGCCATCGCCAAGGACGTCTGGACCCTGGGGGTCCACAACAGACGGGGCACCCACTGCCGGAAGAGGTGGGAGGACATCCGCCGCGGGAGCAGGAAGACCGCGGAGGCTCTGCTGGGGAAGGCCTCCCAACGTAGGAGGGGTGCCAGTCGTACTTTGACCCCCCTGATGTCCTGGATCCTGGCGGTGGCCTACCCCGATTTGGATGGGCGCGTGAGGACATCACAGCAGACACAAGGGGGTGAGTACAAGCACATTCTGCTGATTTTGCGCACATTGGAGGTGTCTGGGTGGGGGAGGAGGGCTGTGGGTATCCCTAGGCCAGGGCGATTTCTGTAGGCTAGGCCCCTCCGTTAGGCATGGCCCTGTGCCCCCGCCCCCCACCGCTGTAGGTTGCCTAGTACAGCCTTTCATGGCCCTGTGTCACCTATGTGTGGAGTTGTCGTCCATAGGCTTGTAGGCCATGTCCCACGGATTGAGTAGTGTACCCCAAGTGCGCGGCGTAGTGCAGGGGGCTTCTGTGTCTGTCCTCTCCGCCAACGGTGTCGCCAATGCATGCACTCAACATGTCTTTGTTTCTCCACCCCCCCCCTTTTTTGGTGGTCTTCCTGTTCATGTGTGCATTAGCATCATCAGGCGGAGGAGAAGTGGCATCGGAGCACGAGGGAGCTGCATCTCACATGGCCATGGAGGCCCATGCAACTGACTCGGATTTCACCAGTGAGACGGAGGGCGAGGGGAGCTCCACAGCGGGGACACGTGGTGACACCAGCGACACAGACACGTCCTCGGAAGGGAGCTCCCTTGTGGTGGCGGCAACATCCGTGCCCACCGCAACAACTGGTACAGCCGCCACCCAGCGCACCAGCCCCGCCCTCCCAGCAGCCCCTCAGCCTTCGCCCCGTGCCCGCTCACCCAGGAAGGTGGGCATCTCCTTCGCCCCAGGCACCTCAGGCCCTGCCCCAGTTACCCCTGCTGCCCTCAGTGAGGAGGTCATTGACCTCCTGAGGACGCTCATTGTTGGGCAGTCTACCCTTTTGAATGCCATCCAGGGAGTAGAAAGGGAGGTGCACCGGAGTAATGAATACCTGGAGGGCATTCATTCGGGTCAGGCTGCCCATCAGCAACGCTCTGGCCTCAGCACTGATGGCAGCCATTGTCCCTGTCTCCTGCCTCCCTCCTCCAACTTCCTCAACCCAGTCCCACTCCCCTGTACCTCTGCCTATCCCAGACACACCTACAGACCAGCCTGCACACACCTCAACACCCAAGGGAAGCTCATCCAGACATAAGCACCACACATCACACAAGCATTCACCCAAGCAGCATCCACATGCAGACATGCCAACAGCCACTGCCTCCTATGTGTCCCTCTCCTCCTCGTCTCCCTCCTCCCTCCCTGTGACGTCTCCACTCACACTTGCATGCACAACATCTTCAGCCACTACGTCCACCACCAGCACACCCACCAGAACACTCCGCACACGTGCAGTCACCACCCCCACTACCATTTACACGTCCCCTGTGTCCTCTCCCAGTGTGTCTGTCACCCCCTCTTCCAAACCACACAAATGCAGGCAGCCACCCACCCAACAGCCATCCACCTCACGACAGCCTCCAGCACAAGCACCTGCACCCAAAGACACCAGACTTCACTCTCCTACAACCACATCCTCTTCCTCCACTCCCATACCCACTACAACTACCCGTCCCTGTCTTTCTAAATTGATTTTCCTTTCCAACCTTGACCTCTTTCCAACAACTGACCCACCCCCTCCATCTCATAAGACTCCAATCAGCACCTCAGCCACCACAAAACCTGGACCTACAAAGACTATAGTCCAAGGATTTTGGAGTCCACCACCTTCAAGGCCAGCTACTTCGGCTAGGAGTAAAGAGACGTCCAGCCCACCCCCTGAAAAAAAAGCCAAGAAAGCCAGTGCCCGGCACTAGAGGACAAAGACAGCAGGCTCCAAAAGCACTACCCTGGCACCGTCAGGAAGTGGGGTGCCACCTGGCACACCGCCAAAGGGAGGAAAGGGCCACAGACGAGCAGGGAAGGGTGGCAAGGGCAGCACGCCCGACAAGTCCGGCAGCAGGCGAGCTGCCCAGGAGGGCCCCACCAGCCCCATTCCAGGTGTGCAGGAGGACACCCACGGGCCCGGGACGGCAGCACAGGAGGGCCCCGCAAGCGAGAAGACAGATGTGCACGAAGGGCCCGGCAGCCACATGTCAGGTGGCGAGTGAAATCCATGTCATGGCCGGATCTGGTCACCTGGACACACATGTCAAGCACCGCTGAACAGGGCCCTTCAAGCCAAGCACCGGTGAACAGGGCACCGCCGTCTCAAGAACCGCTGAACAGGGCCCTTCAAGTCAAGAACCGCTGAACAGGGCCCTTCAAGTCAAGCACCGCTGAACAGGGCCCTTCAAGGCAAGAACCGCTGAACAGGGCCCTTCAAGTCAAGCACCGCTGAACAGGGCCCTTCAAGTCAAGCACCGCTGAATAGGGCCCTTCAAGTCAAGAACCGCTGAACAGGGCCCTTCATGTCAAGCACCGCTGAACAGGGCCCTTCAAGTCAAGAACCGCTGAACAGGGCCATTAAAGTCAAGCACCGCTGAACAGGGCCCTTCAAGTCAAGAACCGCTGAACAGGGCCCTTCAAGTCAAGAACCGCTGAACAGGGCCCTTCAAGTCAAGCACCGCTGAACAGGGCCCTTCAAGTCAAGAACCGCTGAACAGGGCCCTTCAAGTCAAGCACCACTGAACATGGCCCTTCAAGTCAAGAACCGCTGAACAGGGCCATTAAAGTCAAGCACCGCTGAACAGGGCCCTTCAAGTCAAGAACCGCTGAACAGGGCCCTTCAAGTCAAGAACCGCTGAACAGGGCACCGCCGTCTTAAGAACCGCTGAACAGGGCCCTTCAAGTCAAGAACCGCTGAACAGGACCCTTCTAATCAAGAACCGCTGAACAGGGCCCTTCAAGTCAAGAACCGCTGAACAGGGCCCTTCAAGTCAAGAACCGCTGAACAGGGCACCGCCGTCTCAAGAACCGCTGAACAGGGCACCGCCGTCTCAAGAACCGCTGAACAGGGCCCTTCAAGTCAAGCACCGCTGAACAGGGCACCGCCGTCTCAAGAACCGCTGAACAGGGCACCGCCGTCTCAAGAACCGCTGAACATGGCACCGCCGTCCCGCTGAACAGGGCACCGCCGTCTCTGCACCGCTCCGCTGGGCCCTTCATCTCAAGCACCGCTCCGCTGGGCACCGCCGTCTCTGCACCGCTCCGCTGGGCCCTTCAACTCAAGCACCGCTCCGCTGGGCCCTTCATCTCAAGCACCGCTCCGCTGGGCCCTTCATCTCAAGCACCGCTCCGCTGGGCACCGCCGTCTCTGCACCGCTCCGCTGGGCCCTTCAACTCAAGCACCGCTCCGCTGGGCCCTTCATCTCAAGCACCGCTCCGCTGGGCACCGCCGTCTCTGCACCGCTCCGCTGGGCCCTTCAACTCAAGCACCGCTCCGCTGGGCCCTTCATCTCAAGCACTGCTCCGCTGGGCACCGCCGTCTCTGTACCGCTCGGCTGGGCCCTTCAACTCAAGCACCGCTCCGCTGGGCCCTTCATCTCAAGCACCGCTCCGCTGGGCACCGCCATCTCTGCACCGCTCCGCTGGGCCCTTCAACTCAAGCACCGCTCTGCTGGGCACCACCGTCTCAAGCACCGCTGGCCCATTGGCAGAAGGGGCAGGCCCGCATCTGTGTCGGGCAGGGCTGCACGAAGCACTCTGGGCACCATGCCTCCTCCACAACCAGTGGACACTGTTATCCACTTGAGAGACTGTGGCTTTGCACTCCCCAGGATGGCACAGTGGGCAACCCACCCACTGTAGAGACTTGTGAGACTGTGGCTTCGCACTCCCCAGGATGGCACAGTGGGCAACCCACCCACTGTAGAGACTTGTGAGACTGTGGCTTTGCACTCCCCAGGATGGCACAGTGGGCATGGAGGCCACTCGTGGATCTGGCGTCGTGGACTCATCTGGCTGAGGTGCCCCCCCTTCTCTTCCCCCTGAGGTGCCTGTAGTTTTGCTATCTGATGCCCCTGCAGTGTTCTCTCCATTGGAGTCGGGTATCCTGTGTGGGCTTTGCCCATGTGTTTAGGCCCATTGGCCCATGAACAATGGCTGATACCCAATTTGGACAGGACAATTTACATATGTATATATAGTTATAGATGTTTGATATATTTTTTTACTTAGCCGTACAATATACTTCAAATTTCATGATCATTTTATTTTGTCTTTGCATTCTTCCGGGGGGCTTAGGGGTGTCACTCTGAGTTGTTGCTCTGCATTGATGTGTATGTAGTTGTGGGTGAGGTTGAGGGTGGGTGTGTCGCGTATGTGTGTGCCCGTAATGTTTTGCCTCCCCCCTCCCCTGTGTCGTAGGTGCAGTACTCACCGTTGTCTTCTGCGCCGGCGTTCGTGCTCCTGGTAGAGGAGCAGGAAGACAATAGCTGGTAGGATGTGTAGTTCGGGTTCCATGCTGTCCAGATTCCTCGTGGAGTGTGTAGAGGTGAGCGTTTTCCGTTCGTAATGGCTGTTTCCGCCGTGTTTTTATCGGCGGGGCTACCGCCCCGGAAAAGGTGGCGGATTGGTGGGTTGTGATAGGGTGGGCGGTACATTGTCTCCCGCCTGTCTGTTGGCGGTGACCGCCGCGCTGTTTGTTTGTCCCGCCGTGGCGGTCGGAGTGTTAAAGTGGCGGTCTCTGTTGGCGGTTTCCGCCAGGGTCAGAATTCCATTTTTTTTACCGCCTGCCTGATGGCAGGTTGGCCGCTGCTTTAACACCGACCGCCAGGGTTGGAATGACCCCCTATGTTCCTACATTAATAATTGGTCGGAAAACTTTATCTGAGGGGTATTATGAAAAAACACAAGATAATAATATAAACAACATAATAAATAATGGGAATATTTTCATTTTTTGCTGCTTAAGTTATAAGCAGGGCCACTAGAATTATGTGGCAGAGAGGACCACATTATGCGGCATGGTTGCCGCATAATGTGGCAAAAATGTCCAGTTATGCATTTACAACACCAATAGCTCTAACTCAAGCAAATGCGAGATCTACTGCATTGCAAATTCTTGTTGTTACTCTGGGCACTTTACCACTGCTATCCAGTGCTAAAGTGCAAGTGCTCCTATGTAAAATGTATGTGTAATTGACTTCCCATGATTGGCACATTTGATCTCTAGTAAGTCCATAGTACAGTACATTAGAGGTGCCCAGGGCCTTTAAATCAAATGCACCTAGTGGGCCTGCAGCACTGGTGTTGCCACCCACATTAGTAGCCCTGTAAACATGGCTTAGACCTGCCACTGCAGTGTCTGTGTGTGCAGTTTTAAACTGCCAGTTCTTCTTGGCAAGTGTACCCACTTGCCAGGCCCAAACCTTACCTATTTATACATATAAGGCACTCCTAAGGTAGGCCGTAGGTATCCCCATGGGCAGGGGGCAGTGTATGTTAAAGGTGGGACATGTACTTATGTGTTTTAAATGTCCTGACAGTGAAGTACTGCCAAAGTTGTTTTTCACTGTTGCAAGGCCTATCTCTCTCATAGGTTAACATGGGGGCTGCCTTTAAATATTATCACAGTGCAGATTCTCTGTAGGAGCAGATAGAAATATGGAGTTTAGAGCCTCTTACTCACAATTTAAAAATACATGTTTAAGTAGTTTGTTTTTAGATTGTGTATTTGAAAATGCCACTTTAGAAAGCAGACATGTTCTTGCTTAAACCATTCTGTGACTCTGCTTGTTTGTGGATTCCCTGTCTGGGTCAGTTTGACAGTTGGGCTGTTTGCACCTCTCTTCTAGACAGTGACACAAAGGGAGCTGGGGTGTAGCCTGCATATCCTGATGGGCTATCTGGGTTAAGGGGACGGGAGGAGTTGTCACTTACACCTGAAAGGGCTGTGCCTGCCCTCACACAATGCAGGCTCCAACCCTCTGGTGTGTGTCCTGGCCTAGGCAAGGCAAGATCTTGAAAACAACAGAGACTTCTCTTTGAAGTAAGCCTATTTCAAAGGCAGAAAGGGGTATAAGAAGAGCACCCAAAATCCCTGAAAATCAGATCACTTCTGGATTCAAGAAGAACCTCTGCTAAGGAGAAGAGCTGAAGAGCTGAGGAGAAGTGCTGCCCCTGCTTGTGACTGTGGGTTGGTCAGCTATCCTGCAGTTGCTGCTTCTGCCTGTGAAAGGGGACAACGACTGGACTGTGTTGTGCATTCCTGCTTGATAAGAATCTCCAAGGGCTTTAACTAAGCTGTTGTTGAAGTCTCAGGGCCATCAAAGAATTCCCCTGCCAGCACCTGGACTCTCTGCTGAGACTCCTACCCTGCCAAGTGGTGCCCTATCCAGTTCCTGGGTCCTTGAAAGGTGAAGTCAAGACAAGAACTGAAAATCCACGCACAGACCCCCATGTGAGGAACTTTTCGACGCACCCGGTTATGCGGAAGATAAACAACACGCTGCTGGCTTCGCGGATGAAATCAACACTCCACCTGGATCGCGGTGGGATGATCGATGTAACGCATCAGGAGAAACGATGCACAGCACCCGCTGACGGAGGCTGATATCGACGCAAACCCCACGCAACACGGTTTTCTGATAACGTGCAACCGGATTTTCCACGCATCATCCCTGGGCATCAAAGTCAACCTGACTCTGCACGGATCGGAGGTGCCCCGTCAGGAAATCGTCACACCACTCTCTTGTGAGGGAGAAAAAACAACGCATCACGACCCAACCGGAGAAAAAACGACGCACGGCCTCACTTGTGAGTAAGGAGTCAATGCACTGCTGACTTTTCCGATTCACGCTCGCCTGTGCGTCTTTAGTTTTTAAGCTAACCATGTACTTTGTGTAACAACAGCATTCTCACTGTTTTCAAGGGTTAAGACTCTTGTTCTTTTACAAATTCATTTCTTGACTTGTGTATGTTGGATTTTTGTCGTTTTGGTCTTGTTTTGTTTAGATAAATATTACCTATTTTTCTAAACCTGTGTAATGTCATTTTGTAGTATTGTCACTGGATTACAGTGTGTTTTGCTACAAATACTTCACACATTGCTTCTGAAGTTAAGCCTACCTGCTCGTGCCAAGCTACCAAGGAGGTGAATGGGGGATAACTGAGTGTGATTCTCCTTTATCCTAACTAGAGTGAGGGTCCTTGCTTGAACAGGGGGTAACCTGACTGCCAACCAAAGACTAAAGTTCTAACAATTGACAACTATAAACTCCTAGACCCTCATCAACCGGGCTTCAGAAAAGACTGCAGCATGGAAACAGCTACTTTAAACATACACAAATCCCTGGGCACAGTCCTATGCTGCCTGCCCATACTCCTAGATCTATCAGTGGCCTTCAACACGGTTGACCACAATCTTCTCTTAAATTACCTCCAATAGAGTGTTGGTGCAGAAGGTGTCGTCCTATGCTGGTTCACATATTTTCTACAAAACCCCTCTCAACAAATAAAAATAAGCAATCTGACTTCTGACAAATGTACATCACCCGGGGTGTCCCCCAAGGCTCTATCCTCTCACCTACACTGTTCAATATCTACATGGAGCTCCTCACAATCATTCTCAACCAAGGAAACATCCCCTTCCATCTATGACACCCAGCTCTACTTGGAAATCTTTCTCACGAAATGACTTACACCGACTAAATGACACCCTCATAAAAGTATAACACTGGCTATCTAGCAACCATGTAAAACTCAAACAGGATAAGAAAGAAATTCTACTCATATCTAAGACAGAGGAATCCCCCCAGAAGCAAGAATGGCTAAACTCCATAGACATCCATAGGTACAATCTTATCCTAGCCAAAGCTCATGGAATCACTTTAGACCCCAAACTGATCATGAAAGATCATATAAAGAATAGTGGGAAGAGTGCCTTCTACAACCTGAAACTTCAGAACTAAGTCAAACCCTATCTACCGTCAAATGACCTCAGATCTGCCACACAAGCAATGGTGTTGTCTAGATTTGACAACAGGAATGCCAACCTCACAGGCACTGCGAAGTCCCACTTGTACCCTCTAGAAGTATTCTCAATGCAGCAGCCAGAATGCTCACAGGAATCAAAAAATATGACCCCCTTCTCCCCTGCCCTGAAGGAACTGAACTGGCTCCAAACTGAAGATTGCTCCTGCTTCAGAACTGCTTGTCTCATGCACAAAGCCCTTAACACAGGGAAACCACCTTACCTCCCCTCAAAACTCAAAAAGGCAGGTCATTCAAGAAACTTAAAACTTAAGATGTTCAAGTACCTTGCTCCTCATCCTGCCTATAGCCCCAAACAAAAAACCTTGGGAAGCTCCTTCTCGAGCAATGCCCCTAAAATTTGGAACTCCATTCCAGTACATATCAGGACAAACCCCTCCTTCTTGAGCTTCAGAGGCAGCCAAAGGATCTCCTGCTCAACCAAAATCTCAACTAGCAGGATGTCAATCGGCCTCCAAGCCATGACCTCAATCTTCAGTTCTCCATGCATCCCTCCCCTGTCATTTTTCCTCCCTCATGCTCAACCATTGACTTATTTTGACCTCATCTCAAGTGTGTGATTATACTTGTTATTTGTAATGAACATGCGCTGATGTAAAGCAGCTTGATACACTTGGGTCTTGCCAGCACTATATATAAAACTACTAAATAAATTAAAGTAAATAAAAATATTAGCGGAATATATTTAATTTGCATTATATTAATTTTATATTTCAAAACATTTAACATTTATGGCTTTAACCTCTATTTATACATTTTTTTTAATCAATATTTTTGTCTATTTATGGACGATATTAGTGCCAACTATATTTTTTCCAATATTTTTGTACTTACCGTTGTAAGTATAGGAGCAGGATATTGTAGTAAACAATATTTTGGCACATAATGTTTGTCAATTATATTATTTACCACGACATCATGTCAGTGATCCATGTTGAAGAATAGATTCCAGTTAAAATGTTTTTTTTTATGTGAGAAAAAGCAGCACAACCTACACAGGAGCGAAAAGGGCCCTATGTTCCATTGATTCACTGAACATTATATGCTTCTTATTTTTAGGGTCTGGTGTTAACCTTTATCTTTTTATTGTTCTGAAATGATATGTCGAGTTTTCTTACTAATACCTCTCTTCATCCATTGGACTTGTGATTGTATAACTCACATTTGACTTCTGCCCAGTACACTATATGGCAAGGGGGCAGTGGATTAGCCCACTTCAATCACTGGCTAGCTCCACTGGTAGAGATGGTATTGTGTCCTTTCAGAAAGAGCACATCCACACACAAAGTAGTTCCCTTAAGTGCCAGAGACTACTGTGGCATCCATTTTTGTAATTTGTGTCAGTTTGTCAGGTCCTGGTGTGGTTCTCCAATAATAATGATTTTCAAATACCAAGACAAAACAAGCGTTGACAAAGCCAAAAGGCTGACAGACAATGCCGGACCTAATGACTTTGTCAATGTTTATTTCTTTATTTTGTGCATATATTAATGTTTCACAGATTTAAAAGTACTTAATACTTTTCTCGTTTTACAGTAGTGGCGTATTAAGGTCTTAATTACATAATTAATTTGCTCATGCTGTTGGAAACAGCAGCATTACAGAGCAGAAGAGGAGATGGAAGGTAGGTGAGAGTGGCCAAAGGGACGGAGCAGTTAAGCAAAAGCAATCGATATCCATGAGTACATGTGAGAGAACCGAGCAGAAATATCTTGAGGAATCCTTTGAATCTGAGAAGACTTTTAGTTGTTAATTATGTATTTATGCTTAGAATATTGCAGTAGATGGTGTTCAGTCGAACCTTTTAAAAATAATAGGGGAGAGAAACGCTGTATATATTGTGTCGATCTGTCACAGCGAGAATAACTAAATGAAAATAGTTTTTAAACGTGGATCATATCTCTCCTAAGTGCTTTCGTTTGCTCTCACTGAATTCGCATTTTTGGAAAAGCTATGATCTTAGCACTTACGGTTGCTTTTAAAAATAGGAAAAATGGGCACGAGGAAACTCTCCACTCGGCTTTTAGGTTTACTCGAAACCAGTGCTATTACAGGGAAAGCAGGAGATGTATTTAGACCAAATTGGACGCGGAACTGACACGAGTTGTCTGCCTCAAGGCTTTCATCAGGCAACTGATTTTAATACCGACAAGCACGACTTCCAAGTGTAAAGTAAGCCAGGGAAAGAGCAATATTTAACGTGCGTTTAAACTGTAAAACTGGAACTGCTCTCTGCAAAACAGTATTATCGTTTAATCGTAGTTTGTTTTAGATAAAGTACCTTATATTACACCACATCACCATTGGGAAATTCACATTGGTCTTCGTTATTTTTGTGCATAACGACCATTTTGGTGAAGCAGCTGGCCCAAATAGCAAGACGAATACCCTTTTAAACAACACTCATTTACATTTGTATTACACGTGTGAACAAAAAACAAGTTTTGGGCCCCCCGCTTGATGAATATCCCCAACATTTTCAAGACAGCAGCTGAAGTGAAAAAAGCGTACCACTTTTGAAAAATGTGTGAAGAATCTAGAGGTTTTAGAGGTTTGTGGTTCTAAGGATTCTCCATTCATAGTCAGTGCTTTAAATGGGCCGGTACTGTCCGGTACTGAGTACCGGCACTTTTTTATTTTGAGAAGGAGAGTACCGGCGCAGCTCAAGAAAAGCGTAATACTTTTAATTGGAGAGTACCGGCACTTCTCGGAAACAAACAGGTACTCTGATAACGAGTACCTGCACTTTCATTTTTCCATTTCAAGCACTGTTCATAGTGGCTTTCTCTCTAGTCGATCTAGGATTCATAGGCTGCTGTAGTGGACCCGACTCCTCCATCGGAATTGAAGTTTCCCCATCTCTGTAGCAAGTCGAGTCAAAGGTTGAGCCGCAAACAGCAAGCAATTGCTGTCTGATATGACCTGGGGTTTGGAGTTCAGGGGGTGGGGGGTGGTGGAACAGTGAGCACTCTTCAAGTCCAATAGACTCTCACAGGCAGATTGTGCTTCCACACGCCTAGCTGTCACTTCCACTACCAGTGGCACACACATCCTAGTCATTGGTCTCCTAAGAGTCACAGTTTTTCAATGGCCAAGTGGGTCATTTACATTTAAAGGTAAATCTAGTCTGTAGTGCTTTGCGGTCTTACCTAAACCCAAATCTCAGTAAGTTAGAAGTCTCTGAGGTGCTAAGAGAGGATTCACTGTGAATGATGATGCCCACAACCCAGAGGTGGCTTCTGGGCCTGAAAGGGGTTCAAGGCACAAGATACTTTATTCAGCAGAGTGCATTTTGGGGAGTTCAATGAACCATGTTCAAGAGACCCACTGCCTTCAATAGCATTTGTACTAACCCACAGCTCCAAGGGTGTAGTCAGCAGGACAAGAAAGGTCTCGCAAATTGCCTCTGCTCTCAGTTCCTGTCCAGTCATTTTAGGTTGTTCCCATCACATCCAGTGCCCTTATACTTCACACTCACAAGTGTTTCGTGACTCAGTAACTGCTAACCTTCAATAGGTGTTCGTTCACAGTGTGGCCATCAAAGTGTTCCAACCAAATAGGGATTTTTAGCAGTACTACTACAGCCAGTGCCCTTCGCACAGGTACAATCAGTGGCTATATCCCCAGGTCTGTGCAGGCCTGCAGGAAGAAGCATGAGCATCCACAACAACCAAATCCCATCCCCACCATGTGTCTTCTTTGCAGCTTCTGCCTATTCTGGAGGGATAGAGATCACCTCCAAAATTAAGTCAGCTCCTGCTATCGTTGTAACTCTGGTATGTAGCTCCCCTGAAGCCTTCCACAGCCAATCGTCCCTCATCAGTCTCTCTGGCAGCAGCTGCTGATACAAAACAGAAGTCTGTAAGTCAGAAGCCTCATTCCATTTGGTGGCGCCAACCAACTCTACTGCCCTAGCAAGGTCACCAAAGACCATCGTATCAGGGCCAACCAACTCTGCTGCCCTAGCAAGGTCACTACGGACCATCATATCAGGTTTCAGCGGTCACAATAATCTAGGCTGCGAAAAGCAAAAGAGGATCCTTACTATGTAATTAAGTGTATGCAATATAGCACATTTTCCGGCAAGGTTATCCAGCTGCTTTGGCATTTTAGTTCACATTAAAGAACAAGGCTCTCAATGCTAAAGAAAATATATGCACTCCAGAAAGTTGGAAATCTGCATCTGTATGCTGCTGATTTGTGACTTTTGGGAATTTAGAAAAGCTCCAAAAACATTTGCTTAGGAACCTATAAGATCCATAATAAAATGACAAATATACATATGCACATTTGCTCATGTGAAAATATACTGAACAAGAGCAAATGTCCTTGCAATTTTTTAAAGTCTTTTTTTCACTGGAAAATTATGTTTCATATTGAAACCCCATTCTCAACCACATCAGAAATTCTGGGACATTCCCATCAGCTTTCCACCACAGAATTATATTTACTGCCTTAATAGGGGTACATTTTTAATCCTTCAAAAACTGAAAGAATAGGAAGGAATTTGAGAATGTCTATTTTATGTCAAATTTTACAAATTAATCTGTGTTTTTAGTTGTTAATAACTTATCGAAATTATGTGATGTAAAAAAACATGTTATGTATTTATGGAAACGTATTTTATGTTTGCTTATTATTTATATATATTACTCAGTGGTAAGACCTAGTTTCCAATAACGTTGGCGCCTTTTGTAAATCTACACATACTTTTCCAAAGAAATACGCTGCTCACTTCAGCATCTGTTTGGAAAGTTTCAGGTTGATCCATCAAGTGGGGGCTGTGAGAAAGGGGGGGGAACGCTTTTCCCCCATGCATTTTCCCATAGGAAATATGAACAGGAATAGCAGCCGAACCACTGGACTGAATTACACCATATTTGGCAGAAATGTAGCTCTTGGTCCAGAAAGCGACCTTTTCTTTATTTTGTCTAAATCAGTTCAGCATTTTTTTCAAATATCAAAGAAAAAACAAATTTGTATATAGGGATGCACAGGCTCTGAGAACCCTCCCTAATCTCGTGCTTAGATCTAATTGGGTGCCAGCACTTGAACAAGGAAGTGTTGGCAGCTATATTGGGACTTGGCTTCAGCTGAGTCCCAGAAATATTTTTAAAAATAAGACGATGGGCCAGGGTAGGGACACCCTGACCTCTTAGCTCTGGTGCTGGGGTCCCATAATGGCCCTTTCAAAATATATATATATATTTTTAATATCCGGCAGGAGACGTGCCTGATCTGCATATCCACTGAAAATAAAAAAAAAAACAAGCATGGGCTCTTGTGCTTGTTTAAATGGAGACCCTGGGTAGGCCAGGTCCTGGGGTCATTTAAATGTTGAATGCGGTGGGCTGCCTGCCCCCCGCAGCCCATGGGACCGGCACCACCCGGGGCAGAATGTTTATTGAAATTCAGGGAGGGGAGCCTGCCTGCCCCTCCCCGCAGACCAATGACCGCCTCCTCCCTGAGGCAGATTGTTAAATGAGAGGCTGGGGCGTGTGGCTCCCTTGCAGCCCCAGAGATCACCACATCCGAGGCAGATTGTCGAATTAAATGTGGAGGTGGTGCCTGGAAACCGCCACGTCCCCAGGGCAGTATGTCCATTGAAATGCAGGGGGCTGCCTGTCCCCCCCCCAACAGCCCCAGGGATCACCACAACACCAGGGCTATATTTAAATAAGATAGGGAATCCATTTTGGACCCCCAGCCCTAGGGACCACCACCTCCCCAGGGCTGTTTAGGTTTGAGGAGGGCTGTATGCCCCCCTAGAGTAAATGAGAACTGTCCAACAGCTCTTGCTTGCTGTAAGCGAAGGTTTGCTCTGTTTCCCTGCCGACGGAGATGCAGGTAGGGAAACAGAGGAAGCTATTGCTCTTACAGAAAGGGAGCTGCATATTTAGCAGCTCCCTCTCCGTGACAGCAATGCCTGCTCCCACAGGAGGTGGGGAGCCGGCTGGGACCAGGGGGCCTTCAGGCTCCCCGCGACCACAACATTGTGACTGTGTGTACTTGGGGGCACCCAGGTGACATTTATGCTAGGCCCTGGGCTATGGGGTGCCCGGGGCTGAGATCAGCCAAGTGAAGGGGGGCCCAGAAAAAAAAAAAATAACACTGGGCCCAAAGTATGGGGTCCTTGGGTCTGAAATCGGCCAAGGGAGGGGCAGTCACGTGGCTTCCCCCCAAAAAAAATACATACATTAACTCTGGGCCCCTGATGATGGGGTACCTGTGGATGAAATAGGCCAGTGGATAGGGTGCAAGCCCCCTCCCCCAAAAAATTTAGAAGACTGGGCCCCAGTAGATGGTGTCCATAGGGCCTAAATCAGCCATGGGTGGGAGGCCATGCAGGTCTGGAGCCAACTCCTGCTGTGCATTGCCAAAGGCCGTGCACAGTATGGGGTTAGTTGATTAAGGGTGTTTGCTTCAGGGACTGGCCACAGGTCGGGCTCTGCAGCTAACCCCCACTGTGCACAGCCAAAGGCCATGCACAGCGCACGTTTGTTTGGCTATAGGGGTTGGCTACAGGGCCTAGCAATAAGCCAGGCCCTGCAGCCAACCCCTACTACACAGGGCCCAAGGCCTTGCATTGCATGGTGGAGGGTTGGGTGGTTATAGGGGTTAGCTGCAGGGCCTTGCAGCAGGCCAGGCCCTGCAGCCAACCCCAGCTGTGCATGGCCAAAAACCGTGTGCAGCTTGGGGTTGGGTGTTTATAGGGAGTTGTCTGCAGGGACTGGCTGCAGGCCAGGACCTGTGGTCAACCCCACTGTGCATGATCCAAGGTTGGGTGGGTTTATGGTGTTGGCCACAGGGCCTGTCCCCAGGCCAGGCCCAGTAGCCAACCGCTGCTGTGACTGGCCTCAGGCCATGCGTGCCACTGGTTGGATTAATGTATAGTAATTAAAATTACTTCAGGTTAAAAAAAATAGAAATTCACTGAAAAAAACAAAGGTTACAGGACTGTTATAGTTCGGAAATAGAATTAAAAAACTATGAAAATTCACTTAAAAAACCAAGGTTACAGGGGCATTATAGTTAGGCTCACATTTTATTCTTAAATGTGTGAAACCATAGAAATTCACTGGTTATAGTTAGAGTTATCCCAAGTAACTATAACTCATGCCCTAAAGTAACTTTAACTCGTGCCCTTGCATACACTGCTAATTAAACCACAAATTACTGCACTCATGACATCTTTAATAACACCATTGATAATATCAATGTAATATTTGCAGTAAAATGTTTGATGAATAACTGTGCATGACAGGGGTGCGAGTTATAGTTACCCTAGGGCACGAGTTATAGTTTTCTTGCGATAACTCCAACCATAACAGGTGAATTTCTATGGTCTTGTAGGGTCAAAATGTGAGTCTAACTATAACTTCCCTGTAACCTTTGGTTTTTTAAGTGACTATATATATGTGTGTATGTGTGTATATATATGTGTGTGTGTGTAAATTATTCAGGATAAATTTAGGATAGGGAAGATTCAGTCTGAGCTTTCTAAAGTTTAACTTATTCCCTACTCGTGCATATGCTAGATTGGTAATTGTAGTCTGACTCCTCCAAAATCCAACACTTTCCATACTGTTGCTTATGTTAGAGTGGAAACAGTAAACCTAACCCTGCTAAAGGCCAACACGTCCCCTACTTTTATTCAGGTTTGAGTGGGAATAGTAAATCTGACCCCTCCAAGGTGCATTACTTTCCGTACTATTGCTCATGTTGCAGTCGGAGTAGTCAATCTGACCACTCCAAAGTCTAACACAGTGCATAATGTTGCACAGGCTGGAGTAAAAATAGTAAATCTAATCCCTCCAGTTATTAATACTTTTCATATTGCTGTTTATGTAGATTTGGGAGTAGTACATCTGCAAAGTCCAATGTTCTCCCTTCTGTAGCTTACTTTGGAGTAAATCCAGTAAATCTGACCCCTCCAAAGCCCAACACTTCTCTTCTGTTGATCAGGGTGTAGGTGGAAATATGGAATTTGATCCCTCCAAAACTATTTTTTCCCCTGATTTTTAAAACAATTGTTTTACTATAAGCCTGACAGGGTGCTGTTAAGGATATTGGTGTTTCATGGTGTCTGGACAAAGCTAAACCTCCCTGAAGAGCTATAATGATAGCATAACACGTGTCAGGGTTGCTTTTACTCATACCAGTTAACCTTGGATGGTATTTTACCAATCCAAAGTTGTAATACGGTGCATGGAGTGATGAAAGTCTTTACTGATTTTATAGCTTGTTTTGGATGGCACTGTGCTAATCCTATGATTGAAGAGTTTTGTTGTAGAGATGGCAAAAGCCTTTAGGGCATAATTTACGAGCTGCTTGCCCTGCTGTTGTGTAATTTTTTGGACTCTCCGGCGTCTCCATATTTACAAGGCAATGCATTTTGGCCACTGCGTCAGATTTTCTATGCCTGTGTCAAAAAATACCTGCACCAGAACCGGCAGATCTTAACAATTCAAGGTAGGCATTGCCTCATGAATTCTAACATAAAACTCATGCAGTGATTTTATGTTTTTCTGAAAAAATAATGCATCATCAGTAAGCGGCACACAGAGCCTGGAAAGAGTAAAAATTCCTGCTCATCGCCATCCCAGATGTAAGAAATGACGTGGCTCTGGTACATAAAGACAACACACACAAACCAGTTTGGCAAGCTCAGCTATGCTATGGAGGTGCTCATTCTTCAGTTGGGATTTGCAAGATCACCATCACCATGTAAGCAGCCCAGGAGAAGTGAGCATGTCTACCTCCAGCAGATTTCCTTCATTGCGCTCAGGGAGGATGAGGTCATCACATATTACTTACTTGTGAGGGAGTCCATCATACACTTGCACCAATCAAACTGCACCAAGGCTATAGCCGCCAACTGACAGGCCTACCAACATCCCTCTGCAGGTCAAGCTGGCAGTCCTCCACATGCTGGCATCCGGTTTATTCCAGACCATAATAGCCAGGCTGGCAGGAATATCCCAGCCATCTTTCTCTGCATTCCTACCCTCTGCGCTGGATGGAATCATCAGCCTCACACCCCTGTACTTCCTTTTCTCCAAGACACAACAGCAACAGCTGGACACCAAGCTAGGCTTCCATGTCATTGCTGGGTTTTCACATGACTTGGGGGCTATGTACTGCACACCTGTGCAACTAGTTCCCCCTGCAACAACATAACATCTGTACAGGAACCAGAAGCACACATAGGTGGTCATTCTGACCCTGGCGGTCTTTGACCGCCAGGGCGGAGGACCGCGGGAGCACCGCCGACAGGCCGGCGGTGCTCCAATGGGGATTCCGACCGCGGCGGTAAAGCCGCGGTCGGACCGGCACCACTGGCGGGGTCCCGCCAGTGTACCGCCGCCCCATTGAATCCTCCGCGGCGGCGCAGCTTGCTGCACCGCCGCGGGGATTCCGACCCCCCCTACCGCCATCCAGATCCCGGCGGTCGGACTGTGGGGGTACTGGATGTTGCTGGCACCTCTTCTCCAGGCCAATGTTGTTGTTGCCCTGGCAGATTTGCGTTTGTGTGAGTTACTATTTGGTGGGCTAGGTGATTCTCTCCAGTGTGCATGCAGTGGTGATAGGTGCCCATGCAGGTCTGTGAGGTGTGTCCATGCATTGGTGTTACATGCAGGGCTTGGTATTGGGATGAGTGGGTTGTGATGGTGGGGTATGTGGGAGGCAGTGAAGTGATGGGAGTGATGGTGAGGGTGGGGGTTTGTGATGGCATACAGATAGGGGGATGATAGTAATAGAGATTTGCCTTACCAGAGTCCAGTTCTCCTCCTACTCCTGCCAGGCCCTCAGGATGCATGATTGCCAAGACTTGCTCCTCCCATGTTGTTAGTTGTGGGGGAGGAGGTAGGGGTCCACCACCAGTCCTGTGTA
This sequence comes from Pleurodeles waltl, assembly GCF_031143425.1. Classification (NCBI taxonomy): domain Eukaryota; kingdom Metazoa; phylum Chordata; class Amphibia; order Caudata; family Salamandridae; genus Pleurodeles; species Pleurodeles waltl. The sequence continues at coordinate 519,505,720 of NC_090450.1, read as the reverse complement.
CAGCTAGTTGGTGTCTTGCTGCTCATGAATGCATCTTCCCCCGTAGGTCGTTCCACCTCTTCCTGATGTCGTCCCTTGATCTTGGGTGCTGTCCCACGGCGTTGACCCTGTCCATGATTCTCCGCCATAGCTCTCTCTTCCTAGCAATGGATGTCTGCTGCACCTGTGATCCAAATAGCTGTGGCTCTACCTGGATGATTTCCTCCACCATGACCCTTAGCTCCTCCTCAGAGAATCTGGGGTGTCGTTGTGGTGCCATGGGTGTAGTGTGAGTGGTGTGGGTGAGGGTGTGTGGAGTGATGTGTTGGGGTGTGTGATGTAAGGTGTGTGGATGGTGTATAGATGATGATGTTATGTGGCTCTGATTGTGTGGGTGCTCTTGCTCTCTCTCTGTTGTCAATGGTTTGTAGTCGTAAAGGGTTGTAGGTAATGTGGGTGGGTGTTTTATAGTGGTGTGTGTGTGTTTGGGTGTGGTGTGTGTGTGTGTGTCAGGTGTGTGTAGTTTGAATTGTCCAATGTGGTGTGGTTTTGTTTGAGTGTGTGTATTTTGAGTGCAGCGGTATGTACCGCCAATGGTTTACTGCCCTTGAATTTCTGCTGCAGTGATTCGTGGGTTATAATGCTGTGGGCGTAGTTCTGGTGGCGTAAAGGTGTGAGTTTTTCTACTGCCAGTTTATCACTGACCTTTGGGCTGGTGGACTTGTGTGTGTGGCTGTGTAGTGATGGATTGGTATGTGTGTGTCATAATATGCTTGGCGGTTATCCGCGGCGGTGGAGTTATGTTGGCGGCAGTCGGCATGGCGGTAGGTGGGATTTACCGCAAATGTTATAATGAGGGCCTAAACGTCTAAACATAATAGGATTATGGAATGAATTTGGATTCTATGATTTATCTCACTATTACTGGGATGAGGTTATCATTTCCGGTTCTTCCTTGGTCTTTCACATATTTTGGGTTGCTTGATTAATGGATGATTTACTTTTCCCCTTGGCCTCTTTCTGATTACGTATAGTTACTATTTGGTTGTCTTGTTACACTGAGGGCTGTCATAATATGGCTGCTGCGCGCTACTTTCCCTGTGGCTATCCCCTCACCAGTCCGCCATCTATTTCAATGCTATTTGCTGGGACTAATACGTCGCAGTGAGTGTCCTGTGGCGTTTATGTTGTTGGATTCTTTTTACCCGGCATGTGGTGGCATTATCCATTATATCATCAGATAAGCATTACCCCACTTTTGGGCTCACAGCAGGAGGATTTCCATGCTTGCTTTTTTCCTTTGACTAGATTACAGGATGCCCCACCTGTCTAGTGCGTTTTATGCCGTAGGGTGGGCTTCTCAAACATGGTAGCCCATATTTTTCTCCTTCACACGTCCCCTTATATTTTCAGTCCATCCTTTATTGATATATCTTTCTCTGCTTGTAGCGTATTTAATGCAACGATGTGGGCTTTTCCTTCCATCACTATACTCACTGGATTACCGTTGCCCAGCAGATATGTGTCACTTTGTTTTGCATTTTGATATGTCTAATATCCTGTGGTATTTGACTTTCTTATAGGTGGATTAATCCCGTTTTGGTTTTCAAATTCCAGGTTTATCAGGATCTGAGCTGAGGCCTCTATCTACCCAAGTTTAAGTTTTACTTGGCTTGATACTTTAACACCTGGCTCATTTCTACAGAGAAGGGGATTTCTCACTAGCTAACATCCCAGGTAAGAATCACCATTTTGAAGGGTTGTTTGCATGTGCCCTTTACCCCGCATTTCATACTAATCCTTTGTTTACTTTAAATTTCAAAGCATACCATGACCATATATTGATTTTTATTTTTTGTTGGTTCCTACCTTGACCCACGGTACTATAAGGTACTCACTATTGTTTTCTTCATAATTTATCACTTCTTGGGGCAGCTTTCCACTCCATTGATGGGCTTTAAATGTGGTTCTCGTTTCACCTGTCACGTACCTTCTCTTGGATTATGGGGGATTATGGCACTTTGGATGTGTGATTGATCACCATGTGATATATATCACCTGACTGTTTTTGGACAGGCACCATGGAGTGCATGAATATGTACTCCAGGTGTTTCAAATTCACTCTTATACCGTCTTGTGCGTGACATGGTGTGCACTGATTTGTGCACATCCCTGTTTACGTATCATTTAACTATGTACATATTATTACAACTTGTACCTATGACTGTTTGTTACACAAGCCAGAAATAGCATATGGCTAGGTGTAGTTTATCAGACTTTATCACAGGGTTTATTATCAGTACATCTTCATTTCATATGGGCTCCTGTGAATGTGTATTTACAGTCTTGAAAAAGTCCATGGGATGAAACACGTGTCGGCTGCCGCTTTGTGAAGAGTTGCCAACATGTTGTGATGCCTGTGAATAAATTAACACTTCAAAGCAAAGAAAACTTTTATCTGACTTGGTACTTATTAAATACTATTGCAGTGTGCTTTGGGTTCCTTTTTTGCTATTAGCTTTTCATCCCGCTTCCAGGCTGGGTTGTCTTTTACCCATGGTGATGGGGTGGTAGCACCCTAACAGCACTTGCGTTTTATAGACATAGAACAATCAAGGACTTCTCCACCCCAAATTATTAGGTCTTTGTTTGATGTGCAGACGCTGTAGCATTGCCACCAAATTTTCCATTGTATAATAGGAAGGTTCAACATGGAAATAAAAGGTTCCATCCATTTTTTGTGTTGGCGTTTATGTCATAGCCCCAATAAACATAAACACATCCACATCTTGTCAACTAGAAGTAGGCCTCAAAATGTATCTTTTTTGTCATCAGGCCTGTTGACCAACATTGTGCCATGTCTCACATCTATTATTTGCACACATACAGAACAGCTATGTGAAGCAGTGTACTGCATTAAAGGGACAGACCTCCCATGGTGCAGTTCAAGATTCAAATTTATCATTACTCTCCCATTGCACTGGAGCAGAGAAGAGCTGCACAGCTAACAGTCTTGTTGTGTTGTGTAACAGCTAGGTCTACAACAGATGGTACTCAGTGAAGTTAGGAATGAAAATCACAAACTCCCATATCTGAGAATAACCTCACATTGCAGCATGTCTCACCAATGTTTACCAATTCAGATTAACAGCTTTTTGCTGTAATTCATGTTTTAGTAGATACCATCAGAGATCATAAGTGACCTTTTTCTTGGACAGAGGCCTGTTGTCCTGCAAACATGTAAAAGTAGTAATTTTGAAAGAATGCATACAAGCAAGTGCTGCTTACCCTAAAACAAAACACATGTGAACAAGTTCCTGGCTATAGTGTCACATTTACATCATCATGGTAAATAATATAAAATACTTTTGATATGCATTGCTCAGCAATGCAATGAGAAACAAAGGGCTGTAAAAAGAAAACATGATCAATGGCCAGAGCACTCTGAAATTGGAACGGTTACATGCAAACATCTGAACTGCTGAAGGATACTGAGATGTCAAGAGTGTGATTTCACTTGGATCAAAAGTCATACAAAAATGCATGTACATACACATAACTTATTGCATGTGGTCACATGGAGTGATTTAGATGTGAACTTACCTTCGCATGAGTTGTGCACCTCTGACCTGAGTGTACAAGTGCTTAGCTGAGCGGATCACAAATATACTATCCACTCAAAAGTGAAATGTAAGTTGGGTGCCATTACATATGGCTGTGTCAGGGAATGCAGTCACCTTGGTCCAGGAGGCACACACAAAGGCCTGCACTCAGTGTCTGTGTAGTGCTACTAACATTGACAGGAGCAATCTACACATAATGTAGGAATGGCAACATCTTGTCACTTGATCATCACAAGTACTATGGACTATTTAACCATGTTTCACTGCAGTGATGAATGATGGCGCACTCTCCTATTCAAAAGGTCTGTTGCAGTGTGACACACTCACCCCAGATCTACATCATGTTTTCTGATACATGTGTGCATGACAACACTGTATGCGGAACACATGTGCCTGTGGAAGACATAAGCAACAGAAAGTCTGCAATGTGTAACAGTCTGAAAATGCAGAGTTTGTGTGTACAGTTACAGTGTGTTCAGCTTCACTTTCACTTACAGTCATTTTGTCTGTGCTGGCTGTGGAAGGTGCTTTGTGGCTTGTCTTGCTGAATTTTGAGTATTTTGATCTGTGCTGTTCCTGTTGTGTGCCAATTGTGTTAATTGTATGTTGTATTTGTTACTTGTATTGATATTGCTGCCTTGTCGGGGAAGAGGAGAGCAAGGAATCTGTCAGAGGGAGAGTTTGGGGGCCTGCTTTGGCAGCTGGCACATTATGTGCCCAACATGATTGCTGCTGGGGGGATAGGGTCAGCCAAGGTTACCCCAGCAAGTAGCACAAGGAGTGGTGGGAGAAAGTACAGCATATGAGCAGGGTCTTTGGTATGGACAGCACTGTTCACCAGGTAAAACACTGACGGGCAGATGTGGTAAGCCGTGAGGCCAATCTACTCAATCAACTTGGCATGGAAGTTGGTGACCGTCTTACTAAGTTCATATTTACCATCTGCTTTGTTTGTGTGCATATCAAAAAAAGATGTAATTTTTTTTTCAACAATAAGTAACTGAGAGCTTGTGACTAGGTCCAGAGCATGGGGGCACCCATCATGTACAGTGCGTGGGGGGCCCTCACATTTTGTCTTGCCATTGGCTTGACATGGATTTTCGATCACATCAAATAAATTCATGTGCTTGTATTTGTATACATGATCTCAATTCACATATGAGCCTGTACAAGCCAGGAATGTTTGATGTTGAAATATCCTGCACATGTGACAAGTAAGGATCAAAATTATGAAACTTCGCCTATCATTTTTATCGTCTGATTTGTGTTACATTGTTCAGCACACGTATAAAGCTTGGCACGCCCTGCCAATTTAATAACTTTCGGGTGGTGGTCCTTATAAGATTGCATGTTGATATAGCCGTCAAAGACAAGTACCCTTTTACCATGAAGCAAGGAAGGATGTTTTGCGCCTACTGTACACTGTGTGCACTAGTGACGTGATTAGTCAGATATTGCCCTTAAAGACATCCATAAGGCGTATATCTGTCTATTATTAATGAATATCAAATCAAATCAAATCAAATCATTAACATTTATAAAGCGCGCTACTCACCCGTGCGGGTCTCAAGGCGCTAGGGGAAAAGGGGGGGTTATCGCTGCTCGAACAGCCAGGTCTTTAGGAGTCTCCGGAAAGCGGAGTGGTCCTGGGTGGTCCTGAGGCTGGTGGGGAGGGAGTTCCAGGTCTTGGCCGCCAGGAAGGAGAAAGATCTCCCACCCGCCGTGGAGCGGCGGATGCGAGGGACAGCAGCGAGTGCGAGGCCAGAGGAGCGGAGGAGGCGGGTGGGGACGTAGAAGCTGAGGCGTCTGTTGAGGTATTCCGGTCCCTTGTCGTGGAGGGCTTTGTGTGCGTGGGTGAGAAGTCGGAAGGTGATCCTTTTGCTAACTGGGAGCCAATGCAGGTGTCTCAGGTGTGCGGAGATGTGGCTGCTGCGGGGTACGTCGAGGATGAGGCGGGCCGAGGCGTTTTGAATGTGTTGCAGGCGATTTTGGAGTTTGGCTGTGGTCCCGGCGTCGAGGGTGTTGCCGTAGTCCAGGCGGCTCGTGACGAGGGCGTGGGTCACGGTTTTTCTGGTGTCGGCTGGGATCCAGCGGAAGATCTTGCGGAGCATGCGGAGGGTGAGGAAGCAGGCGGAGGACACGGCGTTGACTTGCTTGGTCATGGTGAGAAGAGGGTCCAAGATGAAGCCGAGGTTGCGGGCGTGGTCTGTGGGGGTCGGTGCGGTGCCGAGGGCCGTGGGCCACCAGGAGTCGTCCCAGGCGGACGGGGATGTTGCCGAGGATGAGGACTTCCGTTTTTTCAGAGTTCAGCTTTAGGCGGCTGAGCCTCATCCAATCTGCGACGCCCTTATACCCTCTTGTAGGTTGGTCTTGGCGCTGGCGGGGTCCTTGGTGAGGGAGAGTATAAGTTGGGTGTCGTCGGCATAGGAGGTGATGATGATGTCGTGCTTGCGTACGATGTTGGCGAGGGGGCTCATGTAGACATTGAAGAGTGTCGGGCTGAGTGATGAGCCTTGAGGTACGCCGCAGATGATCTCGGTGGGTTCTGAGCGAAACGGAGGGAGGTAAACTCTTTGGGAACGGTTTGCGAGGAAGGAGGCGATCCAGTCCAGGGCCTGGCCTTGGATCCCGGTGGAGCAGAGGCGGGTGATTAGGGTGCGGTGACAGACGGTGTCAAAGGCAGCCGAGAGGTCGAGCAGAATGAGGGCGACTGTTTCACATCAACTTTGCCACATGCTACGTGTCCAACATGCTGAATATACCAGATATTTGTGATGTTGTACTTTGATTCACATTTACACAGTGTACATGTTCAATATTCACAAAGCAATGTGCCATCTTTTTGTCTTGTATGTGCTCCTGCACCATACATTCAGGCCGAGGTGGAGTCTTCAGGGATCCTACTGCTACCATTGAGTGTCAATAGAATGTGCTTTTAACTCTGTAAGGTTTGTGTGTGATCTATAATACTTGTAACGTTGTGATGTGTATGGGTAGCATCATTCATTCATAACCAATTTACAGTGCATGATAATTCACCAATGAAGTAGCACAGTACCATGAGCTTTGGATAAGGTTGAATGCCAATGTGCATGTAGTGGCAATAAATGCAGGCCCACATGATTAATGGCTCATTATCTGCTGTGTGTGATGTTTGGCCAGCTACGGTTTGGAAGCTTGTAGCACATGTACCATCACCATCCACAATATCTACAGATGGTCAGAAGTTCTATTGTCTTACACCATATAATGGCACAAATGTAAAAACAAATATTGCTCCGAAATATTTTACAGCAAAGTGGCATGAGATAGTATGCTGCCTATGTATATATTTCAGCATGAGATTGGTGGGGGTACGGTGTAACACACATCTCACACAACAATTAGGCCTGGGGGAGCTCACAGAGTTACCTAAAAACTCTGTGAAATTCCACAGAGTTCTGCCCACCCCTGCCTACACTACACAAGTAATAAACGGTGACTCCCCCAACCTCCTCTTGTGTTTACTAAGACACACTTGACCCAACAAACACACACACATTTATTTTTTTAAACCATTATTATTTACATTTTCACCAACATCGTCATGGATAGCATATCAGTCTATTCTCAGATGTATCCATCCTTTCTGTGAAGTCAAATGTGACATTAGAACATTAACAATGGGAGTTTTTGGATGAAGTAATGCAGTTGGGAGTGTAACAGATTATAGAAATGCAATAAAAACAATACCCCCCCTCAAATGATTTGTAGCAGTTTAGACGCAGCGGTAACCTCCTATCTTTCACTACAAGCCGTTTTTTGTTGTTGTACACCCCTGCCACAGCATGTCAATGAAGGCCTAAGAGGGCTCTGCAGGGGGTCCATTATAGCTGCATCAGGATTCACAAATCTGACCCAGTGGTATGTGGGATTGAGAACCCGTACCCCTAATTCAGATAAGCGAAACAAGGGAGCTTGTATTAATGGTGGTCCTACTATAAAACACACAAGTTAAAAAAGATAGCAGAGACTTCTTCCACACATGCACATCATTCGTAATTAGGGTAACACCAACCCTAATTCTTCCTGTGGCTACCGACATCCTTTAGTGAAAAACTAACACAAGTGTGCACACACTCTCTCTCTTGCCCGTATTCTCTCTCTCTCTTTTTAAAAACTTGGGCACCCAGAAGGGCATTCTGGTGCAGATGCAACCTCCTAGGGTTATCAAAATTGCCTAGCAGATTTGCAAAATGCCTTCTGCTTTAATTAGATTGTAATGTTATTGTTAGAAATGGGGTTTCTGGTTGGCTAGGGTAGCACCTAAGCCAGGCAGAACCCACTCACTCTAGTCAAGGCAAGGGAGTTGCACATCCAAGGTAACCCCTGCTCACCCCCTTGGTAGCTTGGCATGAGCAGTCAGGCCTATCCCCGAGGCAATGTACAAAGCGTTTGCACAACACACAACACACGTGGTGCACTAGCCCCACCACAAAGGAAACACAACACCAAGTAATATAAAAAAAAATTGTATTGTACACAACATATTTGGACCAAACACAACATTTCAGTAATACCCTGCCACTCAAGCAGTTGTCAGAACATTACACAATAGTTACTCTGCAGAAACCAGCAGTACTCACACATAACACACAGGTTAATTATTATTCTGCGACATAAGCAGTAGTCAGGAATCACATTATTAACAAAATGCACTTGTCATAGAAGCATCATAAATGCCCATCCCAGGAACATTATACAACATATGGCAAGTCATAAAACATGCCCATAAAAGGAACATCAGCAAATATAGGTCACATCATACAAGAAAAACAGGTTAACATACTAGTCAATAATGTCCATACCAGGAAATTTCAGAAAACATATGTCCATTAACAGTACCTGTTTATCTGATGAAAAGGCACTTCAAAGTGCCACTAAGCACAAACAGGGAGCTCAACCTGGGGGGGGCACACCGAGAATTGGGGGACAAGGGGGGCGGTACGCACCTCCTTCGTTTCCACACCGAGGCCCCTCCTGGGGCCTTCACCCAAAACGGGCTCCTTATAGTTTCTGTAACCCCCCGGGACACGACTGGCCCTCCAAAAGGGGGGGGTGGGGTAAAGCCCAAACACAACAAGGGGGGGCAGCAATGACAAGGGCCCCCTGGCAGGATAGCTGGAGCTTCACCCTCCAAAGGCAGCGACCAGGAGAGAGGGACTCACCCTCATCCCCGTGTCCTGCCTCTCTGGGGCCCCCCTCCTAACCAAGAGGAGGCACTGGGCACAATCGTCCTGTCAGATGATGAGGTTTTTCGTCCACCCGACGGGAGAGGAGAGGCTCTGGCTGCCTCTCGCGCTCTGAGCACATAGTGGCCACGTTGCAGGCCCTGGGGTGGCTCTAGGGGTAAGGGAAACCTCCAATGATGTCTCCTTCTCTCCTGGGGCTGTCCGCCCACACTCGCCTGCACCTGACCTGGTGCACAAGTGTTCCTCGTTGTTCCCGGGCCACATCGGTGAATTAACTCCAGTGAGGGCTGGTTGGTGCCCCGGGTCGCCCCAAGTTGTTTTTCTTCGTGCCCCAGGGGCACCAGGGTCAGTACGTTTTCGGCGCACTGGAAATTCACAGCGCCCGGGTCGTGACGGTGATTTGTAGTGACAGAAGTGCTCAGTGGGAGCAAAACCGGAAAGTACAGAAGCGCTCTCACAGCAGTTAAAGCCACTCTAACAGGGCACCCTACAGGCGCTGTACCCTTAGAAAAAAGCGCTCCTCAGGCCGTAAAAAAAAAAGGGTTGCAGCGGTCAGGGGGCACAGCACTCTGTCTCTATTGGTCACAAACAAAAATGGAGCACAGGGCAGCAGGGCCTAGCAGCAGGCCAGCTCAAGGGGGTGCAGGCAGTTGGCAGTTCCTCCAACTGACCAGGCAGGTCACAGGTCAGCGAAGCAGCAGCAGTCCAAGGCGGTTCCTGGTGAGTCCCTCCAGCAGCATTCTGTGTCCATTTTAAAGTAAGTTCAGAGTGTCTCCAAATTGTGGGGGGAAATCCCCTGTACTGATACTCAGATTTGCAAGGGTTTCACAAAGAAGGGCAGGGGAGGTCCCAACCAATTACAAGAGGTTCTGGGAGTGACCCCTCTTTCCTCCAGCACAGGCTCTAAACAGCAGTTGGGGGTAAACAACCCTTTTGTGTGAGGCCAGGGCAGAACCTTTACAGATGCATGTGTGCCCCACCTCTCCCTTCTCTCAGCCCAGGAAGACTTTTCAAAATGCTGATGCACCTCAGGGACACCTCCACCCTCCCTGTGTACTGGCCGTCTGAAAAGTATGCACAAAGCCCAACTGTCACTCTCTCCAGATATAGATTGGACTCAAGCTGCAAAACACTAGAGTCATAAGCACAGAGGAAGGCTCACTTTCTAGAAGTGGCATTTCTGTAATAGTAATTAAAAATCCACTTACACCAGTAAGCAGCATATCTCACTACCATTACAACCATATCAAACATGCCTACGCTACCTCTCATAAAGCATACAATACCCCCTATACATAAGGCAGAGCATTTCCAATGCAATCATATGAGAAAGCAGCCCTCACATTAATGAGAACCCAAATAGGCTGTTTGTCACTACCAGGACAGGCCACGCTACTAGGCACATGTCCTGCCTTCTACATACATTGCACCCTGCCCATAGGGCTAGCGAGGGCCTACCTTAGGGGTAATTTACATGTAGTAAAAGGAGAGTTTTGGGCCTGGCAAGTACATTTGGATGCCAGGTCCCTGTGGCAGAAAACTGCGCACGCAGGCCCTTCTTTGGCAAGTCTGAGACAGGGTTGAAAGGCTACTTCAGTGAGTGGCGCAAGCAACACTGCAGGCCCAGAAGTAGCATTAAATTTCCAGGCCCTCAGTATAGAGATACCACTGTACAAGTGACTTACAGGTAAATTAAATATGCCAATTAGGTATAAGCCAATCATACCAACTTTAGAAGGCAGAGCACCTGCACTTTAGCACTGATCAGCAGTGATAAAGTGCTCAGAGTCCTAGAGCCAACAGCAAACGGCCAGAAAAATTAGGGGGAAGGAGGCAAAAAGTCAGGGGACCAACCTGCCAAAAAGCCCAGGTCCAACAGTTATGTTATCTCATTAGTAAGGGACTGACAATTAACTCACAGAAGGGTTTAATTGCAAGAAAAGCTATGCAGAGTTCTTTTGTTCCAATCGTTTTAGCTAAAGTAAATTAACTTCTATTTCTTTACAGCCCAATCTTCCACAGAAAAGGTCCCACATGAATCCAAGCCATTTTCAATATGTGGGGGAGAGAAGAAGGGAGGAGGCACAGATGAGGTGCCAGGTCTATACTATGCCGCAACGCACATTCTGTTTTACATTAGTAAACTAAACACCACCTCCGCCAGTGTGTGGTTTCTCATTGCCGCGCTTATTTGGAAAGCACGCACAGGAAAACGCTACAGGGCGCTGCAACATCTTTAGTAATCAATATTATTAAATAGAATGTGTTTATGAGAGCGCGTGTGCCTACACTTGAAGGTTTCCTACATTCCTTGTACTGTGGTACCATATGTTTTTGTGAGATTTGTTTTAACTCACAAGCATTGTATTCGCGTGCTTTTGGAAATTTTCCGAGAAAAAGTGTATTTCTCATTTTTTTTTGTTTTTTTTTAGAAAATGCAGTTTTCTGAGCCAATGTTTGTATGAACCCCTGTCTTTTCCACGACGGTTTGTCATTCGGCACGTGAATTACATTTCGGGAGATAAATAGATAATAAGTATGAGGCCTATGTGGCAGCCCTTGATGGTCACACTTCATACAGGGCCCTGAAAACGATAAGACGTGATTTATGTGACCCGGGGAGAGGGCTGCAACTACCTACTGAGTGCCCTTTCCATTTGTGGCCGAGAAATGATCTGGAAGGGGGCAGGAGCCGCTTGATGTGATGGCTGACCACTTTGTGGAAAATTTCACTAGTCACGCATTCATTGCAGCCCCTTCTGCAGCATGCAATACCTGACAGTACACAAACATCTGTATGTGCCATACCGCACACACCCTCCCTCCCCCGGTCTTACAGTGTGCATGTGAAGCCCCCATTATGTCTTAAATCTCATTTCGTAATGCAGTCATCTGCATTTTCATTAAAAGAAGTTTAAAGTATCAGGTGTGCATGAAAATTCTCGTCTCGTCCTTTTGTCCATTATCACTTTCTACACCATGTGCCGAGCACATATTTGTGGCAGTAATATATAGCGGTTATCTCAAAGTTAATATTGTGTATTCAGAGGCCCTATACCTATAAGAAATGTGCTAGAAATGGGGTCTTTGGTTGGCAGTCAGGTTAACCCCTGTTCAAGCAAGGACCCTCACTCTAGTCAGGATAAAAGAGAATCACCCTCAGCTAACCCCGCTCACCCCCTTGGTAGCTAGGCACGAGCAGTAGGCTTAACTTCATGGTGCTAGGTGTAAAGGATTTGTACCAACTTACACAGTAACTTAATGAAAGCACTACAAAATGATGCAACACAAGTTTAGAAAGATAGGGAATATTTATGTAAACAAAACAAGACCAAAATGACAAAAATCCACAATACAAAAGTCAAGTTATCAATTAAAAACAAAAAAGAGTCTTCATGTAGTTTTAAACACACGCTAAAGCTGTTAGCGTGAAAATGTACCTGGGTGCGTCAAAATTAACCCCTCACGGACGAGTGTGCATCAAAAAGTGCTTGCGATGCATCAATATCACTCACGAGCGAGACTGTGCATTGTTTTTCCTTCAGTCGAGTCGACGTGCATCGTTTCTTCTCTCCGCAGGAGAGCGATGCGTCGATTTGAACCGCACTCTCGGGTCTGGGCAGGCCTTGTGTCGTTTTTGCATGGTCAGTGATGTTTGCATCAGAAATCCTGCTGCATGGTGATCAGAAAACCACGCAGCGCAGGTTGCGATCTCACCAGCCTCCGTCAGTGATGCTGCGTGTCCTTTATCCAGCAGCGGGCGTCGATCTTCAGGGCGTGTTACAGACGAGCACCGATTTTCTGCTGCAAAGCCGGTGGTGCGTCGATTTTTCATCCGCATTTCGGAGTCGTGTGGATCTTTTCCCCGCACGGCTGTCGGTGCGTGGTTTTCTTCCTTTTGGCCTGCCAGCTTCTCCTTTCAGGGTCCCAGGAACAGGATGGGCACCACTTGGCAGAGTAGGAGTCTCAGCAGAGGCTCCAGGTGCTGGCAGAGAGAAGTCTTTGCTGTTCCTCAGACTGTCCTCTAGCATAGGCAGAAGCTGCAACTGCAGGATAGCTCCACAAAGCACAGTCACAGGCTGGGCACCTCTTCTTCCTCAGCTCTTCTCCAGGCAGAGGTTCCTCTTGGTTTCCAGAAGTGTTCTAAAGTCCGTGGTTTTGGGTGCCCTTCTTATACCCATTTTGCCCTTTGCAGTAGGCTTACTTCAAAGGAAAGTCTCTCTCGTTTGTGAAATCCTGCCTTGCCCAGGCCAGGCACCAGACACACACCAGCCAGGGGGTTGGAGACTGCTTTGTGTGAGGGCAGGCACAGCCCTTTCAGGTGTGAGTGACCACTCCTCCCCTCCCTCCTACCACAGATGGCTCATCCGGAAATGCAGACTACACCCAAGCTCCCTTTTGTGTCACTGTCTAGTGAGAGGTGCAAACAGCCCAACTGTCAAACTGACCCAGACAGGGAATTCACAAACAGGCAGAGTCACAGCAATGGGGTAAGCAAGAAAATGCTCACTTTCTCAAAATGTGGCAATTTCAAACACACAATCTTAAAATCAACTTTACTAAAAGATGTATTTTTAAATTTTGAGCTCAGGGACCCCAAACTCCAAGTCTATCCGCTCCGAAAGGGAATCTACACTTTAATCATATTTAAATGTATCCCCCCTGTTAACCTATGAGAGGGGCAGGCCTAGCAGCAGTGAAAACTGAATTTAGCAGTATTACACTGTCAGGACATATAAAACACATTACTATATGTCCTAACTTAACCATACACTGCACCCTCCCCTTGGGGCTACCTACGGCCTACCTTAGGGGTGTCTTACATGTAAGAAAAGGGAAGGTTTAGGCCTGGCTAGTGGGTTCACTTGCCAAGTCGAATTTACAGTTTAAAACTGCACACACAGACACTGCAGTGGCAGGTCTGAGACATGATTACAGGGCTACTAATGTGGGTGGCACAACCAGTGCTGCAGGCCCACCAGTAGCATTTGATTTATAGGCCCTGGGCACCTCTAGTGCACTTTACTAGGGACTTACTAGTAAATCAAATATGCAATCATGGAGAAACCAATCAACAATACAACTTATACAGTGAGCATGTGCACTTTAGCACTGGTTAGCAGTTGTAAAGTGCTCAGAGTTCTAGAGCCAACAAAAACATGTCAGAAAAAAATAGGAGGAAGGAGGCAAAAAGACTGGGGATGACCCTGAAAAAGGGCAAATTCCAACAAGATGCATGTCCGCTCCCTGCACAGTCACCCGCAGGCAGCATGCAACATACTAAAAAGAAGCACAATGGCCCTTCAGAAGAGGCTCATATACGCAAGTTTCAGGGAAAAGAAAGACAAACTATGGCAGCCCACACAACAACACAAGTGGTGACAATAACAAATACCACTACATGTCATAGGGTGAGTGCCAGTAAACTCCGCAGCGTCGGATGCCAGAGTTTTTTCTGAACTCTGTGCTTCAGCGGAGTGGCAAAAGCTCTGCAAACTCCACAGGTGGAACATCATTTACTGCCCACCCTTAACAACATTAACAATTATCAAAATTGCAGTGTCATGGAATACTATATATAGTGAACATCTTTTCCAAAATACTACTTCTGCTATTGTTGTTTAGCATCATGCTATTCTCATACATGCAGAAAACATTTATCCTCACTACCAAAATGAGTACAGTGTGAAAGACTATAGGCATACACAGACTTCCATGCTGTTCAGCAACTAAATACATATATGTATCAGTAGCTATGTGTGTAGCCAAACTTCACAATCAGATAAACTTGTGTGACCATGTAAGCAGGCTAGGCATCACAAAACAACATTCCTTCCTATGATATATGCTGCATACATAGTTGTGGAAGGCAAAGTTCCTCACAATCATTGATTAGATTAATCACAGTGGACAGATGGGATATCACTGTGTGTAGTACATTGTCAGTAGGAATCATTCACTTCCCCAGTATCTATCCTGAGGTATGGCAACTGTAATTCAACCTCAGGGGTACCTGAGCGTCCCTCTGAGTACTCCATATCATAAGCATGTGATATGGAGTGACAGAGAAAGATTTACCAAGATGCCATGGGGGATTGAAGGATGAAGGAGAGAAACTCTATTTGTCCATGGGGTAGGATGTTTCATCTACAGTCTGCTTGTCTGATGCACATTGCTAGTGTAGTTTTCCACATGGCAAGGTATAGACATATGGCCAGGCAGGTCCTGACAGGATGTGAGTCTAGACAGAAGAGGTAGGGGTACATGTAGCACATGTCACCAGTCTACACATGGAAATGCAGTTAAACTCCAAACTCTTGTCCTCATATACCCAATATCCTATTCTTGAAAAATAATCATACCTTTGCAGTGAGTTTTTCAATTTTGATGCAAAGTGTGAAGGACCACATGCAGGTCTGCGCTGTGCTGGCAACATGCAGTCCATGACACTGTTCACCTACTGGTGGCGTCATTCCTACTGACAAGCAACACCTGTCACCCTTGACTCATGGTGGAAGATTACCTGCAAGATACAGCACAAAGTACTTTTTAACATGAGATCTGCACCATGCATGTACACACTTATTACATGGATATGCTTTTTGTTAATGTGCAACAAGGAAAGCTCCTTGCTGATGTGTGGACAGACATTAGGATATGTAAAGGTCCCCAAGGTGTTGCTGGAACTGTATTCCATATGCTATGTGTTAGGGTTCCTGGTATTTCCCTGAGCCAATATTAGAGAAGTGTCCAATCCCATAGGATTTAATGGTATTTAGATTTCAGCGGACAGGATATCCGTCATTGTTGTAATGGAGTAACCCGTTTGCCAATACCTAAATCAGGCCCTCAGTCTCTGGATTGATATGGTTATAAGTTTGTAAGTGTGGACACTGCCACTTCGTACACCTACAATGCCTGCACTTGGGTATGTGTGCCTTGTCACATTAGGAGACGTACATGGTTAGAAGGAATATTGTTAATTTCTCTTTCCCAAAATGCGGTTTTGGGAGGGCATGCCACATGTGATGTTTAGAAAATGTGATCCTATTATTTCTGACATGATGTACAAGTTCAGCTTTTGCTGATACATATTTCCTTCATCTCCACCAGACAACGTGACAGCAGATGTTGGGAAAAACTATATAATCAGGCCGGAGCACCACAGTCACATCACATGTGTGGCAAAGGTTTTAGAATAGGTATAGGTTAGGGTAGTTTAAGTTAGTATAATATTTCAATAGTGAGTAGCTTTTAGATGTGTATATTTCTTAGTGGGTGGGGGCATTGATGTATAGGATTTGTTTTATGCCAAAAATAAAAATATTAAAAAATTGTTTAGATTTATAGGTTTAGGTAGTGTATGTTTTGGATACCTTTGTCTTTTGTGTTGTGCTGAGATATGTGTATTAAGCGGGGTGGGGGTGAGGGTTGATGTTTCACATATATGTTGTGGTACATGTGTAGGGTGGATTAGGCTAAGTTTAGGTAGGTTAAGGTAGTGTCAAGATATGTTAGTGTAGGTTAGGTAAGATAGGTTAGTTTAGCGTTGGGTTAGATATTGTTAGTGGAGGGTAGCTAGTTTTAGGTAGTGATATCAATAATTACAAATTTTAAAATATTTCCTACTTTCACAAATGCTTAAAAGGTTACAGTGCAAGAGTAGTCATGATTGCTAATGTTTATGTGAGTACATGATGTAGGAATTGCCTGCAGTGTTTGTAGATATGAGTAACATAGTAAGAGGGTTATGGACAAGAGTCAGTCTACGTTGCAGTGGAGTCACTTAGGGTTCTTCAACATTCTTTGGACACTGTAAGTGGACCTCTTTGTGTTAGTGGACGCACAGCCCAACACAGATGCTCACCTACTGTAGCACTGTATGTAATTTATGCTACATGTACTGGAGGGAGGGATCTGCCACCAAATGGCACACAGTCATGGGTGTATTGGGATACACACTGGAACCTGGCACTTACGCACTCACCCTTGCAGCATTGTACTTGTACGTCATTGTGGTTTGCTGGTTTGTATCCATGAAAGTGGCCCCCATCAGACTGGAAATATAAATTATGCTTGGCACTGAGTACTTGCTAAGTGTGACTGTTACACCTGACAGCCTTAGGGTGGTCATCCCCCAACTTTCGCCAGCCTCCCTCCACTTTTCTGACACTGTTTTTGCTGGTTTAAGGACCATGCACACTTTACCACTGCTAACAAGTGCTAAAGTGCTATGCTCTCTTCCTTAAATGTAGTAACATTGGTTCATACCTAATTGGCATATTTGATTTACTTGTTAGTTCCTAGTACAGTGCACTACATGTTCCCAGGGCCTGTAAATCAAATGCTACTAGTGAGACTGAAACACTGATTGTGCCACCCACATAAGTAGCTCCTTAACTAGGCCTGCCATTGTGAGGCCTGTGTGTGCAGTTTCAGTGCCACTTTGACTTGGCATTTAATATCACTTGCTAAGCCTTAAACTCCCTTTTTGCTACATATAAGTCACCCCTAAAGTAGGCCCTAAGTAACCCATAGTGCAGGGTGCTATTTAGATAAAAGGCAGGACATATACTTATGTGTTCTATTTGTCCTGGCAATGAAAAACTCATACATTTGTTTCCCACTACCTTGAGGCCTGCTCCTTTCATAGACTAGCATTGGGACTGCCCTCATATACTTTTGAGTGGTAGATTCTGATCTGGAAGAAGTAACCAGGTCATATTTAGTATGGCCAGAATTTTTTTATAGAAAATCCTGCTTATTGGTGATGTTGGATTTAATATTACTATTTTAGAATGTGGGTATTTCTCTGCACTTAATACCATCTGTGCCTTACAGCCTGTCTCCAATCCATGTCTGGTCTGTGTTGGTTGACAGCTACCTTGTGCATTTCACCCAGACAACTACAAACACGGGACACTCAGTCACCTCTGTTTTAATCTCCATACTGAATGGGTCTTCCTGGCCTAGAAGGGTAGAGGGCCTCATACTAACATTTCAAAGGCCAGTGGCCTGCCCTCACACAAAGGACTGATAACCCCCCCACAGGGACCCTGGCAGACAGGACTAGGCTGAAAGGGGAACATGTGCACTTCAAAAACCACTCTTTGAAGTTTTCCCCACTTCAAATGCATTTTTGGTTATAAAAACTGGGTCTTTGACCCTACCAAATCAGACACTTCTGGACCTACACCTGCACCCTGTCAGAAGAGCTGCATAGCTGCACAAAGGACTCATCTGGACAGCTTTTCTGAAGAAGGACTGCTGCCCTGGTTGTTACCATGCTGTCCTGTTGGCCTCTGACTCTGCTGGAAGGACTCTGCCTTCCTCCTGAAGTACTCTCTAAGGGCTTGGATTGAGCTTGCCTCCTGTTTCTGAAGTCTTAGGGCCAACAAAGACTTCACCTCTTCAAGCAACTCCTTGTGCATCAAAAATCGATGCAAAGTCTGCAGAAATCGACACAAAGCCTGCACAGTGGCCGAGAAACAGCTGACCGGAATGACGCAGCACTGACTTCCTGACTGGAAATTCGACACAGCACCTGCCTTGCGATGGAAAATTTGACACATCGTCTACTGGATCGATGCAGTGCCCGCTCTTTCTTCCAGCTTGTCAAGGATTCTCAACTCATCGTCCATGGGCATCAAAATATCCACACATCGCAGTGAGGTACCAAGACTGCACGCCAAAAAACAATGAAAACCCTTGCAGCTTGGAAAGAAATGACGTATTGTCTGTGCAACCCCGGAAACTCCAATGCAACACCTTATTTTTTCACTCATCTCCTCCTCTGCAGTGTCCGTGCATCATTATTTTGGACACATCCCAGGTATTGTGTGTAACAAAGAAACAACTGTTAGTTTCTAAGGATTGAGACTCTTTTAAACTTTTTAAAAAGGATATTTCAACTTGTGCATATTAGATTTCTGTCATTTGGACCTTATTTTATTCAGATAAATATTATCTATTTTTCTAAACCTGAGTGGTGTATTTCTGTGGTGTTTTCACTGTGTTATTGTATGATTTATCTCGCAAATATTTTACACATTGCCTTCTAAGTTGAGCCTGACTGATCAGTGCCAAACTACCAGAGGGTGAGCACATGAAAATTTGGATTATGTTGTGACTTACCCTGACTAGGATTGTGGTCCCTATTTGGACAAGGGTGTATACCTCTGCCAACTAGCAACCCCATTTCTAAGAGTGACGCTTCCTGCATGTGAATTAGGGTAAGTATTTGCTAAATTAGAATACACAATTGTCTGAAATGTCCTCTTAGCCTAGGTATGTGTTGCTTGTTTCCAGGATCTGTGGTCTGGGTCCTCTACATTGTTATGTGTGTATATAATACAATTGATGTTATGTGTGTTTGCATCCACTCAGTGCATGTGAGGGGTCTCAGTGCCAAAGGGACATAAAGTCCCTACATATCCCAGTTTGCCTTTCTACACATGTTTCATTTAACACAGGACCTCAAATACTTTACAGTTGCAGTTCATGCTTAATGACATTGAAGGTGTAGCACTGAGGGGCATATTTATACTCTGTTTTCACCGAATGAGTGCCATTTTTTTTTACTCTAATTCAATGCAAAACTAACTACTTTGGTGCTAGACCCCTCTAGTGCCAAATGTATGCAGTTAAAGTCATTTTTTGAAAGTGGAGACCTACCTTGCCTTAATGAGATGCAAGGTAGGCGTTCCCATGCAAAAAAAGACTCTATGGCCTTAACGCCATATTCAGGGGCATATTTATACTCTGGCATATTTATACTCTGTTTGCACCGAATTAGCGTCATTTTTTTTACTCTAATTCGGTGCAAATCTAACTCCATATTCATACTTTGGTGCTAGACCCGTCTAGCACCAAGGCCCTGATTTATACTTTTTTTGTGCCGCATTAGCGTAATTTTTTGATGCAAAAGTGGCGCAAACGTACAAAATATTGGACCTTATTTATACGTTTTGCTGCAAAACTGAACTAACTCAGTTTTGCACCAAAAAGTTTAGCACCGGCTTGCACCATTTCTGTGCACCAGCCGGGCACCATATTTATGGAATGGTGCAAGCTGGTGCAAAGGGTAGGCTAGAGTAAAAAAAAAATGACTTTAGTCGGGTGGGACTGGCAGTATAGAAGAAGAGGGTTTAGCACCAAAAAATTACTTTAGGCAGGTTAGAGTAAAAAAAAAAATGACTCTAACCAGAATAGCGTCATTTTATGGTGCTAAACCTACCATGCCACATGACTCCTGCCTTAGAAAAGGCAGGAGTCATGCCCACCACCCCAATGGCCAGCACAGAGGACAGGGGTCCCCTGGGCATGGCCATTGGACCCTGTGCCATGTATAGGGGCCCATTTCAGGGCCCCCTATGGCACTTTCAAAAATAAAACGCAATCTTACCTGTACTTACCTGGGATGGTGTCCCCCATCCTCTGCAGTCCCTCTGGTGTGGGTGCCCCTGGGGCCTGGGGAGGGCACCTGTGGGCTTATTCCATGGTGTTCCACCATGGAAATAGGCCCACAGGTCCCCTAACGCCGGCCCTGACTCAGGCTTTAAAAAATGGGGCAAAGCAAGCTTTGCCCCATTTTTTGACTCCTCCTCCCTCCCTTGCACCATTTTTGCATGGGAGTATAAATATGGCATTAAGGCCATAGAGTCATTTTTTTGCACAGGGACGCCTACTTTGCATCTCATTAAGGCAAGGTAGGTTTCCACTTCCAAAAAATGACTTTAACTCCATAAATTTGGTGCTAGCCGGGTCTAGCACCAAAGTATAAATATGGAGTTAGTTTTGCACTGAATTAGAGTAAAAAAACAAATGACGCTAATTCAGTGCAAACAGAGTATAAATATGCCCCTTAGCGTCAAAACATGATGCTAATCAGGTTAGAGTCATTTATTTTGACTCAAACCTGCCTAACGTCATTTTTTTTAAAGCTAGCCTACCCTTTGCACTGGCTTGCACCATTCCATAAATATGGTGCCCAGCTGCTGCTAAAACATGGTGCAAGGCGGTGCAAAACTTTTCGGTGCAAAACTGCGTTAGTGCAGTTTTGCACCAAAAAGTATAAACAAGGCCAGAGTGTCTACATCCTTGATTGCCATAAATATGATGCTCTACTGAAGGAGCCTGGCTATTATTATCAGCAAATTATCCGTGCATGCATTATGATGGAAATTATAGAATATCCTCAATGTAACAATTGAGGCTGACGTATGTGCATGATCACATTGTCATAACTATTGAGCTAAATATCTGTGGAAGAGTGGGCATGTGTTAGTACCTCACCTGCATCACATGGCTCTATGTGTGCAGTCCTGCAAATGTGTGATTATAGGTACCAATGTTTACTGTCACACCATGGCGTTCATTAATTCAACAGGATTTGAAACATAATGACATGGCAGAGGAAGTCCATGATGCTTGACCTTGTCCAACCAGAGAATGTTATACAGACTATAGCGCAATTTCCTTTAGATTGTTACAAGTGCCTTTTGGGTCTGCATATCCACCATGGTCTAGTTAGTCCTATCTTCAACAGACATACATCACATATGTTCAAGTTAGTGCATTTATTTACAAAGTGTGTTCATAAGCTGATTCACAGTAGCAGTTCTTGCAGCAACAACCCCAACATTGTTTGCATGACAAAGGATGTCCATACAGAGTCCTTAGGGGATACATATCATGTGACATGTGAAGGAGAGGAGTATTCCAGTGAGAAGGAAGTCCAAATTGCCATTAGAGAAGGGAGGTCTCATCAACAGTTCACAAGTGGATCGGATTAACAGGTGGACATACAAGAAAGTACCCAGTACCAAGTGACAAGGGTGATGGCATGATAATTGACACAGGTCCAATGGGAAACTGGCCAAGAGCCACAGATAAATGTAACTGGCTAGTTATCTGCCAGAAATTGGAAAAGTCCAAATCTTCCTCCTCTGATTCCCCTGAGGGTGGTGGTGTTTGTGCAGGAGGCATCTGAGGCACAAACACATCAGTGCTGAAGATGTGGCACTCCTGCCCCCAGCAGCATTTGCCTGTATCATTAGGGAAGGCAGTACAGTGCTGAGAAGGGCCTGTTGACTTGTGAGCACAGCAACAACATTGCAGCAAAATGCACCCACAGTTGCAATATAGGAGTCCTGCTTTCTCTCCATAGAGTCAAGAATGGTGCATATAGCCCCCAGCTGGGCGGCAACATCAATGGTGTTGCATCTGCAGGGCTGTTGTTCTTGCCTCTGCCCCATGACAACAGCAATGTCATCCAGGGACTGTTCCATTCTATGGAGCAGAGGGTAGATGCCTCTTATTGCCTCAGAGGTGTCCTTATTGGGACTGAGGCACACACTGACTCACTTTAGGGTGCCCATGATGGTCTCCATCCCCGTCCGTACCTCATCTACTAGCTGACGCTGTTGGTAGACAATTTGGGGGTCCTCAGAGTCCAGGGCCGGTCTTGGGCAGGCAGATGGGGTATGTCCATTGGTAGGCGATTCCTCTAGAGACTCAATAACTCTGTCTGCCCCTCCCAAAACTGGAGAAGATGTTCCAATGTTCCAATGGAGTCCACACCGCTGACAACATGACCGCCCTCAAGAACGCTACACGCGAACACCACCACCTGATCCGCACTGCCAAAAGGAACTTTTTCACCGACAGACTAGACAAAAACAGCCACAACAGCAGAGAACTCTTCAGCATCGTCAAAGAGTTCTCCAACCCCAGCGCCAGCGCCAACGCCGTCACGCCCTCACAGGATTTGTGCGAATCCCTCGCCACTTTCTTCCATCGCAAGATCAGCGACCTCCACGACAGCTTCGGACACCAGACCCAACCATACACCACTGAACCCGCTTCCCCGGACATCACCCTCAACAACTGGACCCACATCAACACGGAAGAAACCAAATCCATCATGAACTCTATCCACTCCGGCGCCCCTTCGGACCCCTGCCCGCACTTCATCTTTAACAAAGCCGACGACATCATCGCCCCGCACCTCCAGACCGTCATCAACTCTTCTTTTTCTTCTGCTACCTTCCCCGAATGCTGGAAGCACGCTGAAGTCAACGCCCTACTAAAGAAACCTACGGCTGACCCAAGCGACCTGAAAAACTTCCGCCCCATCTCTCTTCTACCTTTCCCAGCCAAGGTAATAGAAAAGACCGTCAACAAACAGCTGACCACCTTCCTGGAAGACAACAACCTGCTCGACCCTTCACAAACCGGATTCCGAACCAACCACAGCACGGAAACCGCCCTCATCTCAGTCACAGACGACATCAGAACCCTGATGGACAACGGTGAAACAGTCGCCCTCATTCTCCTCGACCTCTCGGCTGCCTTTGACACCGTCTGTCACCGCACCCTAATCACCCGCCTACGCTCCACCGGGATCCAAGGCCAGGCCCTGGACTGGATCGCCTCCTTCCTCGCTAACCGCTCCCAAAGAGTTTACCTCCCTCCGTTTCGCTCAGAACCCACCAAGATCATCTGCGGCGTACCTCAAGGCTCATCGCTCAGCCCGACACTCTTCAATGTCTACATGAGCCCCCTCGCCGACATCGTACGCAAGCAGGACATCATCATCACCTCCTACGCCGACGACACCCAACTTGTACTCTCCCTCACCAAGGACCCCGCCAGCGCCAAGACCAACCTACAAGAGGGTATGAAGGACGTCGCAGATTGGATGAGGCTCAGCCGCCTAAAGCTGAACTCTGAAAAAACGGAAGTCCTCATCCTCGGCAACACCCCGTCCGCCTGGGACGACTCCTGGTGGCCCACGGCCCTCGGCACCGCACCGACCCCCGCAGACCACGCCCGCAACCTCGGCTTCATCTTGGACCCTCTTCTCACCATGACCAAGCAAGTCAACGCCGTGTCCTCCGCCTGCTTCCTCACTCTCCGCATGCTCCGCAAGATCTTCCGCTGGATCCCCGCCGACACCAGAAAAACCGTGACCCACGCCCTTGTCACGAGTCGCCTGGACTACGGCAACACCCTCTACGCCGGGACCACCGCCAAACTCCAAAACCGCCTGCAACGCATCCAAAACGCCTCGGCCCGCCTCATCCTCGACGTACCCCGCAACAGCCACATCTCCGCACACCTGAGACACCTGCATTGGCTCCCAGTCAGCAAAAGGATCACCTTCCGTCTTCTCACCCACGCACACAAAGCCCTCCACAACAAGGGACCGGAATACCTCAACAGACGCCTCAGCTTCTACGTCCCCACCCGCCCCCTCCGCTCCGCTGGCCTCGCACTTGCTGCCGTCCCTCGCACCCGCCGCTCCACGGCGGGTGGGAGATCTTTCTCCTTCCTGGCGGCCAAGACCTGGAACTCCCTCCCCACCAGCCTCAGGACCACCCAGGACCACTCCGCTTTCCGGAGACTCCTAAAGACTTGGCTGTTCGAGCAGCGATAACCCCCCCTTTCCCCCCTAGCGCCTTGAGACCCGCACGGGTGAGTAGCGCGCTTTATAAATGTTAATGATTTGATTTGATTTGATTTGAAAAGTGTCATTGTCCATGGGAGGCAGGATGTCATTGGCAGTAGATTGGTCATCCAGGACACGCAGATAGTCAGGAGGTGTATTTTCTCCCTCTGCAATGAAATGGAGATATGTGAATGGTGATCTATCCTAGATGTTGACATGAGTAATCTGGCTGACATACAGAATTTATCCTCATTCACTTTTGGTTCAACATTGATCTGTAGGACATATGTGACTTGTAGGAACTGAGGCCAAGTTGTACTGTAGTTGCCTTTCAGATGGCAGTATCTCTGCATTGATCCCACACCACTGTGTGACAAGAGTGTTTTCTTGTGTTATACCACATATTGCAGCACAGTTCCACAGATTGCTGGTCTGCCCTGCCTGTGCGAGTAATTTGAGGTAAGGTCCATACCTGCCTTGGTGATTAACTTTATTTTTCATGATGGCTATATCCAGTGTGATTTCATGTATTGACAGCACTACTGTGCACATTGCACCAAGTCACCAGGGTGCCGGCATTCAATCTGGCTACTACTCAGCCCACAGCTCCTGGGAAAGTGATGACGGTTTGGACATGTATTTGATTTGGTCCTGCAGTCTGCCTTTCACATAGTACACTTCTACAGTTTGCCTTATTTTGCTGTCTTGCATGCACATTGTGCACTCATGTGGCCAAGGCCTCATTTGTGTTACTCATCCACACAACTCTACACAGATAGCAACCTTGCTACACTGTGGGAATGTGTAAGGGCATGTACTATAGTTCCAAACAGTGTGAACTGTGTGCCAAACCTGAGGGGATAAGCCCAGTCAAACTAGGTACATTGCTAGCACTGACGCACACCCATTTCATCATTGCCAGATTTGGTTAACTGCAGAGTATCACACATCTTTTGACTCAGCCTCGCTCACTTGTACCTGTAAATGAGTCCTCTGTCCATACTCATTTAGGGCCGGGGACTCCACTTATGGTCACACACTGATGGAACCCAGACCATACATTGACTGTCATGTGACGGCAACACCAATAATGAGTTACCACTTTCAATTGGCCAATACAGCTGCCTGTATGTGAAAGCTATGGGTCAAGCTGTTCCCCACATGCTAGTAGTGATCATAATCAGTGACATGTACCTTCCCTGGTTTGACACACAACTAGGCCCATACACCTCACCCCCCAACCATCACTGAATCCTGTCCATAGTCATGGCAACCTATCTCATCCTGTTACTTCACAATTCGCTGTTAACAAAGTCTTGCTTTGACATATGTGGTATGATAAGACATGTCTTCTTCTGCATCCCTCTTGACACATGCTACATCTTCACCCAGGTCCACATCACATGTAGGATGTAATAAACTTATGCCCTCTTCTATGCCTTCCCTTCCGAGCTGCAACACAAGTGTGGCACTATCAGACACAGCAGTGTGTGTGTATTGCTCAGGCTACCTTGCAGTACAGATGTCACTTCTCACCTTCTTGCTTTTTAATGTCTCCCCATTAAGACAGAATGCCAGTTCAATGTGCTTAGCCATACCTACATTGCACTGAACTACCAGGGGCCCACCAGGCTCATGCACCTACTCTTGTTTGTACAAGCACACATGGTCCTGTGGTGTGCATCACTTGCATTAACCCCTGTATGAATTTGCCATGACAGGAGTTAGATTGATCTCTACCATGGCAGGCCACACCTGTGTACTCTCACCCCACACATTAGGAAAACTACGTGCAATGTAGTTTCATGCTAGTGATTATACATGTAGTTCTCCACTTATGTGGTGATACTTCATATGCCCCACACCTCACCCCCCTCTCAGGTGAGGAGTTTATCCTCTGACAACGCCCTTCCATTCCATTGCCTTGTAGTTCAAATTTGGCTGAATGGCCCAATGAAAGACACACTAGCCTCATGATGCAAGATGGCATGCATTATCCACGTCATGGTAGGCAGTGTGCCAGTGTCTGGTCATGATGTGGTGTTTTAGTCCCATTTTTTTGCATTGTGTTATGGAACTTGTAGTCCTGGTTACTAATGCTATACAAGTCCCAGGCTACAAAGGCAAACCACGACTAGTGCTGCACAATCACACATGGACTGAACAAACGTGACAGAGCTGGACTGGGCTGTGCAACATGTGACTGGTCAGTTTGACTTACATTTCTATGATGTATGACTGGACATGTGAGCAATTCCATCTGTTTTTCTGGTACTCAGTACAGTGCAGTGCAGGAACGTAGCTTGGGTGCTGCAGAACATGACATATTTGGGCATGGTGTCCCTTGTTGCCACTTACCCTGTAGGTCCTCATATCCAGCACTGTTGTATGCTTCCACTCCTGTCATCAACTCTGTTGGGATGACTGCTGCCACCTGCTCCTTTAATCATGTCAGCTCTTCCAGGATCTGAGGTCCTTCTCCTCCAGTCCACATGGCTGCCTTCAGGTTGCTACTCAATTTTTCCTTGGTCATACACTATCAATTGCACCAGAACGTGTTGCACTCTGGCACTGTTCTTTTAGCTTGCTCTGTACTGTTGATTTTGTCCACTATGGACTGCCAAAAGACCTCTTGATTCCTTAATAGAAATTTGAAGGTGACAAAGAGTTGATGGTCATACTTTGTCACCTCTGTTATAAGGATTTATTTCTACTCCTCACTAAAATTAATCTTCTTCTTCCCCGGGGGTCTGTCTGGACATCCTGGCTAGTGCTGTGGCTGTTGGAGTTGTTGCTCTGGCTGCTGCTGCCTGACACCTGCTCCCTCTCTCCCTTTTGAGGTGTTAGGGAATGTTTTTTGTTCAAATGTGTCACTTTTGATGGCTCTGTGATGCATAACACACTTAAATGTGATGCTAGGTCGATTTGCGTTGCATTACGTGTCACAAAGCAGTCTAGCATCACTTTTGGTGTACATGCATCAGCTTTCTCTTCAGTAGCCATCCCACAGAAGCACCATCTTTTTTGACACACCATGAAACCTTATGCCATCATGCATCGTATCACAAATCCAAGACATTTGAAACTGCTGAACCACAGCACAAGCTTTATGATGCATTTGTGGCTTACTACAGAAAAGCATCAGTTTCCGTAAATATGTCCCATTGTCCCTTTGTAGCTCGGTGTGGATGGCACTGTGCTAATCCTATGCTTAAAAACTTTGCTAGAAAAACAGAGGTTTGAGGAGAGCAGATTCAGAATGTCCCTAGTGGTGTAGTGCAATCTATACAGGAGCTGCTTTCACTTAAACTCGGAAACTACCCAGAGCTCTTAGCTTCTTTTTTGCATAATTTGTGCAGCACTCTAAGCCTGAATAAGGATTGTTTTGATATACAGACTCACACACACACAAAAACAAACACACACACACATGTCTTCAATTTTAAATGCTAGTTTAATGTCAGTTTTTTTTAAATGTATTGTTCTGTAGTAATATTTTTAATAACTTATCTTTCACTTAACATTGTTATTGTATAATTGTTGTAAAATGTTTAGTATCTAGGCCCAAATTTAAGAGGGCCTAGTGCCTCCGTGTACCACATTAATGTCTCTTTTAATGACGCTAATGTGGGTCAACGAGGCCAAATTCGCTGCACCAAATCTCCAAAGTGGCACAATGCATGCATTGAGCCACTTTCTAACCCCTTGCAGCACATTCTGCCTGCGCCAGGCATAGTGTATCCAAAGGGGTGTTCCCCCGTTGGGGAACAGCAAAAATGCACAGTGAAATCTATGAGATTCCACTGTGCCATTTTTAGCAGCTATTTTTAATGCCTGCACGGAGCAGGCGTTAAAAGGGGGCACATTATTATTTTAAAGGGCCCCTATGTACCTTGCAGGATTAGCACCAACGTTGTTGGTGCTAATCCTGCAATGTACTACAATAGCGTCAAAAATGTTGACGCTATTGTCCCTAACCTGCACCATTGAGTGCTGTATGTTTAATACGGCGCACACATGGTGGCGTTAGGGGGGCGCTGATGGTCATAACAAAAGTGGCGCTGCATATAATGCCGCACCACTTTTCTTAAATTTGGGCCATAGTGTTTTATTATTATTTATGTTTAAATATATATATTTTTTAGAATTTGTGTATACTTTTTGAAATTATTTTGAAATAAATATTTTTGTTTTATTCTGGTAATTTGGTATGTATATATGTTTATGTTTTTTAAAATTGAATATCATTTTCAAAATTATTATATGCATTAATATTTATATAGTATATAATAGTTAAAATAGTTACAATTCTGTATAAACCACAACTGTAGCTCAGTGGCTGATGCCGGGGGATCTGAGCAGGGCTGCGGTAAGCCTCAATATCACAAGTACAAACTGAGAAACCCTCAAAAAGTTACACTCAGACCAGTCCTGTATTCCTGCAAAACCTGTTTATTCAAAAGTCAAGCTTCCCTAATTTCTCTATACTTACCTATTTTTGGTGATACTACGGTCTCCTATTTGTTTTGTTGTAGATATTTTCAACTTTACATCCATAGTACATTTGTCCCTTTTTTGGTGATATTTTTGTCACCAATAGTATTGTTGACGATATACAACCCCTCAATAGCTGTACCCTCAAAATGCCCCCTTTCCGACAGCTCATAGGGATATGAAGCAACATAGGTTAAAAGGGTGAGACACAGGAATGGGAATTAGTAGGGATACTGCAGCAAAGGAGATCTTGGGCAAGATGACTGGAGAATTAAGCTGAGTCCTTGCCAATGTTATAATATAATAAATATAAGCCTATTTGAATGAATCTAATGTGCCTCTGAGAGCCACATTTAATATATCAAATGCTGTTACCTTACTCAAGTATGGTTAAAATAAATAGAACATGTAGGCCATAAGATATATTCCAGTGTTCTAGGATGCATACATTTTTATTCAAAAGCAACAAGAAATAATACTGTAACCAAACATGAGCTTTAGATGATACTTTTACTTCACAATATTATTAGTAGTCACATATCATCATTGATAGGGAAAAGTGTTGTAGATAACACACTCTGGGGTATATTTATGAGAGGCTTGTACAGCTGGAGCAGCACTGTTTTTGACACTCTGGAGTCGCAAGCCACTCAATCATGACTATATGGTCATGCAAAGCCACTTTGTGTGGCTCTGCATGGCCTCATAGATATGGAGTAAGACAAAACACTGCATGGGCATTGTGGTGGGTTTTCTCATGAAACACCCATAGATTTTCAGGCAGCCCCAGATTTACTTACTCACGTAAACCTGGGGTAGTGCCAAAATCCAGGGGCAGGCTTACCGAGGAGAAATATTTTAATTTCTCCTCATTTTTTTGTCTGCGGCACAAATAGAAATAGGAAAACTACTCTCTGAATTGTATTTGTGCAGGAAATGAAACAATCCTGTATGCAACACAGGCACCCTTGCAACCTGGTGCATGGTGCCTGCATTGGTGCTAGGCTGCCAATCGTGTGGTAACGCAGGGGGAAAGTACAGGAATGCACAGTATTAGAATGCTAAATTTATATTAATGTACTGTTTCAATTCACTTGCATTAGCCTAAGTCAGGCCTGCAAGGCCCTGCTTCCTGACTGTGCAGAAAATGTTTAGTCATTCTTGCTAATGTGAACTTCCCCTTCAGCAACGTTCTCATGAGAATGTTAGGTTTGAAATAGATAAGTTAATGTTTTATGCATGATCAGGCTGGGAACTCAACCTTGAGCTCCGAACATTCAGGAACTGTGGAATAAATATGTAGACACGGTTTTCAATTTGTTTGGACAAGCTAAGGTGGAAGCAATTTGACACGAAGAACCTGAGAACTTTTATTGATATCGGAGTCTGAATCATATGTTTGTCTTGGGACATTTTCATCTTTCGCATCACATGGAGTGATGGATGGCCGAGTCATCTTGACCAATGATTGTTAATATACCATCCGTCATTTGGATTTGTGGCAGATCTTCTTGCTTTTCCTTTAAGAGCTGAACTCTTGGACATAGTAGAATTGCGCATTTAAATTTCTAAATGATGAACAGAATTAGACAGTGTTTCTTTATTCCTTTTCAGATTTTCTTATTGCTCTTGTGTGTAGCAGTTATCGAATCTCTAGTATTTCTGATGTTAATTTGTTTTAACTTCTTTAGGAGGTTTGGACAACCTATCATGATCCTGTATCTTTATAGTCTTGTTTGAGAATTATCTATGTCACTCTGAGCATTAATCTGTAATAAAAACCCTTTTACATCATTTCATCTAGGAGTATTTTGTTATGTGGCTGAATGAGTCATACTCTTAACTAAATTGATTGTTGAAGTTTTGATGCCCTTGTCTCTACTCCCTTATGCTGGGTGCAAAGATCCATCGATCCCCCCTCCAAGCATCATCCTGGAAATAATCTGCTACAGCAAATATGGTAACAGACTGATGGTTTCTCTCAGAGGGGGGATACAGAATATATTTAGGCATAATGTTAGGGAGGTAGGATTGTTGTCATGCGACCTGCCCATTCAAAATGTGCTCACCCAAATTGTGTACCATGGCCTTCTCTGAAAATTGAAGAAGTTCCAGCATTGTTCTTTCACAGAAGTGGATGTGTGAGTATTGATACGGTTTGTACTTGCATTGCTTTTGGCCTGAAGATTGCGGAAATGTGTGATGTGAAGGTTTTTGTGAAGTCTTTG
Source organism: Pleurodeles waltl (assembly GCF_031143425.1). Taxonomy (NCBI): domain Eukaryota; kingdom Metazoa; phylum Chordata; class Amphibia; order Caudata; family Salamandridae; genus Pleurodeles; species Pleurodeles waltl. Next base: position 519,474,714 of record NC_090450.1, on the reverse strand, counting down.
CAATTGTGTCTTGTTGCTAAAAATGTCCGCCATTGTTGTTGTTGTTGACAGGTCATCATGGCCTAGGATCCTGGGCTAATGCACAAATGTAGAAGACACTTGGTAAATTTATTGTTTGCAGTTAGGTGCTTGTCGTGAGATGTTATCGACAGTGCCAATAGTTTTCTTTGAATAAGGGCCTAGTTACGAACCTGGTGGTCACATGACACCAGGTTTGCGATTGGCATTGGGACCGCGGCCAATGCGGTGGTCCGAGTGCCATATTAGGACAGCTGTGGATGTGCTGCGGTGGGGCCACCAGCACCGCCAGGATTAATCATCCCGGCGGTCCTAATCCACCAGGGCAGTGCTGCAAGCAGTGCTGCCCTGGAGATTGTAACTTTGTTCTCTGCCAGCGATTTCATGGCGGTTTCACCACCATGAAAAGGCTGACGGAGAACAGGTGCAAGGGGCCCCAGACAGTGAACACTGAGAGGGTGCTAGTGCACCCTGCATCCTACAGCATTGCTGTTGGCTGGATTACAAGCCGGAAACAATGCTGTTGGGTGTTTCCTGCTATGCCGGTGAGTGGAAACTCTGGTTTCCGCCCGCCGACCTAGAGGGAAACTCATAATGGGTCTGGTGGGGAGGCGGCCACAATGGAGGCAACCTCCCCATCGGAGTTTCTGCAGATGGTGAAAACCATCCGCCGAAATCATAATGAGGCCTTAAGTCTGGGTTTGCTTCATATTAAGTGAATCCTGAGTGCACATGGAGGATCTGTATCAACTGCAGTGAGATTTGCGGTTCAAGTTTCATCCCCATATAATTGTGAAAGCCATAGTTGGAAAGTGCATTTCCGTACAGCTTTGAAGTGTTTGGCTACCCTATTCTGTAGTGAACAGACAGGTTGTTGGGTTGTGCTCGTAACATTTTGCACTAGGTTTGAATGAAAGAGTGAGTGTGAAAGAAATTGTAAAGGAGGGTGAGTTGCTGCAAGGAGTGAGATTAACGTTATCGTGAGCTGTGCTGGTTTAGGTCAGTTGGTGTGAAGCCGCGCTGGTATTGGTGGACAGTGCACAATTGCTATTGGTTGAGAACATTAAGAAGAGGATTGTGGAATTGAAATTACTTCCTGATTCAAACGAAAAGTTTTTATGATTTATTGAATGTGAATGAAAATGAAGTTCTTTAAAGCAGTGAAATGTGCATTGAGAGGAGATGTATTTATTCCAGCCAGTGAGAAAGGGCATACAGGCGCGTCCCGGAGGTACTCCAGGTCATCATGTAGCTTCCGAAAAAGGTCTTCATGCATGCTTGGCTTAAGCAATGGTGTAAAATACCAGCAAAGGAAGGTGCATTAACATTTCCCTGACATGGAACTTTTAATATAAGAATTCTTGAGAATCTGAGCTGTGTAGTGTATGAAACCGCCTTTGAGACCTGCACAATTTGAAGCACTTAATATTTAGAAACACATAGCACAACAGAAAATGAAAGACAAGTATTAAAATATAATGCAGAGAGTATTAAAGGAATTTGAAGAGGAAAGATGTGATGATCAGCAAAAAGCTTGGCGAATAGTAATTATTGAGAGAACTAGATTATATTCGGGTATTTCTAGTGAAGGAGGAGAAAGCACTAAACCAATTACTAAGAGAAAGAAAATGTAAACAGAACAGATAACAGATACTGAAAATAAAAAGATTTAGGCTTATGAGAGTGATTTGGATCATTCGTTCATCTCCATACCATTCCGTAGAAGTAGGAACAGCAAGTGAAACTGCATGAGAGGTAACCCATATTGAGTTGACTGGTGCAGTTGCATAGACCCCAAATAAGATAGTGCCAGGCAGACCTGCAAATTCAAAGACACAGATTCCTAATGTGAATCAACTAGTTTAGAGTTTTGGCACAATTCAGTCTGTACAAAGTCCTAATCAGATTGTACCGAATTCTAACATAAACCAGTAAGTACAGACACCTTGTATGAATCACCCAGTACAGACTTTTGACTCAAATCATTGTGTGCAAAATTTTAATCCATTTTAACCTGTGGAGATGTTCAGTCCAAATCAGCCTGTACCAAATATTTCTCAGACTCAAACAGGGCAAAGCCTTAGAGCTACATTGTCATGGCAAAGTGCAGGAACGATGATTCCCCAGAACAGACAAATTATATTGGACCAGCCATATTCACAGTTCCTGTAGCCATAGTTCCAGTTGTTCCTTTGCAGGCTCCAGGTTTGTCTGGAAGAAATGCGTACTCATTAAGGGCCTGATTTATACTCTTTTAGCACCGCATTTGTCTCCTTTTTTTACGCAAAAGCGTCACAAACTTACAAAATATAATAGAATTTTGTAAGTTTGCGCCACTTTTGCATCAAAAAATTACACAAATGCGGCAGTAAAAAAGTATAAATAAGGCCGTAAATGTCCTGATTGTTCATGATGCACCAGTTATATCCAAAGGGATGACACCAAATAGTGTGCAGAGATGTGTGCATTCGAATGATTCAGGAAGGGAGGGAATTAATTCTCGTCTGGGACCATTAACACCCACACAGATTTAAGATCCAACTTCAATGTCAGACATGATTTACTCCTGATGCGAGGTTTTCTCAGAGATCCTCAACATATTTGTGCCCAGATCAGAGCATGCACCAATTGTTAATTGCAGTACACCACAAGGAAGAAGACCCTTAAACATACCAGAAATGATGTCTATTGAGAATACCCCAAATCAATTGAATTCAGGATCCCCAGGAGCAGAAGTGTTACAGAATAATCCTGTGGTTTGCGAGGTTTTACTGCACAACAATTAAATGAGTGGCTAAATAATTTGAGTCCTAGAGGTGCGGAAGTTGTAACAAAGTGCACTGAGAGAACAGAAGAGACCCCAGAGAGAAATAGATCTCTGAATGTGTCCAGACTAAAATTAGAATTAAATGAAATAATATTGGGAACTTTAGACACTGCCCAATTAGATACTTACACAGAGGGTGAACTGTGGTTCATGTGCACAGACATTACCAAACGTGCAGGGCAGGCTTATGAAAGGTTATGTGAAGTGGCTGAGAAATATGATGTGGATTTAGAGAAATCAAATCCCTTAAGGAGAAGTTACAGACTGGAGTTCAATGACAAGGATATAGCAAACATGAGCCCCCCGGGAATGGGATTGCAGACTAGGGAATTAATCATGTACAGCCAGAAATGGGTACTGTTAGATAAGTGAGAAGGTAGTTGGGCAAAGAAAAGAGATCAGCAGAAAGCAAAAACAGATGTGCCTTGGGCAGATGCAAATCAAGCTGATATTAATGTGATTATGCTTCCCATGAGAGAGATACCAAGAGGAGGTTTGTCCATGTATCTTAGAGTAGAATTGATATATTGTCATTCACAAATGATTACCCAAAATTGAGAGAGAAACCAGTGGAATGGTATGAGCAGACAGAGAGGTTTTGTGAAATTTTCAAAATGCATGCAGGAAGATTTGAATATGTTGCTTGACATTGTGGTAAAAAGTGACTTGTGGAATGAATACAAAGATCTTGCTGAAAGTGAATCTCCAAGAGATCCAGTAACAGGTGGAAAAGCCAATGAAAAAGGTTTACAAGATAATTGACTTTCTGAAGGACAAGTTGACTCCAAAAGATATCGATTGGGTAGATATTGACAGAACGACTCAAGAATCGAAGGAGTTGATACATTCTTATTATAAGAGATTTTTGCAAGCTTTCAATTATTACAGTGACACAGAAACCATAGATGCTAAATATATGGTTAATTTTGTATTCAGATTTGTACCAGGATTGAAACCAGACATACGTTACATGATACAGCAGCATTTGATTTGTTGACAAAACAAACCAGTAAACAAAAGCCTGCAGTATGCAAAATACTGCAGCGATAAACTGGAGTAGAAGCAGAAAAAGCTGAAGGAGAAGGTTACGCAATTAAAAACTTCACAGAAAGCTAGTCAGAGTCTGCAGACAGTGGTGAATACTGGTGGTTTGCAAGGAGTGCAACAGCAGGGAGCTAATGTTTTTTTAGCTCAATGGTAGAGGATGTGGTGTTTGGGTAGACCATAGTGGAGTTGTTGTGGACGTCCAGACTTTAAAAAGAATTAATCTGTGTCATGTGAGTGGAAATTTGGATTATTGGAAGCAAAAATGTCCTCTTAATGTGAACAATAATCAGATGCAAAATGGAAATGTGATGCAGCTACAAGGTAATCATCAGGTCAAAATTCTGAGAGTTCAAAGACCCAAGTGCAAAATGTAAATGTGCCCCAAAGACAGCAGATGCAGATACTACAAGCTCCAATGGTTCTGCATCAGAATGTACAAGAGCTTGCAAACGTAGATTCAAATTTGTTGACACTACAGTATCCCATGATTGATTTAAGTGATGAGGATTTTGTAGAGATCATTCATTTGGATTGCTCAGATGACAAAGAATGCATGTTATGTGCATCCTTAGAAGTAGATGAGTTTGGTCCTTATGCAGATGCTGATGTAATGGATTAACAAATGTCCTTTCAGGTTGACAATGGGGCTACTGTCAGAACTGCAGAAGGACAAAATGTACCCCTTTCAGGAAGCACAATTCAGGTTGTAGAAACCACAAGCAAACTATTATCCAATCCAATAATGGAATCTGTCCCCATAAAAATATGTTCATTTGAGGATAAGCATCAATTTGTAGTGTGGGATTCAAGTCCTGTAAGCTTGTTAGGTCATGACTGTTGTGTAAGCAAAATTGTTCCATTAGCAGCACAACCTGTGGAGTTGAAACCCAGACAAATGATGAGAAAATACAATCTTACATTGTGAATCAATCCCAGAGTGTCACATTGTACCTAATGCTGACATGTAATTTAGCCTAGGATGTGATAGACACTGTGTCACCTGATGTTTGGGAATTTTCAGGAAAGGAGATAGGACTCATTAAAAGAGTTGAACCTGTAAAAATAACAGTGAAGGCAAACAGAACGTACCCAAAAATTCTCCCATATAACATAACGTCCAAGACAACTGCAGAAATTCCTCCCTTGATAAACTATCTAACTGAACAGGGTATCCTAAAAGAGATAATGGGAAGTCCATGTAACTCTCCCATTATGAGACTGCGGAAGCCCAATGAAAAATATTGCATAGTCCAGGATCCTAAAAAAGTTTAAAAAACAGTTGTCCCATGTTGTCCCGTGGCACCGAATCCAGCAGTGATTCTATTTCACATTCCATGTGAACCAGAATGGTTTACTGTGATGGACTTTTGCTAAGCATTTTTCTCCATACTGCTGCATGATGAGAGACACTTTCTCTTCGTATTTCAATTTGGCCGTCATGTTTTGGCGTGAAGCCAAACTCCGGAAGGGTACACCGAGAGCCCATCAATTTTTAACCAGATTTTGAAAAAGAATCTGGAGTGAATTAAAATGTCTTACCATTCAGCATTGGTCCGGTATATTGAAGACCTACTTGCTGTATCAAACACTCAAGAAGCCTGTTTGAGAGACACAATTGCTATTTTGAATCCCTTAGGAGAAAATGGATATAAAGTGTCTCCGCAAAATTACAGTATTGTAAGAGAGAAGTTCTGCACATAGGTCACCACATTCGGAAACATGCAAGGAAGGTGTCACAAGAAGGAATCTCCGCAATTTCGAAAATGAATCCCACTACCACTCAGAAAGAAGTTAGAATGTTCCTGGGAATGATTGGCTACTGTCGTCAGTGGATTCTAAACTTTCCGTTTTGACTAACCTTTTACAGAGGCTGTCACATAAAGATGTGTCTGATCCTGTACCACTGGATGACAACTGCAAAAGTGCCTTCCCAGAGCTGAGAGAAAATCTCTGTCGTGCCCCTGCTCTGGGACAAGTGATGAAACAAGTCAAAAGTTCCTGTTAACTGCTGTTAATACATGGGAAGCAGTTGAGAGATTACAGGAAGTAGTGACAGAACAGGAAAAGAGTTGGGTTAAAGCAGGTTGTGTCAAAAGTGATGAAGATGATATTTGAGTTTTAAGTGATGGAAGATCTGTGTTGCCAAAGAGTTTGTTACCACCCATGGCTAGACATTATCATGGACAGTGTCTTCTAGGTCACGACACAATGGTTAGAACCTTTAGGCAGACATGGTTTAACCCCAGATTCACATTGATAGCAGAACTCCTATGTCATAGATGTGTCTCATGCCAGCAGATGAATGTAGATAAACGCAAAATAGTTACACTGAGTCACGTAGGCACATTGTGAGGACCCTTTCACAGAATGCTGTTAGAATTTATCAAGTTACCTTTATGCAATGGACTAAGAAATATTCTGGCCATTGTGTGCATTTTCTCTTGTTTGTTGAAGCTTACTCGACCAGGAGAAATGACAGTCTCACAGTGGCAAAGCTGTTACTTAGTGAGCTTTTCTCTAAGTTCCAATTCTAGTCTTCTCTAGAGTCAGACCGAGGGACACACTTCAACAGTAAGGTACTAAAATGATTATGTGCTGTATTACAAGTCGATTAAAGATTACATTGCAGTTACAAACCTGAGGCTTCTGGATTGATGTAGTAAGCTAACTGCACTCTGAAATCCTGATTAGCAAAAGTATGTGCATCTAGCACTTTGAAATGGCCAGATGCATTGTCTCTTGTTCTGATGAGTATGTGAAGTACTCCCAATAGAAAAACTGGGTTTGACCTCAGGAAATCACCATGGGACGAGCCATGAGATTGCTAACTGTGCCTGCCAATGCTTATTACAGATGACTTGGTTCTGGATTATTGCAAAGGCCTAGCTGACGTGGTTTATTCTGTGTCTCATCAGGTTGGAGAAGCTACTGTACAGCTGCAGCTGAAGCTCTGCCATGACCTGTGTCTAGGCAACTGGGTCACAGTTAAGAAACAAGTGAGGAAATCCTGCTTAGAACTATGTTGTAAATGGCCTCGCCAGGTAGTGTTGGTCACTATGACAGCTGTGAATTGTGCCGGTCTCCCAAACTGGGTGCATGTGTGCCACACTCACAAAATTCCTGGTCCCTAATATAATACAGCACCTGTCCCTGAAGGTTCAGTTACAGTGAGTGAGAAGGATCAGATTAGTCAAGCTGTTGGGGCTGAACAAGTGGACGCTACAGCACAATTGCTATCTGGGGGGGGGTCTGAGTGAGTCAGCAATAGTGGTTGGCACAGAAGGGTAGAGAGAAAATCATTTGCTCAGATGCTGATGAAGGACCAAATGCTGTATTGAGAAAAGCTGTACCAGGAGAGAATTGGCCAAGTAACCAAACTGTGCCAGTTGTACAAGTGCCTCCAACGATTGCTGAAGAAACTGAGGAGTCAAGTCTAAGTGACAGTGATGCTGAGGGTTGAGTAACTCGGAGTTCAAAAAGAAGTAGAGTACCTAGATAAAAATACTCAGCACCTGAATTGACATACTTTGCAACAAATGACCGGGAGAAGGGATTTACAATCTTTTGCTTTTACAATACAAATCCAGTTCAACATTCTTCAGTTTGTGAGTGCGGGGAACTGTGAAAACTCATTACTGCTTGACGAACAAATACATTACATTCAGAGAAACGTTTGATTAATTTTCTAGTAGATCAAGGAACTTTTTGTACATAATTTGAACTTTTGTTCAAGAGACTATGGTGTTATTTGCTTTGCTGAAATAGTTGATATTGTGCTGCAGCATTTTAATTTTTGATTTTGATTTTTGATGTTATTTGTATTCTTAGTCTGAAATTAGAGCCCTCATGGGCTGTAGTGGAAACAAAAAGAGTATGTTTAGGTACATATGTATAGGATTATTAGTTGTAAGAGTGATCATTATCATATTATTATTGATTGGATTGAGTTGACCCACACCTAGTAGTTCAGAGAAGGTTAGATCCGCAATTGCCCTGAGTTCTGTAGGTCCCATAGAAGGTAAGAAAACCTTATACAATGATAAAGATCTACCCACAGATGGATCCAGAGTTGATTTGTGTGCAAATGTGTATTACTAGCCACTCTATGAATATGTAGAAACCATGGAGGGCAGAGATTGTTATGTTTGTATCCAGTTGCCTTCCTCTTTTAGTGAAGGAATCATCATATCATCAGATCCCCTTAACTTATGGAATTTCCAGTACCCTATTGCTAACACTATTGTATGAGCAGGAGTGTTATCAATATTATTAATCAAACTATGATTTGGTTTTCTCCCTAGTCCCTATCATGAAACACCTGAGTAGCATTTCTAAAGCGAAAAGACACAGTGCAAAGTTTCTTTGAACCGACACTGCAATTTGGCAAAGTTGTTGCCCACAGAAAGAACCTGACCTGTATTCTTACCCCAGTAGAAAAGGAATTTATTGGAGAAGTTGAGGACACACAAAAGCAATGAAAGCTAAAGTAGAAAAGGGTATAGCAATACCAAGTTTAGAAAAGGAAGGAGCTCACTCAGGATCTGGAAATCCAGGATTCTTAGAGTTAGACTGACAACATGTAGGGAAATCATGTGTATCTAGACCAAAATCAAAAACTGACACAATATTTGTAGGGACTAGTGGATGTAGACATGTTTTTGTTTAAAATTGTATAGACATTTGTGTTAGGTAGACAAGACCCCATGGCGATACCCGGTGTTTATTTCACTTGTTGAAAAAAAGCCTGCTACAGGCTGCAGAAAGGTTGGTATGGTTCATGCTATCTAGGAGTAGTCTTTCCAACGATTTATCATGTGGAACATTTCAATGATCTAGTTTGGGATGAGAAATCAAACACCAGAGTTAAAAGAGGTGCCAGTGCTTCAGAAGTAGTAGGTGATATCTTTGGTGCCATAATTCCATCAGTGGGTGATATCTTGAATGATCACAAGATAAGGAAGTTATCAGCTATTGTAGATAAGCATTTATAGATACTGTGGGTGCATTCTTGTTACTAGACACAGAAATGATTGCCCTAAGATCAATGATTTTACAACATCGTCTTGCGTTAGACATTCTTCTTGCAAAAGAGGGACGGAGTTTGCTAAATGTTACAAGTTCAACAGTGCTGCACTTGTATTCCTTATAACAGTAAGGAGTTCAGGAAATATATTTCAAACATGATAAACTTAAAAAAGGATCTGAAGGAGCTAGAAGTGACAGGTGCCTAGGAAGCGATAGGTAGTGATTTGTCAGTATTTGGAAACTGGTTTGGGAACTTAAGAAAAGGAATAATTTGAGGCATCCTGAATTTCCAATGAAATGAGAGCAAGAAGAGAAGAAAGAAAAGAGGAGTTTGAGATGGAGATTAGACGATACATACATTATAGTGACATCAAGCAGTTAGAGGAGTCACGAAGATTTTTCCTGGAATGACCACAGAGATTTTGAGCTGTCTTATTGAAAGTGAGGGTTCAAGTTTCAGTTGATGGCTTGATGCGCCATCAGAGGTAGGACTGATGCAGTAGAAATTTTAGTACTGTCCCTGAAATCACATTAATCATCTGAACGTGACCAATTAGTCAAAGTTAATCAAAGTGCCAGTAGTTTAGTTGTAAAGTAGTCCACTGAAAAACCATATTAATGTGCATTCACTCAAGGTCAATAGTTGAAAGTGATGTGGTATTGCATTTTAATTTCATGTTTAAAGAACTAAATTTGCTTTTATAATATGTCATGATGCAAATTAACAGTCTGCACAAAAACGCTAATAGATTTCTGGACAAAATATATTTTAAAAGTAACATGCAAATGTATAGAATGCAGTTCTGCACCATATTTACATGATTGGATTAACAGATACATTTTGTTTGAATTTCCTGTAACTTGAACACTGACAAGAGCTTATTAATATTGAATTGATGGCTTAGAATGCTAAATGTATATGAATACATAATGAATGTGCTGTTTTAATTCACTTGCATTAGCCTAAGTGAGACCTGTAAGGCCCTGCTTCGTGCCTGTGCAGAAAACGCTAGTCATTCTTGCTAACGCAAACTTTCCTTTCAGTCATCGTTCTCATAAGAGTGCTAACTTGAAAATAGATACTCTATTGTTTTATGCATAGGTAGGCTTGAGATTCCGAACTTGAGCTCAGAACATTCAGGAACAGTAAAATACATATGTATACAAATGTTTCAATTCGCATGGATGAGCTAAGATGGAAGCCGTGTCAAATGAAGAACATGATAACTTTTACTGATATTGCATTCTTAATCATATGACTGTTTGCGATTGGACATTTTCACCTTTTGCATCATATGAAGTGATGGATGGATGAATTAAATATACCCTTCTGCAGTTGGGTTTGCTACAACAAGTCATCTTCCCTGGTGCAAAGTGACATAAAATGGTCAGATTCCTGTTTCAAAGCCACTTGCCGAGTCCCTGTGTCTGGGTTTTGGAGGCGTAGAAATTCTGATGCATTGCAAGCTATGCGTGACACATCAGAAGCGTCAAACAATGAAAAACTTGTAGAAATTACTATGTTTGTTGTGAGTTTTCCTGATGGAACGCCAGCTATGCATTCCTTAAAATCTCTGTGACGCAGCAGGATCCCGCAGAGTTTTTTTTTGACTCAGGCCCCTAAAAACTGACACATTTGGCTAAATGTGTCTCGTTGTAAATATGGAGCTAGCACAGCACTGCTGCTGCTTCAAAAACAATGATGCAAAAGCAACGTAAGCTCCTTGTAAAAATTTCTCTTAAACTCTGCTGCCTCAAAAGGGTAGAGACAGGAGAGTATATTTGGCTGCATTTAAGTTTTTGGTGTGTGTGCCTCTGCGTGTTAGTTGCTTGTGTATATTTGCTGTTTTATTTCTTGTTTTCTTCCCTTTCACCTTTTCCAGTAGCCTCTCCAGGCTGACTGTTCACCTACATGTATAATGTATTCTGACCAATTTAATGTCGGCCAAATACCTGCTCAAAATCCTCCTAAGAGGAAAATTCGAATTCACGTCATGATCATGAGTAAAATGAACTGTAATACAATGAACAAAGGCAGACAAAACAGATATGACCTCTAGAGATAGGGAAAAACTCTTTCCCTCACACATGTATAATAAGGTTCAACACCTTGGGGATGCATGACACACATCTCTGCATAGCAAACAGAAGGATCAACTCCCATTGATTTTCTACTCACATTGTAAATTGGAATATGAAAAGAGTGAAAGCCATAGGCGGTCTTATTTATGCCAAAGATAGCATTTCTGTTCACATTTGCTCATGTCGCTTTCGGTTAAATGCAGTTTTCCTAATATAAAGAAACACGTGTAGATTGTAATGTATAAAGAAATAAGCTTGATAACATATAAATATTCTTTTTTATACACAAAGTGGCAAGGCACATGGAGAGGCAGAAAAACGCAGTATAGTCCTTACTGTACTAGTCTTGCTGAGTGGTTTCCAGCTGGTGCTCGCTCAGGTCTTTGAACTAACTTGCACCTTATTTGAAAAGCCACATATATGACAAGTTATCCTCCTTTGACATTGCAGAACTTGGAATAATGAATTAACACTGCATCCTTCAATTGTATTCAATGGCATGTCCCATTTTAACACATGCTCTGAGCAGCACAGTTTGTCTATCCTAATGATCATCCTTAAATAAATAAGGATCGAAACGTCAACTGTGATTACAGCTAAATTTGGGCCTTCTTGGTCAAATCTATAAAATAAGATAATAAGCAATGCCTTTTTTAATGGAATGTTTATGACATTTGCCCATCAGTTGTATTTGTTCTTTTATGTATTATACCTATGTGAAATTTGGTACTTCACTTGCGCAGTTCACTATCACGATCACTGTGCGCACTTTGTGTTCACCATCACTTTTTGTCCCTTGTTTTGTGGTTGCTTCTTAGTCTTTTTTATGATTGATCAAATCACTATATAAACATTTTGCATACTTCCCTGTGTCAACCGTCATTTCATAGTTTTTCCTTATTTATTTTAAAATTATGCCAGCTGAGACATTGTTGTAGATATACTTTTAGAAAGAGGGCATTTACTTGCTTAACCATTCTGCGCCTCTGCTCGTCTGTGGAATACACGCCTGGATCAGGATGACAGTTGAACTGTTTGTGCATTCACAATATCCAGTCACACAAAGGGAGCTGAGGCGTACCCTGCATATCCTGAAGGCCCATCACCAGGCTGATGGGTCTTCCTAAGGTAAAGTGGTGGGAGGAGCTGGCACTTGCACCTGAATAAGGTTCTGCCTGTCATCACGGAAAGCAGTCTCCAACCCCCTGGAATATGACACCGCAAAGTCGATGCCTCGCATCTTGAGCAGCCAATAAAATAGCATATTATATTCTGCACATCTATATATATGGTTTACGCTATGGCGTGTCTTCTGTGTACCTTTTTAAACATAAAACTTATTTAAACAAAGTAGTAAGGTAAAAGTACATTGAAGAGGCCATGTGTCTATCAGGAGAGGTGTTTCCACATGTCAAATATAATGTAACATGCAAACTGCAAGGCAGTAAACAACAAATTTCTTAAGTGAATTTGAAGCTATTGCCCTAATAAACTGAAATATAAGCTTTGTACTGTAGCAATAATTGTGTGAATGTGCATTCATTGGTAGAATTACCCCAAATTAGATGAGTTACTGGGACACATTTATTTTCACTGCCATGACATAAATCATATTATTAAAATGATTATCGTTTGATGTGTTGGATAAAACACACACAACACCCCCTGCAATAAAAGCTGCACACTAGAGATAAGGTACAATAAGAGGACAGGATTAGTATAGCCTCATGGTCTGTCACTCCTTGGATGTAGACAATCCCAGGTAAGAAACGCTGAGTTCAGTGTGGATATGTTCTTGGCAAACGTATGCGTTTCAATACCATCAGAGTGCTGTGTAATAGAAATGTACTTATATGGGGAATGAAAATAAGCACTGAGGTACACACATGTAAAACAATGCAGTGTATCGTAGGAGAAGGGTAAATACCCTGCCCCTGCATTGGAAGGGAAGAAAGAAAAAGTCCCTCTACTGACATTTTAATGGTGGGTGAAAAAGAAAAACACATCTGCAGCCAGGCAGGAAGCTGCTAGTGGTGATTTGACCACCAACCGTAACAACCACTCCGCTCTGTAGAGATAGCCTACCAACCCACATGCCCCCATAGGTCATAGCACGCCACAGCAGAACAAGCAGACAATTCTTCCCTCACAGAAAACAAATTCACACTTTGATGTTCAATCTCAAGAAGAGAATAAGATGCTAAGGGGAACATATCACCTTTCTGAAAAATGTTGAATTTTCTGGATGATATTATTTTCTGATTCAATTATTCATGACAGACCCTAATTTCGCAAGCTATTCCTAATTCCTTCATCAGTAATGTATCACCCACAAGTTTAGGGGCATGCACTGTCACTCCTGAAGGGGGGAGATGTCTATGAATGCCTACACACAGGGGCAGTGGATGGCTGACCATCGGCCCTACCACCCATAAATCATCATTATTAGCTACATAACTTCAAATGGCATTTGTGGTATCCATTGCTCAACAGGGTCTTGGGAACGTTGTGGTAATTCTTGTTAACTTTTCATCATCCATTACATGACAGCAATTATGTGTATATTGTTGATGTCATGTTAGAATGATGTTAATTCTTTCCATATTGTCAGATAGCAAATACAAATCCATCATATGTGTTAGAGTGCCACTAAGCATTATCCGAATACGCCCAGTGGAGCCAGACTGACCCTCCTTCACCCTCCAGATGCACCAGTGTATAATCGCTGGGCTTGATCTCACACTGTCTTCCCGAGGGCGGAAATGGGACAGGAAGAGAAACACTGCATCACTAGTGCATACATGGGATGAATATATAACAGGAGATTAGTTTTGCACTTGTGCTCCAACCTACTGCTTCGCAGCCACACCAGTATTTTGCTGAACTCTACCTTAACTAAGAACGTGTGAATGTTAAATGTCCATAGCCTGCAACACCTGCCTCACAATAGTTACCCCTACTTTACTTACTTACTGAATCAGACATGCACAATAGCATGCAATTCTGTAATGTGCTGAGAGTACTATGTGACAGTGCTGTGGCCTCTCTTTGTCTGTAAATCCTCTCTGTTGACGTATCACTAAATTTATCTGATGCTTCTGTTGATAGTCACAGAATCAGTCGCCAAGTATCACAAAAGTGTTTGTATTTAAACCCTTGGGTCCCGGGGACGAGCTGGTTACTTCCTCGGCCACAGTTACCCTGCCCACTGGGGGAGCACTAGCGCTAGAAGCCCCCCGTGGGCCTCCCACCACCCTCCCCTGGGCAGGGATGGAAGGGGAATCGCTTCCACCTCCACCCCGCCCCCGACACTCCAAGTGACGTCTGATGACATCAGCGTGCAATCACGAGCTGACCTCATCACAGATTGCCCCCATCGCAATGAAAGCTCAGCTTCCAGCCCAATCAGAAGAGAAATGAAAGCATTTCTCTTCCAATTGGGGGGTTGGGGAGAACAGCGAGGCATGAAAAGAAAGGAAAGGAAAAGCTTTTCCTTTCCTTTCATGTCTCTCTAAACAATTCTGCAGCCTGATCGCATAGTGATTGGGCTGCAGAAATGGGAAGAGAAATGAAAGCATTTCTCTTCCAATTGGGGGGTGGGGGAGATCGGAGAGGCATGAAATGAAAGGAAAGGCTTTTCCTCTCCTTTCATGTCTCTCTGAGCATTTCTGCAGCCCGATCACATAGCGATTGGGCTGCAGAAATGCCAAAGAGACACCAGGGAGTTTTTTGTTTTTTTATATGAAATGCACATGGGCGGAGAGGCCCCTTGGGCAAGGGTTGCTCCCCAAGAGGGGCTTTTTTTATAAGGTTGTTTCTGCCCCCCACTAGACACCAGGGATTTTTTTTGCACCAATTTCACTTGCCTAAGGGGTCGCTCCCGTGGGGGTCAAATTTATTTTAGGCTATTTCTGCCCTCCTTGGGGGCAGATCAGCCTATTTCCATTAGGCCCATCTGCCCCCAAGGGGGGCATATACCACTTAGGCACCAGGGATTGATGTGTATGTGTGTTTTGTGTGGGGGGGCAACACCTTGGGTAAGGGTCGCTCCCGATGGGGGCACATTACTGTTGGCCATTTCTGCTCCCTTGGGGGCAGATCGGCCTATTTCTGTAAGACCCACCAGACACAAGGGAAGAATTTTTCTTTTAAAAAAAGAAGGTGGGTTTATGGCCATACCCCGATCCCAGATAAATGAGGACAAAGTTGTTCTGCCCACTGGTGTGCAGATGGGGCAATTACCCTCAATCCACTCCCCATGGACAGAAAGCCTACTAGATGGCAGGGAAGAAAAAATAAATAGAGGGTGGTGGCTACCAACCAGGATGAGCATGGTTATGCCGCCACCCCAACTGAAGGGGGTAACAGTCTTTCAGCTCTCCCCCAGGACACTAAAAGATCTCATCCGAACGGCAAGCAAGAGGACATTTGATTATTTTGGGTTTTGGTTTTATATTTGGGCCATGAGAGCTTGTCTAACTCTCAAAATCATCCCACTTGGAATGGTGAGGGCTGCACTTTTTTGACTTGGGGACGCTGCCATGTAGAAAAATCTACGAGACCTAGACACATCTGAAAACTAAACATCTGGCTGAATCCAGGGTGGCGTGCTTCACATGCACCCTGCACCATTTTGTTACCGACAGTGCCGTGCAAACCTCCAACTATGCTTGATATCACACATTTTCCCACATTTTTGTGATGGAACCTTCCGGAATCTGCAGGAATTCACAAAATTCCTACCACCCAGAATTGTCATATCAATAACGATACAAATTATGCCCCACTGGTCAGCCTAAAAACTTTTTTTCAAACTGCCATTTGACACCCGCTTTGGTTCTCCCTCAATTTCGACATGTTTTTGGCTCTTACCTGTCACAGTCGCTTGGTCCACCTACACAAGTGAGGTATCATTTTTATCGAGAGACTGAGGTGAACACTGGGTGGTAGAAAATTTGTACTGGTACAGTGAGCCCACACAGAAATATGGGGAAAATATGATTTTTTAGCTAAATTTGTGGTTTGTAGAGGATTCTGTGTAAGAAAACTCTGGGGGATCCACACAAGTCACATCTCCCTAGACTCCCTTGGGTTTGGTAGGTTTCCCTAGATGGCTGCAGAGCCCAGGACCAAAAATGCAGGTGCCCCCCTGCAAAAACAGGTAGTTTTGTACTTGATAATTTTGATATGTCAACGTAGTGTTTTGGGGCATTTCCTGTCGCGGGCACTAGGCCTACCCACATAAGTGATGTACCATTTTTATGAGGAAACTTGGGGGAACACAGAATAGAAGAACAAGTGTTATTGCCCCTTGTCTTTCTCTACATGTTTTAATTCCAAATGTAAGACAGTGTGCAAAAAATAAGTTTATTAGAGAAATGCCATGTAATTCACATGCTAGTGTGGAATTCAGAGATGTACAAATAACCACTCCTTCTCAACACCTTATCTTGTGCCCATTTTGGAAATACAAAGCTTCCTTGATACCTATATTTCACTCTTTATATTTCACCAAATGAATTGCTGTATACCCGGTATGCAAAGAACACCCATTGTGAGGTTCAGCTCATTTATTGGCTCTGGATACCTAGGGTTCCTGATGAACCTACAAGCACTATATATCCCAGCAACCTGAAGAGTCCAGCACACGTAACAGTATATTGCTTTCAGAAATCTGCCACAGCTGGAAAAAGGCATAGAAGAAAACATGGACAGAAATGGTTCTTTTTGTACCTCAATTCCAGTATTGTTTTAATTTAGCTGTTACTTTCTGTAGGAAAGCCTCAAAGGATCTACACAAATGACCCCTTGGTGAATTTAGAATTTTATTTACTTTTCAGAAATGTTTAGCTGTCCAGGATCCAACATTAGTTTCACACCCATTTCTGTCACTAACTGGAAGGATGCTGAAAGCACAAAAAATAGTAAAAATTGGGTATGTCCCAGTAAAATGCCAAAACTGTGTTGAAAAATG
Organism: Pleurodeles waltl; assembly: GCF_031143425.1. NCBI lineage: Eukaryota > Metazoa > Chordata > Amphibia > Caudata > Salamandridae > Pleurodeles > Pleurodeles waltl. The sequence continues at coordinate 519,457,741 of NC_090450.1, read as the reverse complement.
TGGTTTTCTGATTCGAGTTTGTCTGTTCCTGAAAGCTGGGCAGATTGTGATTTTAGCACTGTAAACCCTTTGATGGTGCCACTTTCAGGGGGGGAAAACACACACTTTCTTCTGCAGCCCTTTTAACCCATTTGTTTGAAAAAAACAACATTTTAGCTGTATATTGGCCAATTTCTTGGTCTCTTCCAGAGGAAACCACAAACTCTGGATACCTTAAAATCCCTTGGATGTTGGAAAAAAAGATGCATATTTGGCATGGATAGTTTATGTGGACAAAAAGTTATGAGGGCCTAAGAGCGAACTGCCCTAAATAGCAAAATAAATGCTCGCCAGAGGAGTGGTTAATGGTGTTCTTCATTTCTACATTTGCTGTTGAATAGTCCTAGTGCTGTCCAAAAGAGCACCTTGTGTCAAAGAGAACAATTTGAAGTCTGATCAGCAGCTGAAGAATGATGCACAATAATGAATTGTCTGCTTTAGCTGCAACAAGTGCGTATCTGATTGCCTAGTAAGGCGTGGAGTTCTGGGCTATGTGAAGCAGTTTCCAGACCCAAGATGGCTCTCAGGAGTTACATATCTTGCATGACTCTAGTGCCATTGTTCCCCTGAAACCAAGAAATAAGGACCTGCACACCTATTACAGCCCCTGCGTTTTTCATTCAGATAATGTTTCATAACGTATTGTGCTCAGGGAAGTGAACAGCAGTCGGCCTTTGCCTCCACGTTTTCACCTTTTTGGCCTACGGGCGGGGAGGACGTTTGCTTGAATGTCTTTTGAATGTCTGTTGCTTAAATAGTAACCACCAATTCACATGGCAGTTATTGGGAACATCTATGGAGCAATGGAGCACTATTGCATATGGGTGTTCATTGCAGTATAGGGGTAATGCCTGGCATTTTTTGAGCTTACAATGAATGATGCTGCCAAGGAATAAATGTAAAGAATTTTAAATATGTTAAAGTTCAAGTTGTCTCATAGAAGAAATAGACATGTAAGTGGACGCAGATAAGGTGTTTCGGAGGAGATGCCTTGTTTTTGAAAGAGAGGGTTGTTAGCGTGTCAGACCTTATTAAGTTAACTTATAAGGGGACGCGTTGTAAGTCAGTGGACCTTTTGACTGCGCTTCGAGTAGTTTCCTCCATGTAACCCCGTACCAATACAAATCAATAGCAGTTATTATCAATGACATAAATAATCAATAGGAGTCAGTAATGTCCACACACCATGACCTCGCGGCCATGAATAGCTACCTTTATGTAAAAGTTAGAATGTTTATTTCCCCATATTAACAATGCTAATGTCATGTAACTTAGTCTCAAAATCAAATGGTAAGCACACAGAAACAATACTGGCTGCTCAAAAACACCTAAAGAATCGCAATCTAATCAAAGCTTGGACCGCTACACATTCTAAGGTTACAATACAAATTAATAGCAAGAATAACTGGGCAAATCCATTATCTTCTCCTGGGAAGGTCATTCTTACACACACTACATTATACATTGTATCCCTAGCTAGTACAGCATATGAGAAAGAATTTCAGCTACGAGCATTTGGTCAGTACAGTGGAAAATCACAATTTAATTCTCTAAGCAGCCATTTTATAAATCACCTAAGAAGCTGACATGAGGCCGTGCAGCTAGGCCCAAGACCTGGCTAACTTAAGGTCTATGATTAATAAAGCTAAAATACATAACCCTAATATGACATACTACTACATTAATCCAAACATGAGTTCAACATTTTACATTAATAAGCCATTAATAAGTACACTTTGTGATCATTGGCGGCCACTCAAGTGGGCGCTATTTCAAATGCATACATTATTTGTCTATGTTAATTCATTCTCTATGCAAATTCAACACTCAGAATACATGAATATTCATTAGTAAAATTCAGCGTTAACAGGGTCAGGCAATGTTAAACCTCCTCCATTTGCGCATGCTTGTTTAATAAGTAAACAACCTCTCGCATACCAGTGTCTGGTACCTGAAACCTTTTGTGCCGTACTTATGAAGAGAAACCCATAGACTTACTTGGACAGATTTCAAGGTGTCAATGTATTTTCGAATACTGAAAAGTCTCAAGCAGTGCAGTAACAAATATATATGAAAATCATAGATTCCTAAGTGGACACTTCTTTCCCATAAACCTGCCTTTTGTGGCTGCTGATATTTAGTCACTTTAGAATTAGGGAATTGTGCATTTTTAGAAATGATTTCCTTTTTCCTTTTCTATTATGAGAAATCCCATTTCTTACTCCTTCAGAAAAAATGATATGTAATGCTATACTAGTGTAAGTATAGTTCACTTGTAGTCCACTTATACACCTGCACTACCCCTCTGGACAACTTAGATGGGAAAGAGTTGTGACCTAACCAGACGCCATCACTATATGTACATTCTCAATGAATATTTTTTTTTTATTTCCTGTGCATAGAAGGTGCTGTGTTGCGAAGCACTTACTATATTTTGCTGCCTCTTACACGGGGAGTTATTAATAAAATAATGCCAAACCTCAATTGAGGACGGTAGAAGACTTATCAGTAGCCAGTCACCCCTTAGATAGACCAGTGCAACAAAAGAGAGCTTAACAACTGAATAGTAAGCTCACAGGGTTAGGTTCCAGATATAGGTGGTCATTACAACCCTGGCGGACGGTGTAAAAGGTGGGGTAATACCGCAAACAGGCTGGCGGAAAAAAAAGGGAATTACGACCCTTGCGGTAACCGCCAACAAAGACAGACACTTTAACACTTCGCCCGCCACGGCGGTACAGACAAACAGCGTGGCGGTCACCGCCAACAGACAGGTGGGAGACAATGTACCGCCCACACTATTACAACACACCAATCCGCAACCTTTTCCTGGGTGGATTCACCGTGGATAAAAACACGGCGGAAACAGCTTTTGGTATGGGAAAATGCTCACCTTCTACACATCCCACGAGGAACGACGACTCCATGGACCCGGAACTCCAAATACTCCCTGCCCTTGTCTTTCTGCTCCTGTACGAACAACAGCGACGTAGGCGCAGAACATACCAGTGAGTACTGCATCTCCGACACAGGGGAGGGGGAGGCAAAAGTTAGGGGGACACCCACCAAACACCCCCACCCCCACCCTCGCATAGTACAACATACACACCAATGCAGTCAAAAATATCAGATTAACAACCCACAATCCCCCCGGAAGAATGCAAAGACAAAGCGAGATCTGTTCAAATATTGTAATGTGCCAATATACATGTCATACAAAAATATACTGAATCATATCTCGAAATCTGACATATTTATATATACAATACAAGAAGTAGTGCAGATATGTACACAACAATGTCCGTGCACCAACAGTCCAAAAATGCATGGGCGAGGCCCACAATAGATACCTGACCACAATCCGAGAGAACACTGCCGGGGCATCAGATTGAAACACTACAGGCACCTCAGGGGGAAGGGAAGGGGGGGCACCTCAGCCACATGACTGCAAAGCCAGATTTACGACAGGGCTCCATGCCCATTGATGTATCCTGGGGAGTGCAAAGCCACAGTCTCTCAAGTCACTACAGTGGGTGGCTTGCCCACTGGACCATCCTGGGGAGTGCAAAGCCACAGTCTCTCAAGTCTTTGCAGTGGGTGGCTTGCCCACTGGACCATCCTGGGGAGTGCAAAGCCACAGTCTCTCAAGTCTTTACAGTGGGTGGCTTGCCCACTGGACCATCCTGGGGAGTGCAAAGCCACAGTCTCTCAAATCTTTACAGTGGGTGGCTTGCCCACTGGACCATCCTGGGGAGTGCAAAGCCACAGTCTCTCAAGTCTTTACAGTGGGTGGCTTGCCCACTGGACCATCCTGGGGAGTGCAAAGCCACAGTCTCTCAAGTCTTTACAGTGGGTGGCTTGCCCACTGGACCATCCTGGGGAGTGCAAAGCCACAGTCTCTCAAATCTTTACAGTGGGTGGCTTGCCCACTGGACCATCCTGGGGAGTGCAAAGCCACAGTCTCTCAAGTCTTTACAGTGGGTGGCTTGCCCACTGGACCATCCTGGGGAGTGCAAAGCCACATTGACGCAAGTAGATGCAGTTCTCAACTGGTACTGGGTGGGACTGGTGCCCAGACTGGATGAGTCTCCCCGTGAAAGTTCCTGTCCTGTCACTGTCCCAGCTGCACATGGGAGAAGGATGCCTGATGTGGCGGCCTATTCATACCCACACGGTGTTTGCCCTGATCAGCGGTCTTCACCATGGCGGTCTTGGCCTTGTTCAGCGGTGCTTTGCCATGGCTGGCTATGGACTGTTCAGCGGTCTTCACCATGGCGGTCTTGGCCTTGTTCAGCGGTGCTTTGCCACGGCTGGCTATGGACTGTTCAGCGGTAGCCTGAGATGGCGGTTCAGATACTGACATTGGTGTGTGGCATGACGAACTCCACACTGGATATTGGGGTGTGGCATGACGAACTCCACACTGGACATTGGTGTGTGGCATGACGAACTCCACACTGGACATTGGTGTGTGGCATGACGAACTCCACACTGGACATTGGTGTGTGGCATGACGAACTCCACTCTGGACATTGGTGTGTGGCATGACGAACTCCACACTGGACATTGGGGTGTGGCATGACGTTCCATCATCGCCCAGGGGGACTGTGGGATCCTGGTCCCTCCTGGGCAATGACTCTGGCGGTGGTCTCCTGACCAGTGACAATACTCGGGCCCTCCTGGGCAATGACTCTGGCGGTGGTCTCCTGACCAGTGACGATACTCGGGCCCTCCTGGGCAATGACTTTGGAGGTGGTCTCCTGACCAGTGACGATACTCGGGCCCTCCTGGGCAATGACTCTGGCGGTGGTCTCCTGACCAGTAACAATACTCGGGCCCTCCTGGGCAATGACTCTGGCGGTGGTCTCCTGACCAGTAACGATACTCGGGCCCTCTTGGGCAATGACTCTGGCGGTGGTCTCTGGACCAGTAACGACGGTGCTGGCGGTTGTGTCTGGACCGCCGGAAATGATGGCGCACTTCTCCGCCGTGACACTCACAACAGGCTGGGGAGACTTCCTCGGAACCTTCCCCACCTTCTTTGGAGTTACAGCTGACTCACCAATCGCCTTCGATCCCATTTCACTTGTTGTCCCACCAGGAGTCTTGACACGGTCCCGTCGTCCACTCTCCAATTTCGGTGCATTTACAGGGGTTGGGCTGACAGTGCCTTGGTTCCGGGTCCTACTGCCTGCCTTGGTGGACGGTGCACTCCAAAAACCTAGAACACGCACCACTGGTACTGGAGGCTTTTTGGCTGAAGCGCTACGACGGGACTGATGAACTGGAGGGGGGAGGTGGGGGCAAACAGGTCAATTTGACAGAGGGACAGTTTTTGACAGACACTGGGATGGGTAGTTGGAGGGGGTCTGGGAGTGGAGGTAGAGGAGGTGGTTGTAGGAGGTGTCACTTTAGGTGTTTTGGGTGTAGGTGCAGGTACTGGAGGCTGTTGTGAGGTGGATGGATGTTGGGTGAGTGATTGCCGGCGTTTGGGTACTTTGGGAGGGGGCGTCACAGACACACTGGGAGAGGACACAGGGGATGTGTAAATGGCAGTGGAGGTGGTGAGTGCAGGTGAGCGGCTTCTGGTGCTGGGTGTCCTGGTGCGAATCCTAGTGCCTGTAGATGTGGTGCATGCAGGTGTGTGTGTAGACGACACTGGGAGGGAGGAGGGAGAAGAAGAGGAGGGGGACACAGTGGAGACAGTGGATGTTGCTGTGTCTGTATGGGTGTGATGCTTGTGTGAGTGCCTGTGGTGTGTGTGGTGCCTATGTTTGCTTGAGCTACTTTTGGGTGTTGACTTGTGTGCCTGCTGGTCTGTAGGTGTGCTTGGGATGGGCTGGGGTACAGGGGATTGGGTCTGGGTGGAGGAGGTTGGAGGGGGAGGCTGGACACAGGGACAATGGCTGCCATCAGTGCTGAAGCCAGAGATTGCATGGTTCGCTGAAGGACAGCCTGACCAGAATGAATGCCTTCCAGGAATGCATTACCGTGTTTCAACTCTCATTCTAAGCCCTGGATGGCATTCACAATGGTAGACTGCCCAACAGTGAGTGACCTGAGGAGATCAATGGCCTCCTCACTGAGGGCAGCAGGGGTGACTGGGGCAGGGGCTGAGGTGCCTGGGGCGAAGGTGATGCCCACCCTCCTGGGTGAGCGGGCACGGGACACACGCTGAGGGGCTGCTTGGAGGGCGGTGCTGGTAGGGGAGGTGGCGGCTGTACCTGTAGAAGTGGGGCGCACAGATGGTGCCGCCACCACAGGGGAGCTCCCATCGGCGGACGAGTCCGTGTCACTGGTTGATGATCTGGTGGCCAACGTGAAGCTCCCCTCGCCCTCCGTCCCACTGGTGAATTCAGAGTCTGTGGTGTGGCCCTCCATGGCCATGTGGGATGCAGCTCCCTCGTGCTCCGGTGCCACTGTACCTCCGCCTGTTGATGCTGATGTACAAAAGAACAGGGAGAGCAGGAAAAGGGTGGAGACAGAAGAAAGAGAGTTTTAGTGCATGGCATACCGCTACCGTTGGCGGACAAGACAGACGCAGCATCCCCATGCATTACGCCGTGCTCCTGACCTCTGCACATGCTATTTCTGGGATATGGCCTACATGGCAATGGTAGTAATCTGCCCACATGGATGGCAAAGGGGAAACTATACATCAACTTCCCTCTGTTTTGAGCTGGGGTAGAGTGCCACATGGCCTACAAAATGGAGGGGCCTTGCCTACCTAACTTGCCCTGGCCTAGGGACACCCACAGCCCACCACCCCCACCCAGACACCTCCACTGCACGCAAAGTCCATATGATGAGGTAGTACTCACCCCCTTGTGTCTGCTGTGATGTCCTTAAGCGCCCATCCAACTCCGGGTAGGCCACCGCCAGGATCCGGAACATCAGGGGTGTCATGGTGCGACGGGCACCCCTCCCACGTTGGGAGGCCATCCCCAGCTGACCCTCCGCCGTCTTCTTGCTGCAGCAGCGAATGTCCTCCAATCTCTTACGGCAGTGGGTACCCCATCTCTGGTGGGCCCCCAGGGTCCGGACTTCCTTGGCGATGGCACGCCAAATGTCCCTCTTCTGGTGGGCACTGACCTACATGACATGCACAAGGAAAGAGGACAGTCATTACCTACTGCACCGTCGTTGTGATTGGCCCCCTCCCAACTCTATCCCTGTGGCCCATTCATCCCCATGCATAACTGTTCTATGTACTCTGCCCCCTTCCCTCATCCACCCAGCCCTCTCCACCCAGGCCTAGCCCATCCAACGTGCTCCCTGTGTACTAACCTGTTGGTCTGGAGGACCGTAGAGTAGCGTGTACTGGGGGAGGACCCCATCCACAAGTTTCTCCAACTCCTGTGCAGTGAAGGCAGGGGCCCTTTCCCCAGACGCAGCAGCCATCGTCGCTTCCAGACCGAGGTCACAGCAGCACTAGCAGTGTAGGTCCTCTCCTGTCGAAGGTCAGGTATCTAGTGATTGAAGAGATAGAAAATGGTGGTGACGTCTGCGGCGGTGACGTCCGCGGCGGGGCGCCTCATCACCGCCAGCGCACCTGTTCATTGGCTCCTGGGACCCATAGGGTCCAATGTTAACCAATGCAGCATTGCGCCGCGCTCTACGACTGCCTACCGCGACGGTGTCCAACGCCAGCGCAGTACCCCACAATCCCATTGTCCCAGTTTAGAGGTCAGGCAGCCGCCATTTCAGGGGCCCACATGGCTTCAATTACTACTGCGTCACACATACCGAGGCCTACACTCAAAACCTTTCCCGGATGGGTTAATTGTCTGTTGTAGTCTTGTGTGTGACTGTGGGTACATACCTGGAGGAATGCTGACAGTTTCTTCGCTGTTGTCCTTCTTAGGCACCGTCAGTTGGGACATATTGGAAGATGGCGGAATCCGCCGGTATACCGACCGCTGGTGGACCTGTTGACAATGGAAGAGCGACATGTCATCGTGACCTACCGGTTTGACCGTGCCACTATCCAGAAACTATGTACCCAGTTGGAGCCAGACCTGATGTCACCAATCCGCCATCCGACTAGAATCCCCCCTGACGTGCAGGTGCTGTCAGTGCTGCATTTCCTTGCAAGTGGGTCTTTTCAGACAACAGTGGCCATGGCATCAGGGATGTCCCAGCCTATGTTTTCCAACGTCTTGTCCAGAGTGTTGGCTGCCCTGCTGAAACACGTAAGGAGATACATCATTTTCCCTCAGGTGGAGGATTTGCCTACAGTGAAAGGTGATTTCTATGCCCTTGAACATGTCCCCAACGTCATAGGTGCCATTGATGGGACCCATGTAGCTCTGGTCCCTCCCCGCAGGAATGAACAGGTGTACAGAAACAGGAAGAGTTATCATTCCATGAATGTCCAGATGGTCTGTTTGGCAGACCAGTACATCTCGCAGGTAAATGCTGTGTTCCCTGGCTCTGTGCATGACGCCTACATTCTGCGGAATAGCAGCATCCCTGATATGATGGGTAAACTCCAGAGGCACTGTGTATGGCTATTGGGGGACTCTGGTTACCCCAACCTGTTCTGGCTATTGACCCCAGTGAGGAATCCCAGGACCAGGGCAGAGGAACGGTACAATGAGGCCTATGGACGGACTAGGAGGGTGATCGAGCGGACCTTCGGCCTCCTGAAGGCCAGGTTCAGGTGCCTCCATATGACTGATGGATCCCTATTCTACTCACCGAAGAAGGTGTGCGACATCATCATCGCCTGCTCCATGCTCCATAACTTGGCATTGCACCGGCAGGTGCCTTTTCTGCAGAAGGATGATCCAGATGACGGTGTTGTTGCAGCGGGGGAGCCTGGGGAGCCTGTGGACAGTGATGAGGATGAAGCTGATGAAGATGAAAACGACAACAGGGAGTCAGTCATACAGCAATATTTTCAGTGAGACACAGGTGAGTACATTTTCATGTTTCGCAGATTATTATCTTTCACACGTCTACCTCTATCCTGTACCTACATTTCACTCCCTATTTGTTAACTGAGTTGTCCCCTTCCATTTCAGTTTCACTATTGTGGTAACCTACGTGTCAACAGCTTACACCCTTGAAAGGCTTGTGATGTGTGACATTGGTATGTTGGCCTTCCAATGTGTAACCTTTTTTAAAACTGTAATTGCCAATACAAAGTTCACAATCATTGACTGACTCCAGTTTTATTAGTGTTTCCAGGGTGTTTATTTAAGTGCGTAACAATGAAGGGGGGTTGTGAAATGGGGATGGGTGATGGTGGAGGAATGTCCATGGCAGAGTCCAGTCTATTAGTCTCACAGGTACATTGCACATCTGCCCATTGGAAGTGGAGCTGGGGCAGTTCCGATTTGGACAGGGTAACAAAGTGGGACAGTGGGAGGACGATCAGGGTGGTCTTATTTCCTGGCGGGGGTCTTGCCATCTTGCTCTGTCCTGTTCCTGGATCTCAGGGCCTGCTTGCGTGGTGATGGTCCGTCTGCAGGGGATGGGGTGCTGGAGTGTTGGTCCTGTGGCGGTGCCTCCTGTCCACTAGCGCCGGCGGAGGTGGTGGGCAGTTCATCGTCCTTGCTAGTGTCAGGGGCCCCTTGGAGTGCCACGGTGTCCCTCAAGGTCTTTTGAATGTCCTTCAGCACCCCTACAATGGTGCCCAGGGCGAAGCCGATGGTCCTGAGCTCCTCCCTGAACCCCAAATACCGTTCCTCCTGCAGACGCAGGGTCTCCTGCAACTTGCCCAGTACCGTTGCCATCGTCTCCTGGGAGTGGTGGTATGCTCCCATGATGGAGGAGACGGCCTCGTTGAGAGTAGGTTCCCTTGGTCTGTCCTCCCTCTGTCGCACAGCAGCCCTCCCAGTTGCCCTGTGTTCCTGTGCCTCCGTCCCCTGGACCGTGTGCCCACTACCACTGCCCCCAGGTCACTGTTGTTGTTGGGGTGGTGGGTTAGCCTGGGTGCCCTGTAGTGGTGGACACACCGCTGATTGACCTGTCCTGGGTAGGGAGGTTTGGGCCCGCTGGGTGGGTGCTGTGCTGGTGTTCCCAGAGGGTGGCAGTTCAGTGTTGGGCTGTGGCTGGGCAAGGGGAACCGACTGTCCTGAGGCCCACGATGGTCCGGGCTGGTCATCAAGATCCAGTGGGGCAGAGCTGCTGTCGTCACTGTGGGCCTCTTCTTGGGGGGTGGAGTGGTGTTGTCTGGACCCTCTGGTGTGGTGACGTTCCTTCGGGTTCCTGTGGGGGTATGAGTACATAATTATTGCAGGTGTGTGTTTCATGATGTGCAATGTTTGGGTGTGTGTGTACCCCAGTGCAGGCATTCCTGTGTGGGGGCTTGTGTGGTGATAGTTGGGGGGTGTTGTGGGTCTGTGCAGTGGGCATGCTTTAGTGATGTGTATCCATGCTTAGTTAGGTCATGCACGTTTTGGGATTGGGATGGGTGGTTGGTGTCATGGGTAGATAGGTGAGGATTTGGAGTGATAGGGGAGGGTGTGAGGGTGGGGGTGTGTGATAGCATGCAGGTAGGGTGGGGGATATGATATTTAAGAATTGACTTACCAGTGTCCGTTCCTCCAATGACTCCTGCGAGGCCCTCAGGATGCAAGATGGACAAGACTTGCTCCTCCCATGTTGTTAGTTGTGGGGGAGGAGGTGGGGGTCCGCCGCCAGTCCGCTGTACCGCAATGTGGTGCCTGGATACCGTGGAACGCACCTTCCCCCGTAGGTCATTCCACCTTTTCCTGATGTCCTCCCTATTTCTTGGGTGCTGTCCCACAGCGTTGACCCTGTCGACTATTCTTTGCCATAGCTCCATCTTCCTAGCTATGGATGTGTGCTGTACCTGTGATCCGAATAGCTGTGGCTCTACCCGGATGATTTCCTCGACCATGACCCTGAGCTCCTCCTCGGAGAAGTGGGGGTGTCTTTGGCGTGACATGGGGTGGTGTGGGTGAGGTGTGGGGTGGTGTATGTGTGAGTGTAGTGGTATGTGGTGTTTTGTGCGTGGGTGTTGTGTGGGTGATGGTGTAGTGTGCCTCTGTGTGATGGGGTTCTCTATTATGTGCTGTCTCTCTCTGGCCTTCTCTCAGAAATTGTGGTCGTAGGGGTTTGTGTGTGATGTGGGTGTGTGTTTTATATTGTATTGGGTGTGTGGGAGTGGTGTATGTATGTGTATCAGGTGTGTGTATTTGGAACTGTCCAATGTGGCGGTGTTTTGGAGATGTGTGTGTATTTTGACCGCAGCGGTGTGTACCGCCAATGGAATACCACGGTTGAAAGACCGCCGCGTGGATTCGTGGGTCGTAATAGCATGGGCGTGTTTCTGTTGGCGTGGAGGTGGAGGATTTGTTTCCGCATGTTTATCGCTGACCTTTGGAGTGGCGGTGTTGTGTGGATGTCTGAATTTCGGCAGATTCCGAGATGTGTGTCATAATAGCTGTGGTGGTCTACTGCAGCCGCGGCGGTGTATTGGCGCTCTTCTGCACTGCGGTAAGCGCCTTATACCGTCAAGGTCGTAATGACCCCCATAGTGACAACACAAGATGGTTACAATAAGAACACAATTCTATACTAACCCATACCTACAAACAAACACACAACACTCAAATCGGGCAGCGTAGGGTAGACAAGTATTGAGGGACCGACTATCTTGACGAATCATCATTGACCTAAAAAGATCACCTGAAGCTGGAAACTTGATGACTCACAAGTCATGAAAGTCCATAAATCCCCTTCTTGTTGTGTATTCGTTAGCGGGAGACGTTAAAAAAGAAGATCGTATTTGTCTACCACAAGCAATTTTAATTACACATATCTCACCTAGTCTAAACAACATGGGATGCTATATAGGTGCCTAATAGATTGTATATTTGGCAGTCTTCCTTCTATCATTTCCAAATAGGAAAACACCAAGACAGCCCCCAGCAAGGTCAAGCCCACTTGTAAACAACATCAGTTCACTGAGGTAAAGAGCAAAATTCTTATGATCACCAAGGATTGATCACCAACATTGTGGCTAAATATCCAGGGAGTGTCCTTGACTCCTTCATCTTCCGTCACTGCACCATCAATGAACACTTCCAGGATGGACGGTATGGCAATGGACAACTTGTTGGTAAGTACAAAAACCTACTTATATACACACTGCACAGCAACCCTTTAGGACACACAACACATACAACACAACAGCAACATGTGGACAGGAACACACTGAGGTTGTGACATCGCTAGCCATGTTTCTTAGGTCACCATTGAACCTGTCACACATCTGAAATTAGTGTACAGTCTAATGTTAAGATGTCAAAGATCACAACGTGTGGAGTGGGTTGCCCAAATGTCACCTTGCAAATTGTAAGTGTCCCAATGATGTTTACATTAATCCATTGCATAAGTCTAAAGGTATGGGATGTCCAGGGTACATTGATATGAACGTGTTAACAACACTGTCAATCTTAACCTGTGTATGGACTATCATCTCACCCCCAGTGAAGACACACGGACACCTGTATCACAAGTCACAATGCTAGGGAGGGGACACTGTACTGCAAATCCCAAAACATACTGCTGACATATGGTCAGCAGCCAAACACTCGTTCAACCAAGGAAACAACACGATGTAGATGGTACATCCTACAAGCCTAGGATGCGACATAATAACACAAAAGAGTCACAGACAACACAAGACAACTACTGCCATGAAAGGTGATTTCAATGGGGCTAGCTACATCAACATGATCCCATTCATTTTCTCTTTCAGCTGATCAGGGGTATGGCATCCAGCCACGGATAATGACACCTATTGGCAACCCGAGTACTGCAACAGAGCGTACCTACAATGATGCACATAGGAGGACACGCACCATAGTCGAGAGGACCTTCGGCATCCTCAAGTCGAGGTTCCGGTGCCTCAACATCACTGATGGTAGCCTCCTATATTCCCCGGAGATGGTCTGTAAGATCATCCTAACATGTGCTATTCTGCACAACATTTGCATCAAAAGGAACATTCCCCTCCTGGAACCAGAGCCACACATGCCTGAACAGGAGGAAGAGGAGGATGCTGGCCTGCAACATGAGGGCGAACTACAGAACACGGCCGCTGGTATACGCAGGCGGCAACATATTGTGAACATTTTTTTTTTAATATAATCACCATCACCACTTTAATGAAATAATTTAAATAAACACCTATAATAATCACCATATCATGGTCTGGCTAATCATTTTTGCACACCTTCATCTCTAACTATCAGAATAAGAGTGTTGCCTCATGGAGCATTGCTGATATACCGATTAGGACACTGAAAATCCCAGAGCTAATGTGATGCGTAACATACAATGGTCACATACACACACACTGTAAATGACATATATTATGTACATTTCTCCTTTGAATGCCAATAGCAGAGGACCACACCTATTTTACACATACATGTTGAAATCAAGGTCCAACACAGCATATGGCACACAACTAAGACACCATCACTCAATAAGGGGAAAACAAGCCTCATACATGAGGCAGTTGATGTGCTTTTGCATCTGTAACAGGAATGTCTGACCAGACCCTTGACAGCAGTAAGTCCAACTGCATCCAATATTTTCAAGGACTATCTGTGACCAGAGTTCCATAGAAGCAGCACATAGACAGCACAAGTCCCACACATATGGGCAGCATTGCGCACATGACATTCCATGTACATGTCAGCCCATTTCCTAACTCCTGAAACACCCATGCACCTGGTCACAACCCACCTGCCTGAAGAGGTCCCTGGAATACCAAGAAGTGTACCCTGATATTCCCTCATCTACACACACAGTCTGTCAATAGCAATCCAGTGTGCTACACCCTTTCCTATGGAATGCCATTGTCATAGAACATCTGACTGCATGGACATCAGGTCAATTAATACACTGGCTTCTAGTTTCCAAGCCCTGTTAGCACCTATAGATTGCTTCCCGTGTGAAAATGTCTGTTGGCCATTAGAATGCAAATCTCACCTACAGGACTTGTGAGAAACAGATGCAGCCCACACCTGTGATCACCTCCATGCACCCCACCCATTACAACAAGCACTGCCCCTCCTGATGTCTGGAACAGCATAGGAGTTGCCATTTTGTCAAATACACCGTTAAGCATTGATACTAATTAAGCTGTGTAACACAGCCCTTGGGTTCATTTGTCACCTTCAAAAACAAAGAACATACACAGTTAGACATGTCAACTGTCTCGTTCATTCTCCAAACAATCTTAGTCAGACCACTGATTATGTAACTTGTCAAATTGCTGTATCCTAATTCACCCTGCATTCTGTCAGCCTGACTGGCATCTGTATGTGCGTCACACTAAAGTATCCCTGTGTGTACATATGTACCACACTTGCGTTAGCAAACCTCTCATTCATCAGGGGGTATTTGGGCATGTGCTTCTTCAATGCATACCCAAATACATTGTATAGCATCATCTGCCTTTTAACTGTACCATATGAGTTAAATCCTCTGTGAAAACCAAAATTCATGGCCCATCCCTTGTCTGGGTCTCATTTATGCATGAATGACAAAGTGTGACAGTGTCCCAGGGCCATATGCAGGGATTGGGTACGGGGCCTTCAGCAAAACCAGCAACCTCTGAAAATGTCCATGAAAAATCCACACATGTCAAGACCCTGACAGTTCACACACAAAGTTACATTGCTCACAACATATTGATGGGCCGTGTGTGGTGAATAGCTGCCAGGATAATCAGCACAGAGGCTATGATGTTCCCCGATGCAGTGGGAATTGCAGAGGCCAACCTATGTACAATTGTTGTAATGATACCTGCCGGAACATGACACCTGAGACATTATCTCACTCAGCACACCAAGGTTGCCCTGTTGACTGTCTCATTATACTTCTTTAGTGACAGGGTGGGACCATCCCCATGTAGGTTCTCATGTCCACATCACTTTATTCACATTGATCAACAAAGGATACTCAGTAGATACAGGAATAGCTGCCACTGACTCATGATGAGTCCTGGACCGAACTGTGACAAATTACACCCCGAAAAATATACAGGATGATCATTGGACCACACACATGAACAAGACACCTATGTGCAATTGATCACTGGAAATATGTGGACACGTGCTGCCTCGTCTGGTTGTCCACCACAGCCACTTGAGAGTTGTGGCTCACTTCTATGACCTCAACTGTGGTGTCATCATACTTTGTCTGTCTGGGCATACAACATGGTACCCACTTCCTCAATGCATGTGTATGACTCACTGTGGGATTTACCAACTAGTGGCTAGGAAGCTGTTACCAAAACTCTAGGACATAGGATGTTGAAAATGTGGACCATTGACATGAACAAGAGTCTGCCATCTATCTGGTGCATGCTTTGTCATATGTGTTGTCTACGTTACCCTAAATCTTGGAAGTCAACATTACGGATGTTGCTACATGTATGACTAACACATGTCCTCTCTCATTTCCACAATGACTTGCATCTAAGGTTTGGACACATGGACGTCACATTCATACAAGCATATGTACAATAATGCATCATGTGATACACACACACTTGGTCAACAAATACATTAGATGCCACAGCACACACATTGAGCCAAAGGCATTTAGGTATTGTACATACAATATGTGCGTCACATTGCTATCCTCTCCTTATTCCAAACATGCCCAATTTGTGCAATACATATATGTAGGCCACACATATGGCCATCTAGTGCGTCAGCCAACCGTAAAAATACTGTGAAGGAAGTAGCGGATCATGGTCCGCTGCAGTATGATGTCACACATGTGAACATACACCATCAACACCATAGTGGGTGCCATCAGCCTATCTCTGATGTGTCCTAAATGTAACATAACAAAAAAACAGAAAAAAGCCCAAAACCAGTTCATGCACTGAAATTTTGACGTTGCTAGCGTCATGCGTCATTTTTTGTACACCAACAATGTATTTGCATCATTTTTTTGGACGCACAGGAGTGAACATTAGGCCGCATCCAGATAATTGTACAGGCCATGTACTATTATTTGGATGCGGGCTAATTTTCACTCCTGTGCGTCAAAAAAAATGACGCACAACCTGTATGCGTGAAAAAATTATAGCGCGAAAAAGGGCGGACATTTTATACAGGAAGTGATGTAATAGGATATCCTGTTTACAGATCATGTACAGTGGGTGTACTTTCACTTTGCAGTCTATGGTTCTTCTAGACTATGTGGCTGTGTAGAGAGTGGTGCCCTTAAATTTTGTGCTTTTGTGTCCTGTGTGCTGTCTCTATTGTCAATTTGTGAAATAAATATTGTTGGTGTATTCTGTCCTACTGTGTTTTGTGTACATTTGTCCATTTATCTATTGTTTTTGTTGTTTGTGGGAGTCTGTTGTGGGTAGTGGTAGTTTGGGGATAGTTGGGCTCTTTTAGTGGTTAAGTTTACTTTTCTTCTGTATTTGTACCCCTACTTTCCCCCTTTTCCCCTTTCTATTTCTTTAACCCCTATTCCCTTTCACATTTCTACAATGTCTGGTAGGCCACGTCTTGGCAGGATGGGTGAAGAGGAGTTGGGGGGCTTCATATGGCTTGTGTGCCATTTCTTGCCACTGATGATCGAGGCAGGGTGATACAGGGGTATCACACAGAGGCGCGCAGAATCCGGTGGGGAAAGGTGCTGCATTACCTGCAGTGTGTGTATGCCAGCCAGAGGAGTGACCACCAGCTGAAGCACCTCATCAGGATCTCTTGGACCACCTGGGAATCGTGATTGGTGGCCCTGTTTGTGAGTACTAATCATGTAAATGTGCACGATTAAATGCTCTGTAGTGACATCAGATGATTTGTAATATGTCTGCTAGCTAAGTTGCTGACTGTGTGTAATACTCGGGAAACATACTGGGATAATTGATGCACTATGGGAAGGATCACAATTGCTAGCTGTCAGGTAGCACGTGCTCAGCAAACTTACAGGATACTTTTCTGTGAAGTAAATTGGTGCTGCCTTTGTGTCAGACAACCAAACAAAATAGGAGCCAATCATGTCTATATAGGACACTTTTGCCAGAGAAGTAAAGATGTACCAACATATTGGCTAACTTTGTTGACGCAATAGCTAGACTGACTTTAGAATCACTACATGATGCAGAAAATGAGTGCTGGCTTCACGTCAATTGATTATAGCAAAGTGGCTCAGACATATGTCTCATGTGAGTCTGGTGAGTGTGGAAGGAAAGCGTTCACGGAAGTACTATGAATGTTAGGGATTATTGTGGTCCTTTATCTTTTTGGATACATGTCAGATCTGGATTTGGAAACATCGTGAAAAGGTGTAAGGTGCCCTCAGCTAACATCTTAGAATGTTTGTAGGAGTTAGTTGTGCCACATTCCAATTGGGGATGGCAGTTCAAAGGTATGCACATGGGTGCACATCTCCATGGTTGGTGCAAATCACCATAGCTGGGCCACATCAAATGAATAAACTGTAACAACATGAGAGCTTACAAAAGTCCCTGTCCCTCTGTACATTGTACCTATGTGTAATAAATGTGTCATAGCCACATAGTCTGTATGACTGGTAATGCAGTCAACAAGTAACCAGGCTTTGGATGTCTCTCTTGGAAGCACATGATGAGACGATTACACTCCATATTTTTTTCTGGTCACCAATGACGGGGCATGTTTGCCACCACATGATAGTTAGGGCCAATGCATGTGTGCAGATATGTGTGTAACTGTCACAGGAGACCCATGCTATGTACTAGTTGGCCGTGAATAGCAGAAGCAGTATCATCATGTCTGAATGGCTGCCATTTCCTTATTCAGCCTACACATTGTATATGTTTATGAAATTGTTGGTCTGTGCACAGATTTTGAGCACATTTCTCCCTTCCATGCCTTACAGGTGGAGCGGCACCATACACTGTGGGAGAGGTGGCTACATTTGAGGACCCCGACCACTCCAGTAAGTGTTGATATGTCTGTTATGTGTTGTGTATGCTGGTTATGGACTTGTGTGTGTTGAACGCATGGCAAGGTGTGATGCGTTGGCCAATCATTTGTCTTGTTCCAGAAGTGGGATTTCAGTTTCTCAAATGTTTTCAGTTGGCCAATGCGTATCCTATGGTATTATCTAGGGATTATAGGCCATTCCTGTAGGCACCACAGTGAGTGCTGGTGTGAGTCATGTGGATGACACTTGTATCAACATGAGTCGCACTGGAAATCAGCTCAGATTTAGTCAGCCTGTCAAACCCACATTCTCCAAGATTGGTACAGCAAATTGCTTTCCAATGGTCTTCCACTTCCCTATTTACCAAGGTACTTATTAAACTGTAGGTAGAACCTCCTAGCAGCATGTACTTCCACATGTAGTGCTACAAGTATGTGGAACTTGAGTGCAATGGCCTAGGTGTGCATGCTAACCATGATCATGGGTGTTCTTGCAACTCTGTGTCTGATGTAAGTCATGCCTTACTGGAAGTATATGTTGTGTACCAAGCTCTGCTTTTCCTGAGATGTGTGGCCCTGTGATTGGTCTAGGGTTTGCAGACTCCTAATTGTTGATAGACCTTACCTGTGGTGTGTGTGTAGAGCCAAACACTTGTGGAGTTTTCTATACACTCCTCGGTGTCCATATTGTTTGAAATTGATGGTTGTTTATCCACCCTCAAACACAGGCATGGGTTTGTGAATAGGGTACCTAGGACTGATGCTACCAGTATGTTACACATATATGTGAAAAAGTGACTGTTTGGTTGGAACCTAGTATACACACTCAGGTTTGGCACTTGGGTACTATACTGGCAAGTCCTGTTACAACTTGCAACCCATGTGGCTTTAGTTTTGCATTCCGTACACTGACATTTGTAGCCCAGGTCTTGGCGGAAGATATGCAGCATGATTGTTAGCTGATAACTGGCAGAACTCAGATGGCAAGTCAAAGCCAGTTGTTACCCATCTTGTAGGTTATGGATGTGCTATGTGTGATGTGACCTTTGTAGGCTGGCCTGCCATGTACTTCCTCAGGGACATTCAATGATCTGTATTGTGATGTGAGCTGTTACAAGTACAGTAGATGTCTTGTCTGATTGACTTCTTGTGCCATTTCACACAATGCAGTTCCTAATGTAGATTATTTGCATTTGTTTTCACAGCTGCAAACATGACTCCAGACCAGGTCCGTGAGTTCCAGCGGCGGGCCATGAGATACCAGCACATCCTGCTGGTGGAGTCGGGGTTCAGGAGGATGGCCTGTCGATATCGCCATGAACGGGCCTCCGGGGCATGGAGGGCCTTCCCACAGGGTGCCCCTACTTTGCCTACCACAGCCACCACCAGCACAACCACCACTTCAAGCCAGGTGGCCCCACCCACAGCTGGGACTGTTGTGCCTACATCTGCCGGACTTCAAGGCCCCAGCATTGCTACTTCGCCAGCGCAGTTTTGCGTCAAAAAGTATAAATATGGCCCTAAGTCCCTATATCAGAGTTACCAAATTGAAGAAATGTTTTTATATTTATAGCACACCACCTCCTATGCACAGGGACCATCGACCTGGCAGGCTTCTTCAGTGAGAATGGACTGAAACTCCTGAAATGCACACGTTTCCTGCCTTTCTCCATAGATACTTGCTCCAGCCTGTCTAGATATACGCATTTAGGGGCTGAGGTGCCAATGAGAATATGTGTTAATAAAAGCAAAGCTCCACTTTGTGTGCCTTCATGACAATCCTAATGGCCACTCCCTAATGGAAATTACCCAAAGGTGAAATCTATGATAGCAATGTTCCCCGAATCCTGAGTGCCAGAAGGATTTGGGAATTTCATTTGTAAACTGAATCTTGTCTGATGTTAGGTGACACACTCTGTTGGAAATGTTTTTTCAACTATTTCTGAAAAAAAGATGACACCAGCGTTTTGAAGATGTTTGTAAATTTGTCCCTTAGAGTTCATGTTGTATACTATTTTTTATTTTTATTCTGTTTATTTTATTTATTTTCACAATATCGGTGTGTTATTCGACCTATTGTAAAACCAACAATTCAACAGGAATTTCTCGAATTACCGTTTCGCACAATTCGGACTCAGTGCCCAAATTTCCAAATCGATATATTCTAATTGAAAGCAATTCATTAAAAAATAGCAAACACTTAGACAAAGGGTAAAATAGGTATCTTGAATCTGGATTCAAATATGCATGGATCTCTTACCGAAATGTAATTGTTCTGAAAGATCTAACTGCTCTGTGTAGCTCATCTGTATGTTCTAAATGCATTGTTTCTGGGGGCAAGCAAAGACTCAGGATCGGATCGAGTAATGTACATAAACCTGTTACCTATCACAGAAAACTAAATGATGAAACAACTGCCAGAGAGGTATTTTGTTAAGCAAAGGTGTACCAACCACCAGTTGCTTGGAAAGCTCCTGAAAGCTGCTACAAATCAGATCACAAAGGGGTTATTTTTATCTCCAGCTGTGGGACTATCGCGGATTGTCTAAAGGACGTTTTTGGGTTGGATCCAGAGTGGTTGAACCACTAGATGCTATTCTCTGATTGCCACTTCCTGCCTAGAGCTGGAAAGAACAAGATTTCTCCCACCAGACTTGGCTCTGCTAGGTAATTTTCTGGAACTTTTTGCTTTTTTCTACCAGTCTTTTGCTGACTATGTGCGTGACCTTAGGACTCTGGGCACTTCCCCACTGTCTGACAGTGGGAAAGTGGGCACACCCGTACTACCTGCGGGTTGGGACATGGTTGAGGTGCTGTACCCAGGAAGGCCCAGTGAAACAGGTATATCACATACTCGGGGTGGGTAAAGCCCTGACTACTGGGGGGGGGTGGGCGTGCACTGGGTGTGCCTCCCCCTGTGAAATCCTGTTAACCATGTCATAGGCCTATGGAAGAGGCACGCAGGGGCGCCACAAAGGTGTACCCTTTTCGGGCAGGTGAGCTCCCCCATGTGAGTGTCCCCTAGCTATAGAGGGGGTTAGCTGCATCCACAAGGGGTATCAGTACTCTACTAGTGCCCATGGGCCATGAACACTCTCCCTCTCTATGGGCTGAGGGAAAGTGCACACCCATGTCCTCCCCTGGAGGAGAGGTGTCGCTGGCCAATGTGTGTGGGTCCTGCCGTGGTAGGGCCCAAGGTGTGCACAGAAGCCATGGGGTCTTCTGAGGTACTGAGCCTGGCATACCAGGACAGTAGATGCACACTTACATGAAGGGGAATTTCAGGTATGTTGGGCTAAGCACAGCTTGCCAATAGGGGCACCCTTGTCAAGGGGCGCTGGATCCTATAGAGAGCCAGGCAAAGGGCGCCTCTCCCTGACCAGGTGCACATGGGAGTTCATATTTATGGGGAGGTTGACATATCTGGCCTCGATGTGCCTACTTGCACTAGGGTGACACACTCTGAAATCTGACCGGCACAACCTGCCAGTGTGTGCATACTTGCACACAGATTTGGCTATGTGTGACTGGCCACCCGTAACATACGACTGGGTGTGCAACTTGCACTCTGGTGGCTTTCCTTTATAGGTACAGTAGCTGGCATCACTTGCCAGGATGCACACATTTGTGCACTTGTACCTTAGTATAGGAACTGAGCCTAATTGAGCAGGCCAGTATTGGTGCACGTGCTCCTTTGCTGTGGCTTTAACGAAAGTGCCCCACATGCCCCAGCAGGTGTGGGTGTGCACCAGGGCATAGGTGCCCAGAAAGTGCCAAACACCCATGCGTGTTCGCAATACCTATGGGTGATGCTCTACCAATAAGGTAACGTGGCAGAATGAGTCTTATTAAGTTTGGCTGCAACAGTGGATTGCAGGGGAGCAGCCTCCTGATGTTTAGTATCGATGGACTCAGGATGACAAACCCCTTCTGAAGGTAAAAGTGGTTTTGTCATTGATGCCCTATCAATGCCACTTCTGGGAAATGGGCATTTCCAGGTTCTGAAGTAGTGCTGATGTCTTATAAATTTGGCTTCATTTCATGGGTATGAGGGTAGAGCACATCTGTGCATGCCGCAGGTGACCGCTATAAAACTTGGGCAACTAGATCGACAGATTCCTGCCATTTGGGGCCTGAATAGATAGATTTGGTGGAGAGGTTTTTGACCCTTGGCCTCTCAAAGCCAGGGCAGGGCCCCACTAAAGATTAAGATCTGCATTCCTTAGCCTCAGGGCAGACAGGGAGGAAACTTAGGGGAGATCTGTGGGTCAAAGGAGAACCATTTGAACCAACCCTAACTTTAAAGGAACATCTAGTATAACTAAGAGTACTCAGCTTCTGCAAGGCAGAATAACTTTTAAGGCAGCGTGGGATCAGTGCTGCTGGACCACGTGGGCACACTGTCAGAGGAATCTGTTGTGCCCAGGAGGATAACTCTCCGAGGAGGAGATCGCACTCCCCTTCCTGCATAGAGACTGGCCTGAGGCTGATTGCATCCCGTTGTGTAACATCCCGAAGGGTAACTCTCCGAGGGCAGGTGGGCTGGCCCCCTGTTCTCTGAGGAGGTCTTAGGGACATCAAAGTCATCCTTAGAGGGTCTCAAATCAACGACCGGCAATATCTGGAGAGTGATGCCCTTTGCTGCATCTCCATTGTATGCTGGACTTCACCTGGAAGCAGAGGCCTTAGCGTGATCTACGTATTGTGTCATGAGACCGGACTTGCCTGGTGTGGAGCTTGCCAAGGACTGCCCCACTTCAGGTGAGTAGCCCTTCATCATGGGGAATACTGCCCGCTAAAACGTCTTGTTGGTGTGAACAGGACCACCCTTTGTGGACCCCACAGGGTCTGCTATTATTGAATATGTTGCACTTCTCTTGTGTAAGCATTGGCTGCATGCTCATTGTGTGTGATGCCCACTTCATTTGTTACAACCCTCGGAGGTGGGGGTGTAACCTAATTTGTGCTGTACTTGGCCGCATATGACACAACTGAACTTGCGTCGAAGTCTGTCACCAGGGAGCAACTACAAGTCACTGTGTACTAAACTGTGGGCCTCATTCAAGAGAGGTACAGAAACCAAGTTCCTAGTTTAACTGGATGGCCTAGTGTTACTCAAGTCATTGTGTGCTAGACATCATGCCTCCCAAAGTGGTGTGGGATTTACATCCCTTGTGGGAGAGTCCGGGAGCGTCTGGTGAGGTTCAAGTCATCACGTACCAAACTGGTGCCTCTGTCTGAGGAGGTACCATCTTGGGAATTGGCTTGTGAATGTTCATACGGTCAGGGCTACTCAATTCAGCAGCTCCTTGACCTTGTGCCTCTTTTTTGTAGAGGTACAGCACTGAGCACTTTTCTCGTGGAATTATAACCCTCTGGGGTCACTTGAGTCTTCGTGCCCCAGATGTAGCATCTCCTGTTCCTGGAGGTGTGGGCCTAGTAACTTGTTAAGTACTACTAGAATTGTCGAAGGTGACTCACTTCAACAAGCCTTGACGCGCCTCTCCATTCTGAAGGTGCTGAAATTGATACCTATTTGGTAACATTCAACTGTCTGACTGGGCTGGGCACCTTGGTGTCGAACGATGGCCCCAGTGACCCTCCACTTGTGTTTTGCAGACTTCTGAGTGAACCTTCTGTCGGGAGCCCAAAAGTCTCCTTCTAATTGTTTGCTGGTTGTTGTCTTTTCTTTCCCCCATCTTGACCTTAAAGCCTGGAGACTGGTGACTTAGCTGCGAGCCGCCCAGTAACTAGTGAAAGGTTGATGTAATCTTTGGTCTGTGGAGGGCCAGGATAGCTGAAGTTGGTAGGTGGGTCAAGGACGGTTTGGGGACCCAGGTAACTAGCAAACACAGTGACATCCACTATCCGGATATCAGGGCACCGCATTAGGGTGCTGGGATTGAGTGTGTATGAGTGAGTGTTGAGTGTGTATGAGTGAGTATGTCCAAGCACTGAATGATACCCGGGGTACCGCACAATGGTGCAGAGTTGATGCGCAGCGGTGAGTGCGGGTGAATGCAAAGGCAGTACCGTGGTGATGCTGGTCATGTTTATCCTGTCAGGGAGTTGTTACAGTTGGCATTACTTCTTACTAGTGCACATTCAACCGCAGTACTATGATAAAGTGTTGTAAACCTTGTATGTAGATTTTGCTGCTAAGTTTGGGAACCGGGGTACACCCTGAAATTATGTGTGTTAGAAATTGGGTCTTTGGTTGGCAGTCAGGTTACCCCCTGTCCAAGCAAGGACCCCCACTCTATTCAGGGTAAGTCACACACAATCCAAATTCTCCTGTGCCCACCCTCTGGTAGCTTGGCACTGAGCAGTCAGGCTTAACTTAGAAGGGAATGTGTAAAGTATTTGTGCAATAAATTATGCAACATAGTAGACCACCACAAAAATACACCACAGTGTTTAGAAAAATGCATAATATTTATCTGGTAAGATGCAGGTCAAAACGATTAAGATGCAAGAAGTATATTTTGAAATATCACTGTAAAATGATAAAAGGTTCATTACTGTAGTCTCTTAAAAGCAACAAATGTCTCTTGCAAGCACAAAGTACCTGGTTTGCGTTCAAATTCTCTGCAAGAGATCGCAGAGGAGGAGATGCGTGGAAAATGGGGAGGTGTGTGTCGACTTTTCTGGTGCACGCAGATGAAGCGTTGTTGAGTTTTCACGCAGGACAGGCTTTGTGTTGATTTCTGGCATGTAGACTGGAATCCTCTTCAGGTTGCAGGGTTTTCGGATGCCCTGGAGATGATGTGTTGAAATCTGGCGCTTGCAGGACAAAGTCACAGGGGCTGCATCGATCTGGTGGGAGTAGCAGGGAAGTTTCTACCGCATGACAGGCCCTGCGTCAATTCTTCTCAGGAAGTCAGGCTGTGACATTCCAGATCAGCTTTGCGTTGATCCAGTGGGCCATGCGTTGAATTTCCAGTCGCTACCTTGGCACTGCATCGATCTTCTCCTTGTGAAGTCGGGCTGCGTCGTAACAGTTCATCGTGCAGTGATTTTCTCACCGTAATGCAGGC
Source organism: Pleurodeles waltl (assembly GCF_031143425.1). Taxonomy (NCBI): domain Eukaryota; kingdom Metazoa; phylum Chordata; class Amphibia; order Caudata; family Salamandridae; genus Pleurodeles; species Pleurodeles waltl. The sequence goes on along the minus strand of NC_090450.1, from coordinate 519,432,738 downwards.
TGTGCATCGTTTCTTGCAGGCTGTGCATCGAGTTTCAGCGCACAGGGAGTTCTTCTTGCAGGAATGAAGTCTTTATGGTCCTGAGACTTCAGGGTACAGGAGGCAAGATCTATCCAAGCCCTTGGAGAGCACTTCTCAGCACAGCCAGAGAGCAGCAAGGCAGCAGGGCAACAGCAAGACAGCAGTCCTTCTCAGAAAGCAGTCAGGTGAGTCCTTTGGGCAGCCAGGCAGTTCTTCTTGGCAGGTTGCAGGTTCTGGTTCAGGTTCTCCTCTCCAGGAAGTATCTGTGACAAGAGTGTCTTGTCAAGAAGTGTCTAAATTGGTAGGTTCAGAGACCCTGCTTGAATACCCATATGTGCCTTTGAAGTGGGGGAGACTCCAAAGAGTAGCTTAGAAGTGCACAAGATCCCCTTTCAGTTCCATCCTGTCTGCCAGGGTCCCAGTAGGGGGGGTGTGGCAATCCTTTGTGTGAGGACAGGCTACTGTCCTTTGACATGTAAGTGTCAGGTCCTCCACCCTCCCAGCCCAGAAAGACCCATTCAATACGCAGATGAGTGCAAGTGTTTGAGCATCCTGTGTTTGGGGTTGACTGAGTGAATGCACAAGGGAGCTGTCAACTAAACCTAGCCAGACATGCATTGGAAGGCACAGAAGGATTTAAGTGTAGAGAAAGGCTCACTTTCTAAAGAAGCATTTCTAAAATAGTAATATAAAATCCAACTTCACCATTAAGCAGGATTTTGAATCACCATTCTGGCCATACTAAATATGACCTGGCTACTTTTTTCAGATCAGGATCTACCACTCAAACAGTATATGAGGGTAGCCCTAATGCTATCCTATGAAAGGAGCTGGCCTCACAGCAGTGTAAAACAAATTTAGGAGTTTTACACTACCAGGACATATAGAGCACACATGTTTGTGTACTGCCTTTTATCTATATAGCACCCTGCCCTATGGGCTACCTACGGCCTACCTTAGGCGTGACTTGTATGTAGAAAAAGGGGAGCTTAAGGCTTGGCAAGTACTTTTGAATGCCAAGTCAAAGTGGCAGTGAAACTACACACACAGGCACTGCAGAGGCAGGCCTGAGACATGGTTAGGGGGCTACTTATGTTATGTGGGTGGCACAACCAGTGCTGCAGCCCACAAGTAGCATTTAATTTACAGGCGCTGGGCACATGTAGTGCACTTGACTAGGGACTTACAAGTAAATTAAATAAGCCAATTGGGTATGAGCCAATGTCACCATGTTTTAAGGAGAGAGCATATGGACTTTAGCACTGGTTAGCAGAGTCCGAAAGCCAGCAAAAATTAGGTCAGAAAAAGAGAAGGAGGAAGGCAAAAAGTTAGGGGATGACCCTGCAGAAAGGCCATTTACAACAATGTGTTACACTGATTGTGGGGAATTCTAGGGTGGGTCTTGTGCTCACAACGTTTGTCATTTTATGTGGGTGTGGGAGGGAATGTACCATATTCCTCATGTGGACATACAGTAGTAGTCTCTAACACTGCTGAGCCTCATTTTGTGGCTTCCATTGCAAATGGGGCCATAGGCCCAGAGTTACATCATAACCCTACTGTGTTGACAAGGTGTGTGTTGAATACAATCTTTCATACCTACAATGTGTGTGAAGTCTCTTTTCTGCCTCACAGCATGGTTGTGGCAGGGAAGTCCTGTGTTTTTGCTTACACATTGCTTCGGTGACAATCCTGACTGCTTTGTGCAAACCTACCCAAGGGTGAGCACAGGTTATACCGTTAAGTGTAATCACCTACCCTTGACAGGAGTAGTGAGTTCTTCCTGGCTGGGGTCCTGCTTTACCCAACCAGAACATGACACCTCCAACAACCATCATTTATTACTGTCTTCCTATTCTCAGGGAGCACAGCTAGAATGTTCCATGAGGAGGGGATTTTGGTTGATGGAAGAACATATGGGTCTCATTATAAGTGTTGCAAATTCACACCCAGGTGTTCCCCTTGCCCAGACTACCAATACTGAGAGCAATATTAATTCTCACATGGGAATTACTGAGAATTATGAGGTGTAACTAGAAGGTGCCCTCAGATATGAAAATTTACTAGCAGCATCAAAAATATCACACACGATTCCCATTGCTGCTCCCAATTTAACCAATTTAACCCTGGAGTTTCACCCATGGATCTCGAAATCCTGATGGGGTTGGCAACTTGGTGTACTTCCTCTATTGGGATTAGCACAGGACTAATAATGAGACCCATAGAAGTGCAATGGGTTAAACCTTTTAACATTTTGGCTCCAGGAAGTGTACCTTAATGGATTCTACAAAAAAGAGGTGGAGGAGTAATAACTGCTGGCACCGGATCTTGATATATTGATAGAATTTTCTGAGTATCCAACACACATTTGCCTATTAACGTGAAATTAGTAGTGAAACTTTCTCCCAAGATTTGTGAAGCTTGTTAAATACTTTTCAAGCTATGAGGACTTCATGAAGCTTCATATAAAAACACCTTTAATAGAAAAGAGAACATTTCCAAAAAAGGCAGATGTGCAGGAGGAAAACTGAAAAACACATCTAGCAGGATATATAAGCCCAGCAAACAACTCCATCGAAAAAATATTTTTTTTTATCGAAAACTTCTCTCCCACATGAAGTTGGGCAACTTGATGAACTTTACACATGGCACCAAGTGCAACGTTTTTCTACTTTGCGGAACTTTGCATTTAAACTTTCCCCTATTCTTACATACATCTAGCTATTCCTGTACAGTGGAGACTTTCAATTGAGTCCAGTGTTTCAGTTTAAGTGATTCTGTCTCGAGTAACAGTAAATGAATGCAATGATGAGAGTGTAGGCAATTACTTTTCTGTTGTCTTCCTAAGATTGTTAAGTTTTGAGAGAATATTAACAGTTGCCATGATTTTGCCTTATAATTGCTCATTAATATTTGGCTAGGAAGAACACACTTGCAGATTTGAAATCAGCTAGGGGAGTAACACTGTGCCTACCTGCTCCTTATCTTCTCACTCTCTAGTGAGTCCCGTATGTAGATTCCTCCGGAGACCCTTATCCCCTGGCAGGTGCTTAACATGACTTTATAGTGAACTGGTCACCAGTAAAGCATTCAACTTTGTAGGAGAAGGGGCCCGCCTAAAGTGGTAGCAGCTCACCATATTGTATACATGAAGTGATTGTCTTGGCTATGATTCACAAAGCTTTTACCACGTGTACCAGAAACCTACTTCTAGACACAGTCATAAGGTACACACCTTCAGGCGCGTGAAGCATAATTTAAAAAAAGTTAACAGGTAATCAATATAACATTATTGCCTGCTGCTGAGAGCTTTATGACTTTTTCAGGGCCCTCTCCATGAGCAGCAAGCCCCATCTACAAGAAAGCACCTGTCGAGGAGAAGAGGAGGGCCTACATTTACTGGTATAACTAAAGTATGGTGAGCTATAATTAGAGCATTGTATCATCTGTTGATATAATGTTCTAAATTAAAAAGAGAGAAACAGAAAGACTTCATTGAGAGGTGAGAGAGAATGTAGGTACCGTCTCTTATTGGCCAGTGATGCTAGAACATTTTTTCGGAGTAGGGGTGCTACCATGAATGTTGCATCACTTAACTCATAGGGTTTGGAAAAAATCACACAGCGTTGCAAATGTGCCGAACCCATGGAGCTAGAGTGCTGAGTACAGTATGTAGCCGGTGTTGGATTATGGAGCACATTCTCATGGTGTGGTGGCACACTGTCATTCACAGACAAGACTTTCTCCTTTGAAATGGCTTCTAAATGTGCGAAGATATACAGCTTTACTAAAAGATGAAATGCGGAAATCTGGTTTCAGAAAATATTTGGTGTTTGTGCAAGAAAAGTGTCCTGATTTCTTTTACAATCTTTATTTCTATCAAACTTCAGGGTTAGGAAAAAAAAAACGTAATTTGTGCTTTCCTAACTGCTAATATATTTTGAAATACTTGTATTGGTAGAGTTAATTTACATGTTTTTTAATGTTATTGTGTGTTACAAAAATTGACATCATACAGTCGTTCCTTTCATAAGAATGATTGTTATTGAACAAATTGCTTTCACTGTGCAGTCAGAGAAAGGAAAGTGAGCAGCAACTTCCATGCTAAAAGAATAAGCAGTAATTTGTTACAAGACATAGGCCCTCATTATGACCTTGGGGTAAATCCCACTTACCGCCATGCTGACTGCTGCCAACATACCGCCGCTGCAGCGGATTACCGCCACCCATATTATGACACACACATTGCAATCCGTCACTATACAGCCACATACACAAGTCCACCAGACCAAAGGTCAGTGATAAACTGACGGTACCAAAACCCACACCGTTACGCCAACAGAACTACGCCCACAGCATTATGACCCACAAATCACTGCGGCGGACATTCAAGGGCGCTAAACCATTGGTGGTACATACCACCGTGCTCAAAATACACACACACTAACAAAACAACACCACATTAGACAATTAAAACTACACACACCTGACACACATACAAACACCACACCCACACCCACATACCACTATAAAACACACACCCATATTACCCCAACCCTTCACCATTACAAATGCCACAAGAGAGATAGCAAGACCACAGACAAGACCACAGACACACCACCATCACCTATACACAATCCACATACCCCACATCACACACCCCAACACAGCACTCCACACACTCTCACCCACACCACTCACACTACACCCATGGCACTGCAACAACACACCGGGTTCTCTGAGGAGGAACTAAGGGTCATGGTGGAGAAAATCATCCTAGTAGAGCCACAGCTATTCGTGCCACAGGTGCAGCAGACGTCCATTGCAATGAAGATGGAGCTATGGCGGAGAATCGTGGACAAGGTCAACGCCGTGGGACAGCACGCCAGAACAAGGGATCAGGAAGAGGTGGAACAACCTACAGAGGAAGGTACATTCCACAGCAGCAAGACACCAAATAGCTGTACAGAGGACTGGCAGTGGACCCCCACCACCTCCCCCACAACTAACAACATAGGAGGAGCAAGTCTTGGTGATCATGCATCCTGAGGGCCTGGCAGGAGTAGGAGGAGGACTGGACTCTGACAAGTCATATTTCTATTACTTTCACCCCCCTACCTGCATACCATCACAAACACCCACCCCTACCCTCACTCCCATCACTTCACCACCTCCCAAATACTCCACCATCACATCCTAATACCAAACCCTGCATGTAACACCAATGCATGGACACCACTCGCAGACCTGCATGGACACCCATCACTAAAGCATGTTCATTAGAAAGAATCACCTAGCCCACAAAATCACTACTCTCACAAGGCAAAGCTGCCAGGGCAATAACAACCATACATGGCAACACACCCATGCACAAGATGACACACACAGAAACAATAACACTGCATTTGCATCCCCACAGGTCCCCCATCCAACGTCACCGGAGAGGAGGTGCCAGCAACTTCCGGTCCACCCCCAGAAGTGGCCCACAGTGATGACAGCAGCTCTGGACGCCTGGATCTGGATGACCAACCTGGCCCATCAGGGATCTCCGGACAGTCGGTTACCCAGGCACAGTCCCATACCACCACAGAGCCTCCCCCTCAGGAAACACCACCACAGTAACCACCCAGTGGGCCCATACCTCTGTCCCCAGGACACGTCAATCAGCAGTGTTTCTGTAGGAGGCTGGACTGGCTTGTAGTGAGTACCAAGGGGTACTTGCACCTTGCACCAGGCCCAGTTATCCCTTATTAGTGTATAGGGTGTCTAGCAGCTTAGGCTGATAGATAATGGTAGCTTAGCAAAGCAGCTCAGGCTGAACTAGGAGACGTGTGAAGCTACTACAGTACCACTTAGTGTCATATGCACAATATCATAAGAAAACACAATACACAGTTATACTAAAAATAAAGGTACTTTATTTTTATGACAATATGCCAAAGTATCTTAGAGTGTACCCTCAGTGAGAGGATAGGAAATATACACAAGATATATATACACAATAGCAAAAATATGCAGTATAGTCTTAGAAAACAGTGCAAACAATGTATAATTACAATAGGATGCAATGGGGAAACATAGGGATAGGGGCAACACAAACCATATACTCCAAAAGTGGAATGTGAACCACGAATGGACCCCAAACCTATGTGACCTTGTAGAGGGTCGCTGGGACTATTAGAAAATAGTGAGAGTTAGAAAAATAACCCTCCCCAAGACCCTGAAAAGTGAGTGCAAAGTGCACCAAAGTTCCCCTAAGGACAAAATAGTCGTGTTAGAGGGAGAATGCAAGGAAAACACAAATCAGCAATGCAACAACGATGGATTCCTGTCTGAAGGTACCTGTGGAACAAGGGGACCAAGTCCAAAAGTCACAAGCAGCTCGGAGATGGGCAGTTGCCCAAGAAATGCCAGCGGTTGGTGCAAAGAAGCTCTTTCTAGGCTGAAGAACTGTGAATACTGCAGGAACGACAAGGGCTAGAGACTTCCCCTTTGGAGGATGGATCCCCCACGCCTTGGAGAGTCGTGCAGAAGTGTTTTCCCGCCGGATGGACGCCAACAAGCCTTGCTACACGCAAATCGTGCGTTTGGCGTTTTTGGACGCTGCTGGGGCCCAGGAGGGACCAGAAGGTCGCAAATTGGACCTGCAGAGAGAGGGGACGTCGAGCAAGACAAAGAGCCCTCACTGAAGCAGGTAGCACCCGGAGAAGTGCCAGAAACAGGCACTACGAGGATGCGTGAAACGGTGCTCGCCGAAGTTGCACAAAGGAGTCCCACGTCGCCGGAGACCAACTTAGAAAGTCGTGCAATGCAGGTTAGAGTGCCGTGGACCCAGGCTTGGCTGTGCACACAGGATTTCCGCCGGAAGTGCACAGGGGCCGGAGAAGCTTGCAAAGTCGCGGTTCCCAGCAATGCAGCCCAGCGAGGTGAGGCAAGGACTTACCTCCACCAAACTTGGGCTGAAGAGTCACTGGACTGTGGGGGTCACTTGGACGGTGTCGCTGGATTCGAGGGACCTCGCTCGTCGTGCTGAGAGGAGACCCAAGGGACCGGAGATGCAGCTTTTTGGTGCCTGCGGTTGCAGGGGGAAGATTCCGTCGACCCACGGGAGATTTCTTCGGAGCTTCTGGTGCAGAGAGGAGGCAGACTACCCCCACAGCATGCACAAGCAGGAAAACAGTCGAGAAGGCGGCAGGATCAGCGTTACAGAGTTGCAGTAGTCGTCTTTGCTACTATGTTGCAGGTTTGCAGGCTTCCAGCGCGGTCAGCGGTCGATTCCTTATCAGAAGGTGAAGAGGGAGATGCAGAGGAACTCGGCTGAGCTCATGCATTCGTTATCTAAAGTTTCCCCAGAGACAGAGACCCTAAATAGCCAGAAAAGAGGGTTTGGCTACCTAGGAGAGAGGAAAGGCTACTAACACCTGAAGGAGCCTATCACAAGGAGTCTCTGACGTCACCTGGTGGCACTGGCCACTCAGAGCAGTCCAGTGTGCCAGCAGCACCTCTGTTTCCAAGATGGCAGAGGTCTGGAGCACACTGGAGGAGCTCTGGACACCTCCCAGGGGAGGTGCAGGTCAGGGGAGTGGTCACTCCCCTTTCCTTTGTCCAGTTTCGCGCCAGAGCAGGGGCTAAGGGGTCCCTGAACCGGTGTAGACTGGCTTATGCAGAATTGGGCACATCTGTGCCCAACAAAGCATTTCCAGAGGCTGGGGGAGGCTACTCCTCCCCTGCCCTCACACCATTTTCCAAAGGGAGAGGGTGTCACACCCTCTCTCAGAGGAAGTTCTTTGTTCTGCCATCCTGGGCCAGGCCTGGCTGGACCCCAGGAGGGCAGCTGCCTGTCTGAGGGGTTGGCAGCAGCAGCAGCTGCAGAGAAACCCCAGGAAGGGCAGTCTGGCAGTACCAGGGTCTGTGCTACAGACCACTGGGATCATGGAATTGTACCAACAATGCCAGGATGGCATAGAGGGGGCAATTCCATGATCATAGACATGTTACATGGCCATATTCGGAGTTACCATGGTGAAGCTACATATAGGTAGTGACCTATATGTAGTGCACGCGTGTAATGGTGTCCCCGCACTCACAAAGTTCAGTGAATTGGCTCTGAACAATGTGGGGGCACCTTGGCTAGTGCCAGGGTGCCCTCACACTAAGTAACTTTGCACCTAACCTTTACCAGGTAAAGGTTAGACATATAGGTGACTTATAAGTTACTTAAGTGCAGTGTAAAATGGCTGTGAAATAACGTGGACGTTATTTCACTCAGGCTGCAGTGGCAGGCCTGTGTAAGAATTGTCAGAGCTCCCTATGGGTGGCAAAAGAAATGCTGCAGCCCATAGGGATCTCCTGGAACCCCAATACCCTGGGTACCTCAGTACCATATACTAGGGAATTATAAGGGTGTTCCAGTAAGCCAATGTAAATTGGTAAAATTGGTCACTAGCCTGTTAGTGACAATTTGAAAGTAATGAGAGAGCATAACCACTGAGGTTCTGGTTAGCAGAGCCTCAGTGAGACAGTTAGGCACCACACAGGGAACATATACATGCACACCTATGAGCACTGGGGCCCTGTGTGACAGGGTCCCAGTGACACATACATATAGGCCACAAACCTATGAGCACTGGGGTCCTGACCAGCAGGATCCCAGTGACACATAACAACCATACTGAAAACATAGTGTTTTCACTATGAGCACTGAGGCCTGGCTATCAGGATCCCAGTGAGACAGTGAAAACAGTGACAAACACCCTGACATACACTCACAAACAGGCCAAAAGTGGGGGTAACAAGGCTAGAAAGAGGCTACCTTCTCACACAACCCCCCCCCAAACGAAGGACAATAAGGCTAACCTTGGCCAGTTGAGACTTTATTGTCTAAGTGGTGATAAGTAGAGAGTAGCTCTGCAATAGACTGGTTACTCCCTTTATCATCCACTATATGGTTACTTCCCTGTGGGGATGTAAACCACCCTGTTTGAAGTTTTTTAGCTAAGCAATAATGTGAAGATGTATTTTCAGAGTTTCTATCAGTAAGTTTTAGTTTAGAGCAGTGGGAATTGTCCACTGAACCTATTTGTAGTGATGGAAATGCCAGACAGGGATGCTGTCTCAGAAAAGCCATAGCTGGGCAAAAACTTTGTCCATCTGGCTGGAAGAGAGAACAGGGATGCTGTTTCTCTTGAGTTGGAGCAGGGCAGGGATGCTGTCCTATCAGCTCCACACTAGGGCAGGGATGCTGTCCTAAGTGTTGTGAGGCAGTGCAGAGTTTCTGCACTAAAGTTTCTCTGGGAGGGTTGGAGGGATGCTCCATGTTAACTAAAATGGTGCTCTTTTTCTCACCAATGTTAGTTATCCCACAGAGAGGTACTTCTACCTCAGGGAGTCCAGCTTTGCCAGCTGATGATTCCCTTGGAACAGGTGCCACCCTAGGAGAGGTTTCTCCCACCACAGGAATAGTATCCTGAATGGTAGGGTGGTTAGGGGATACTGTGATACCCTTTTTACCTGTTGATGGAGAGGGATCCTGAGTTTTCAGGCCTTCTCTCCTTTGCTTTTTCATTTCACTTGAAATGAGAGGGAACAATTCCTCAGGGATGCCCAGCATGGCTGCATGGGCATAAAACTCTACATCAGCCCAACCTGAGGCCTCTAGGTCATTACCTAAGAGACAGTCTACAGGTAAGCTAGGTGATACCACCACCTGCTTAGGGCCAGTAACTCCACCCCAACTAAACTGAATTATAGCTAAGGGAAGAAACTTAGTGGAGTTATGGACATCAATAATCTTATACTGTTGTCCAATGATGTGTTGTTCAGGAGGCACTAGGTTTTCAGTCACCAAAGTGAAACTGGCACCTGTGTCCCTGTAGGCCAAGGCCTCAACACCATTTATTGAAACTGTCTGCCTGTACTTATCCATTGTAAGGGGACAAGCAGCCAGTGTGGCAAGGCCAATGCCACTAGGTGTGACAGAAACTGTCTTGGGACTGATTACATCAGTTTCCACTATGGACCCATAAGTGAACCCAACTACACCCTTTGCTTGACTGTTGCCAGCAGTCCCACCACTAGTACCACTACTGCTAGGGGCACTAGAGCTTGATGTATTAGTGGTGGTAGGCTGAGGGGGTTTACCTGGACAGGACTTATCCCCTGGCCTATGGCCTCTGTTTTTACACACAAAGCACCAAGGCTTTTTAATGTGTGCAGGTTGGGAAGAAGAGGAAGAATTTGTTTTATCCCCACCCTCTGAAGAGTGTTTAAGATTTGAAGTGGGATCTTTGGTTTTACCCTTATCCCCATGCTTATCTTGAGATTTTTCACCATCTTTCTTCTTATTGCCATCTTTGTCACCCCCTGTATGAACTTTTCTGTTCACCCTTGTTCTGACCCATTTGTCTGCCTTCTTTCCCAATTCTTGGGGAGAGGTCAGATCAGAGTCTACCAGGTACTGGTGCAACAAATCAGACACACAATTATTAAGTATATGCTCTCTCAGGATTGTGTTATACAGGCTTTCATAATCAGTAACTTTACTGCCATGTAACCACCCCTCCAAGGCCTTCACTGCCTGGTCAATGAAATCAACCCAGTCTTGTGAAGACTCCTTTTTGGTCTCTCTGAACTTTATCCTGTACTGTTCAGTGGTTAAGCCATAACCATCCAGGAGTGCATTCTTAAGAACTTGGAAATTATTAGCATCATTTTCTTTTACAGTAAGGAGCCTATCCCTACCTTTTCCAGTGAATGATAGCCATAGGATAGCAGCCCACTGCTTTTGAGGGACATCCTGTACAGCACAGGCCCTCTCAAGTGCAGCAAACCACTTGTTAATGTCATCCCCCTCCTTGTAAGGGGGAACTATCTTATGCAGATTCCTGGAATCATGCTCTTTTGCAGGATGACTATGGGGAATACTGCTGCTGCCACCATGGGTATCTAAACCCAACTTCTGTCTTTCCCTCTCTACTTCTAAAGACTGTCTATCCAAATCCAGCTGTTGCTTCTTGAGCTTCAGTCTGGTTTGTTCCACTCTCAATCTATTGAGCTCCCTTTCTAACAATCTGTCATCAGGGTGGGTGGGAGGGACATTTCTAGATACAGAGGTATGATGGGAATGAACAGAAGGAGACCTGTCCCTTACAGAGGGCACCCTAACAGCTTGGCTACCAGCATAATGTGAGAGCACATCATCAGTATGATGTGATTCAACCTCTGTACCAACTATGCTAGACTGTCTAGTAATGGGCAGGCTGAGAAGTTTCTTTCCTGAACCTTTTCCTGGGGGAGTCCCTGGATCAGATTGAGAACCATTAGCTACTTTTTCTACAGATTGGGCACTTATGGCCTTATCCTGTACTCTAAGCATATTAATTAACAGTTCTAAGGAAGGATTCTTCCCTACACTCAAACCTCTCTCTATGCAGAGACTCCTTGCTCCTTTCCAGCTAAGGTGATCATATGCAAGTTTGGACAGTTCAACTTTTTGGCCTGTGCCAGACATTTTTAGAGAGAGTTAAAGTGATAGACAAAGAGAAAAAAGTTTTCAGAACTTTTTAGAAAGACAGAAAAAACTTTTTAAACTTTTAAGAACTTTTTGAAAGTTTAGAAGTACTTTTCAGCACTTAGAAAAGAGTGAAAAGAGGAAATGCAAAACTTTTTGGCTATGTGTATATACACTGACCTTGTTTTGTATATTTTTCTCTTATGAAAAGTACAATGACAAGAGTGGTAAGTAGTCTCAAAGCACTTATCCCACCGCTGCACAACCAATGTAGGAGGCTGGACTGGCTTGTAGTGAGTACCAAGGGGTACTTGCACCTTGCACCAGGCCCAGTTATCCCTTATTAGTGTATAGGGTGTCTAGCAGCTTAGGCTGATAGATAATGGTAGCTTAGCAAAGCAGCTCAGGCTGAACTAGGAGACGTGTGAAGCTACTACAGTACCACTTAGTGTCATATGCACAATATCATAAGAAAACACAATACACAGTTATACTAAAAATAAAGGTACTTTATTTTTATGACAATATGCCAAAGTATCTTAGAGTGTACCCTCAGTGAGAGGATAGGAAATATACACAAGATATATATACACAATAGCAAAAATATGCAGTATAGTCTTAGAAAACAGTGCAAACAATGTATAATTACAATAGGATGCAATGGGGAAACATAGGGATAGGGGCAACACAAACCATATACTCCAAAAGTGGAATGTGAACCACGAATGGACCCCAAACCTATGTGACCTTGTAGAGGGTCGCTGGGACTATTAGAAAATAGTGAGAGTTAGAAAAATAACCCTCCCCAAGACCCTGAAAAGTGAGTGCAAAGTGCACCAAAGTTCCCCTAAGGACAAAATAGTCGTGTTAGAGGGAGAATGCAAGGAAAACACAAATCAGCAATGCAACAACGATGGATTCCTGTCTGAAGGTACCTGTGGAACAAGGGGACCAAGTCCAAAAGTCACAAGCAGCTCGGAGATGGGCAGTTGCCCAAGAAATGCCAGCGGTTGGTGCAAAGAAGCTCTTTCTAGGCTGAAGAACTGTGAATACTGCAGGAACGACAAGGGCTAGAGACTTCCCCTTTGGAGGATGGATCCCCCACGCCTTGGAGAGTCGTGCAGAAGTGTTTTCCCGCCGGATGGACGCCAACAAGCCTTGCTACACGCAAATCGTGCGTTTGGCGTTTTTGGACGCTGCTGGGGCCCAGGAGGGACCAGAAGGTCGCAAATTGGACCTGCAGAGAGAGGGGACGTCGAGCAAGACAAAGAGCCCTCACTGAAGCAGGTAGCACCCGGAGAAGTGCCAGAAACAGGCACTACGAGGATGCGTGAAACGGTGCTCGCCGAAGTTGCACAAAGGAGTCCCACGTCGCCGGAGACCAACTTAGAAAGTCGTGCAATGCAGGTTAGAGTGCCGTGGACCCAGGCTTGGCTGTGCACACAGGATTTCCGCCGGAAGTGCACAGGGGCCGGAGAAGCTTGCAAAGTCGCGGTTCCCAGCAATGCAGCCCAGCGAGGTGAGGCAAGGACTTACCTCCACCAAACTTGGGCTGAAGAGTCACTGGACTGTGGGGGTCACTTGGACGGTGTCGCTGGATTCGAGGGACCTCGCTCGTCGTGCTGAGAGGAGACCCAAGGGACCGGAGATGCAGCTTTTTGGTGCCTGCGGTTGCAGGGGGAAGATTCCGTCGACCCACGGGAGATTTCTTCGGAGCTTCTGGTGCAGAGAGGAGGCAGACTACCCCCACAGCATGCACAAGCAGGAAAACAGTCGAGAAGGCGGCAGGATCAGCGTTACAGAGTTGCAGTAGTCGTCTTTGCTACTATGTTGCAGGTTTGCAGGCTTCCAGCGCGGTCAGCGGTCGATTCCTTATCAGAAGGTGAAGAGGGAGATGCAGAGGAACTCGGCTGAGCTCATGCATTCGTTATCTAAAGTTTCCCCAGAGACAGAGACCCTAAATAGCCAGAAAAGAGGGTTTGGCTACCTAGGAGAGAGGAAAGGCTACTAACACCTGAAGGAGCCTATCACAAGGAGTCTCTGACGTCACCTGGTGGCACTGGCCACTCAGAGCAGTCCAGTGTGCCAGCAGCACCTCTGTTTCCAAGATGGCAGAGGTCTGGAGCACACTGGAGGAGCTCTGGACACCTCCCAGGGGAGGTGCAGGTCAGGGGAGTGGTCACTCCCCTTTCCTTTGTCCAGTTTCGCGCCAGAGCAGGGGCTAAGGGGTCCCTGAACCGGTGTAGACTGGCTTATGCAGAATTGGGCACATCTGTGCCCAACAAAGCATTTCCAGAGGCTGGGGGAGGCTACTCCTCCCCTGCCCTCACACCATTTTCCAAAGGGAGAGGGTGTCACACCCTCTCTCAGAGGAAGTTCTTTGTTCTGCCATCCTGGGCCAGGCCTGGCTGGACCCCAGGAGGGCAGCTGCCTGTCTGAGGGGTTGGCAGCAGCAGCAGCTGCAGAGAAACCCCAGGAAGGGCAGTCTGGCAGTACCAGGGTCTGTGCTACAGACCACTGGGATCATGGAATTGTACCAACAATGCCAGGATGGCATAGAGGGGGCAATTCCATGATCATAGACATGTTACATGGCCATATTCGGAGTTACCATGGTGAAGCTACATATAGGTAGTGACCTATATGTAGTGCACGCGTGTAATGGTGTCCCCGCACTCACAAAGTTCAGTGAATTGGCTCTGAACAATGTGGGGGCACCTTGGCTAGTGCCAGGGTGCCCTCACACTAAGTAACTTTGCACCTAACCTTTACCAGGTAAAGGTTAGACATATAGGTGACTTATAAGTTACTTAAGTGCAGTGTAAAATGGCTGTGAAATAACGTGGACGTTATTTCACTCAGGCTGCAGTGGCAGGCCTGTGTAAGAATTGTCAGAGCTCCCTATGGGTGGCAAAAGAAATGCTGCAGCCCATAGGGATCTCCTGGAACCCCAATACCCTGGGTACCTCAGTACCATATACTAGGGAATTATAAGGGTGTTCCAGTAAGCCAATGTAAATTGGTAAAATTGGTCACTAGCCTGTTAGTGACAATTTGAAAGTAATGAGAGAGCATAACCACTGAGGTTCTGGTTAGCAGAGCCTCAGTGAGACAGTTAGGCACCACACAGGGAACATATACATGCACACCTATGAGCACTGGGGCCCTGTGTGACAGGGTCCCAGTGACACATACATATAGGCCACAAACCTATGAGCACTGGGGTCCTGACCAGCAGGATCCCAGTGACACATAACAACCATACTGAAAACATAGTGTTTTCACTATGAGCACTGAGGCCTGGCTATCAGGATCCCAGTGAGACAGTGAAAACAGTGACAAACACCCTGACATACACTCACAAACAGGCCAAAAGTGGGGGTAACAAGGCTAGAAAGAGGCTACCTTCTCACAGTTTCCACCACCAAAGGGGCCCCAGGCCACTCCACAAACACAGGATGATCAGGGACCTACGGTCACTGGTGGTGGGCACACGGTTCAGGGGACAGAGGCACAGGACAACAGGGAAACTGTGAGGACTGCTTTGTGACAGGGGGAGGACAGGCCAAGGGAACCGACTCTCCAGGAGGCACTTACCAACATCCTGGGAGCATACTACCATTCCCAGGAGACGATGGGCCAGATACTGGACAAGTTGCAGGAGACCCAGCGGCTGCAGGAGGGACAGTACCTGGGGATCAGGGGGGACTAAAAGGACATCAACACTACACTGGTCACCATTGCAGGGGTGCTGGCTGACATGGTCAACACCATGAAGGAGGCAGTTGCACACCACCGGGCCCCTCACACTAGCCAAACAGATGAACAGCCTTCCACCTCCGCTGCCGCTAGTGGACAGGAGGCCCACCACAGGACCAACAGGGCACCAGCACCCCACCCCCTGCAGAAGGAGAACCAAACCACAGACGGTCCCTGCAATCCAGGCAGAAGCCAGAGAACATTGCCAAGAACCCCACCAGGAAATAGGACTCTCCTGAATGTCACCCTTGTGTCCCACTCTGTCACCCTGTTCATCTTGAACTGCCAATGCTCCCCTTCCCATGCCCCCTTGAACAATGCACCTGTGATACAAATAGACTGGACTCCATCCCGGACATTCCTCCATCATCAACCCAGCCCATTGCACATCCCCCTCTAGTCATTAGCACTTAAATAAACACCGTTTGAAAAAATAAATGTATGGAGTCTGTCAAATCATTTAACCATGTATTCTTTTAACAAGCTTTAAACACTGCAATATAACTGTACAGTATTGTATACATAGGAATGACCTGCAGTTGGCTGCAGTCAACACACCAGGAGCGATATTGGGGCACAAATATCTGAAAATAGAGATGCCAAAGGGTACAGTAAGTGGGCATAGAATTTTGAAAATTGCCATGCTAGTGACAATGTCAATTACAAAACTGTCAATGTAAAGTGTAATTACAGTGTCTTACCTGTGTGTCATTGGAAGTAATGTCTTATAATAGCACTGCAGTTGTCCTCATCCTCATCCTCTGCCTCCTCATCTTCACTGTCCACAGGGTCCAGCGCTGCCACATGCCCCTCTCCAGTCTCATCCTCCTGCAGCAAAGGCACCTGGCGACGTAAGGCAAGGTTGTGCAACATACAGCATGCCACAATGATCTGGCACACCTTTTTTGGATGAGTAGTACAGGGATCCACCTGTTAGATGGAGGCAATAAAACCTGGCCTTCAGGAGGCTGAATGTCCTTTCAATTATTCTTCTTGTTCGCCCATGCGCCTTATTGTAACGTTCCTCTGCCCTCGTCCTGGGATTACTGTCAGGGGTCAGTAGCCATGAGAGGTTGGGGTAACCAGAGTCCCCTGAAAATATCGAGGGGCAACTGTTAGACACACACTAACCTTTAGGGCCCACACCATACCCATACACCAACATCCACTGGATGGGAACCAGGGCTCACCTATTAGCTACACCCTGTGCCTCTGGAGTTGAGCCATCACATATGGGATGCTGCTATTCCTTAGGATAAAGGCATCATGTACAGACCCAGGATACTTTGCATTGACATGGGAGATGTACTGGTCCACCATGCACACAATCTGCACATTCATGGAGTGAAAGCTCTTTCGATTTCTGAACACCTGTTCATTTCTCCGGGGGGTACAAATGCAATAGGTGTACCATCAATTGCCCCAATAATGTTAGGGATATGTCCCATTGCATAGAAATCAGATTTCACTGTGGCCAAATCCTCCACCTGGGGGAAAAAATGTAGCTGCACATGTGTTTAATCAGGGTAGACAACACTCTGGTCAGCACTATTGAGAATATTGGCTAAGACATTCCTGCTGCCAAGCCCACTGTCACTTGGAAGGAGCCACTTGCCAGGAAATGGAACACAGATAGGACTTGCACAAGAGAGGGGATCCCGGTGGGCTGACGGATATCAGATATCAGGTCAGGTTCCAATTGGGTACACAGCTCTGTGATTGTGGCCCTGTCCAGTCTATAGGTGAGGATAATGTACCTCTCCTCCATTGTTGCCAAGTCCACCAGGGGCCTGTACACAGGGGGATGTCTCCATCTCCGATTCATATGCAGTTGTTGCAAGATAGGGGGCAAACGGTGAGTAGCTGGTCTGTATCCCATATTTCAAAACACTACACTGCATTGCTTGTTGTGACTGTAACACAAGACTGTTGAATATGCCCAAATGGTGCATATATGTACTGCGACGCAGTTAGGTGCCCTGGCCTGCCCTCCCCCTGAAATAGCATCCACCTGTCCTGTATGGAGTGCCATGTGGAAATGAGGTAATTCCGCTGACGACGTGCGCCGTTGCGGGAGGCAGTCGAAAACCGCCATGCAACTCCTCATTGGATCCCTTTGTGCCCTATGGGTTACAGTGGCCAACAGTGATGTACGCAGGCGGTGACGGTACCCACCGCCGCGGACGTGACCGCCATTTTCTATCTGTTCACCCACTTGCTACCTGATCTTCAACAGGAGAGGACCTACACTGCAAGCGTTGCTGTGACCTGTGTCTGGAACAAACCCCGGCTCATGTGACTCGGGAAAGGGCCCCTGCCATCACACTGTGGAGTTGGAGAGACTGGTGGATGGGGTCCTACCCCAGTACTGAATGCTGTATGGGCCTTGTAGGAGGCTGGCCTAGTTTGTAGTGGGTACCTTGGGTACTTACACCTTATACCAGGCCCAGTTATCCCTTATTAGTGAAATGTAGTAGTGTTCTAGCAGCTTAGGCTGATAGAGGTAGCTATAGCAGAGCAGCTTAGGCTGAACTAGGAGACATGCAAAGCTCATGCAATGCCACTTATAGTTACACAGTACTTATACACAAGTAAAGACAATACTCAGTGTTACCAAAAATAAAGGTATTTATTCGGGTGACACAGTACCAAAAATATCTTAGAGACAATACTCCTTCTGGAGGTAAGTATTATACACAATATATACACTAGCCACCAAAATTAGACAAGTAAAGTCATAGAACAATGCAAACAGTAGGAATTCTATAGAATGCAATGGGAGAAAATAGGTCTAGGGGCAACACAAACCATATACTAAGAAAGTGGAATGTGAATCACAAATTCCCCCCTAGACAAGTGTAGTGTGTGCAGAATCACTGGGAGAGTAAGAATACAGTAAAGGTAAGTAAATTACCCCACCCCAGAGCCCAGAAAAGCAGGAGTAAAGAACTGCAAGTTTCCTTAGGACACACTACATCTCTTTTCGGGGATTTTGCAGCAGCCAACCAAGTCTGCAAAGAGCAACGGCTGGATTATTGGACCTGAAGACCTGCAAAGGAAGAGGACCAAGTCCAGAAGTCAAAAGAAGTTCCAGGAAGGACAGGAGCCAAGGTCAACCCAGAAGAGGGTGCAAAAGAAGAGTCCCCTGTTGGTCGAAGACTGCAGAAATGCGCCCTAGGAAAATGACAGCGGGTTCCTGCATGATGCAAAAGATGTCCCATGGCATGAAGATCATTGCAGATGAGATTTCGTGTTGGAAGGCGCAACAAGCCTTGGGTATGACAAAAGTGCGTTTTTCATAAAAATGGCACTGAATGGACCCAGGGGGGACCTGGGGGCCTCAACTCTGTGTGAGGAGGAAGAGGGGGCTCTCAGCGCTTTAGAGAATCCTCAGGATGCCAGCCAGCACCACCAGAAGCCACAGAATCTGTGTTCAAAGGAGGTGCAAAACACGGTTGATGCAGCACAACAAAAGAAGGTCCCACGCCGCCGGAAACAACTCAGCGAGTTGAGCGTTGCAGAGTCGAGTGCTGGGGACCTGGGCCAGGGAGTGCATGAAGGAATTTAGCAAAGAGTGCTCAGAGACCTCAGGAGGTGAAGAAGAAATAGTACACAGTGGTACTGTTGTCCTCAGGGAAGGCAAGGTCTTACCTCCTCCAAATTGCGTCAGCAGGACGTCAGGGCAGTCTATGTCAATGATGTCCACCCTCTGTGTCCTTGGGAGCAAGCTCGTTGTTGTGAGAGGAGTCCCAGGGTACCGGTCGTCATCTTGGAAGGTGTCTGCTTAAAGCAGGGGAGTGACTCCGTCACTCCATGGGAGATTTCTTTGGTTCTTCTGGTGCAGGATGAATACAGGGTGTCGCCAGAGCGTGAACACCGTGGAAACTGTTGCAGTTGAGGACTTAGAGCTGAGGTTGCTGAAGAAAAGTGTCTGTTGTAGACACTTTGGGGGTCATTCTAACCCTGGCGGTCGGTGATAAAGCGGCGGCCAACCCGCCAACAGGCCGGCGGTCCCAAAAATGGAATTCTGACCCTGGCGGGAACCGCCAACACAGCCCGCCACATTAACACTCCGACCGCCACCGCGGTACAGACAAACAGCGCAGCGGTCACCGCCAACAGGCAGGCGGCAGACAATGTACCGCCCACAGTATCACAACTCACCAATCCGCCACCTTTTCCAGGGCGGGAGCCCCGCCGATAAAAACACGGCGGAAACAGACTACGGACGGGAAAACGCTCACCAAAACACACTCCACGAGTACGGAGGACAGCATGGAACCCAAATTAAACATCCTACCTGCACTCGTCTACCTGCTCATATACCACGAGTACGAACTCCGGCGCAGACGACAACGGTAAGTACTGCACCTACGACACACGGGAGGGGGAGGAGGAAAGGTTACGGGCACACACATATGCGACCCCCACCCCCCCAAACTATGTACACACCAAGGCAGAGCAACAATGCACAGTGACACCACCCAAACCCCCCTGAAAAATGCAAAGACATAATTAAATTGTGAACCAAATTTTTATATAAAAAATAGACTCTGAGACGTATCGGCAACTATGCAAAATATCCATAACAAAATAATACTATACACACTGCCATGGCGAACCGAGGCAATTAGTCCGCTACATCCAAGTCAAATGGAACAGTCCGTGGGCTACAGTGTAGCGACACAAGGGCAAAGCCCACACAGGAGACCTGAGTCCTTTGGAGAGAACACTGCAGGGGAATCTGATGAAAATACTACAGGCACCTCAGGGGGAAGGGAAGGGGGGGGCACCACAGCCACATGAGTCCACGACGCAAGATCCACGAAGGGGCCACCATGCCCACTGTGCCATCCTGGGGAGTGCAAAGCCACAGTCTCTCAAGTCTCTACAGTGGGTGGGTTGCCCACTGTACCATCCTGGGGAGTGCAAAGCCACAGTCTCTCAAGTCTCTACAGTGGGTGGGTTGCCCACTGTACCATCCTGGGGAGTGCAAAGCCACAGTCTCTCAAGTCTCTACAGTGGGTGGCTTGCCCACTGTACCATCCTGGGGAGTGCAAAGCCACAGTCTCTCAAGTCTCTACAGTGGGTGGGTTGCCCACTCTGCCATCCTGGGGAGTGCAAAGCCACAGTCTCTCAAGTCTCTACAATGGGTGGGTTGCCCACTCTGCCATCCTGGGGAGTGCAAAGCCACAGTCTATCAAGTGGATAACAGTCTCCACTGGTCAAGGAGGAGGCATGGTGGGCACAGTGAACCATAAACAGTGCTTGAGATGAAGGGGCCCAGCGGAGCGGTGCTTGACAGGAAGGGCCCAGCGGAGCGGTGCTTGAGAAGAAGGGGCCCAGCGGAGCGGTGCTTGAGACGGCGGGGCCCAGCGGAGCGGTGCTTGAGACGGCGGGGCCCAGCGGAGCGGTGCTTGAGATGAAGGGGCCCAGCGGAGCGGTGCTTGAGACGGCGGGGCCCAGCGGAGCGGTGCTGGAGATGAATTGGCCCAGCGGAGCGGTGCTTGAGATGAAGGGGCCCAGCGGAGCGGTGCTTGAGACGGCGGGGCCCAGCGGAGCGGTGCTTGAGATGAAGGGGCCCAGCGGAGCGGTGCTTGAGACGGCGGGGCCCAGCGGAGCAGTGCTGGAGATGAAGGGGCCCAGCGGAGCGGTGCTTGAGACGGCGGGGCCCAGCGGAGCGGTGCTTGAGATGAAGGGGCCCAGCGGAGCGGTGCTTGAGACGGCGGGGCCCAGCGGAGCGGTGCTTGAGATGAAGGGGCCCAGCGGAGCGGTGCTTGAGACGGCGGGGCCCAGCGGAGCGGTGCTTGAGACGGCGGGGCCCAGCGGAGCGGTGCTTGAGACGGCGGGGCCCAGCGGAGCGGTGCTGGAGATGAAGGGGCCCAGCGGAGCGGTGCTTGAGACGGCGGGCCCAGCGGAGCGGTGCTGGAGATGAAGGGGCCCAGCGGAGCGGTGCTTGAGATGAAGGGGCCCAGCGGAGCGGTGCTTGAGACGGCGGGGCCCAGCGGAGCGGTGCTTGAGACGGCAGGGCCCAGCGGAGCGGTGCTTGAGATGAAGGGGCCCAGCGGAGCGGTGCTTGAGACGCGGGGCCCAGCGGAGCGGTGCTTGACAGGAAGGGCCCAGCGGAGCGGTGCTTGACAGGAAGGGCCCAGCGGAGCGGTGCTCTTCTGCATGGCGGGCCCTGTTCAGCGGTGCTCTTCTGCACGGCGGGACCTGTCCAGCGGTGCTCTTCTGCACGGCGGGCCCTGTTCAGCGGTGCTCTTCTGCACGGCAGGCCCTGTTCAGCGGTGCTCTTCTGCACGGCGGGCCCTGTTCAGCGGTGCTCTTCTGCATGGCGGGCCCTGT
Source organism: Pleurodeles waltl (assembly GCF_031143425.1). NCBI lineage: Eukaryota > Metazoa > Chordata > Amphibia > Caudata > Salamandridae > Pleurodeles > Pleurodeles waltl. The sequence goes on along the minus strand of NC_090450.1, from coordinate 519,411,104 downwards.
TCAGCGGTGCTCTTCTGCACGGCGGGCCCTGTTCAGCGGTGCCTATCTTCACGGCGGGCCCTGTTCAGCGGTGCTCTTCTGCACGGCGGGCCCTGTTCAGCGGTGCCTATCTTCACGGCGGGCCCTGTTCAGCGGTGCTCTTCTGCACGGCGGGCCCTGTTCAGCGGTGCTCTTCTGCACGGCGGGCCCTGTTCAGCGGTGCTCTTCTGCACGGCGGGCCCTGTTCAGCGGTGCCTATCTTCACGGCGGGCCCTGTTCAGCGGTGCTCTTCTGCACGGCGGGCCCTGTTCAGCGGTGCCTATCTTCACGGCGGGCCCTGTTCAGCGGTGCCTATCTTCACGGCGGGCCATGTTCAGCGGTGCTCTTCTGCACGGCGGGCCCTGTTCAGCGGTGCTCTTCTGCACGGCGGGCCCTGTTCAGCGGTGCACATCCAGTAGGTTCAAGGGAGCCAGACCTGGCCTGGACTCCGTGCTCAGACACCCTCCGCCCGTGATGTTCCTGGGCCCTTCGGTGACGGAGTCCTGGGCCCTTTGGTGTCCTCCTTTACAGCTGGGATGTGGCATGTGGGGCCCACCTGCTCCGCGCTCCTGCTGGCTGACGTCTCCGCCCTGCTGCCCTTACGCTCCTTAGATGGGGCTCTCGGGCCCTTGCCTCCCCTAGACGTTGTGGCTGGTGAAGTGTGCGATCTCTGCTCCTTGGGGGCAGCCGTGTCAGTCTTCGCACGGCGGCCCTTGTGTTTCCTGGTCCTCTTGCCGGGGGGGGGGCTGGATGTGTCCTTGCTGCTGATGGAGGTGTCACTGTTGGCAAAGGGTGGGCTCCAGAACCCATGCACAACAGTGACACCCGAAGTTGGGCTGGTGGTGGCTGTGGTGCTCTTGGGACTCTTTGCAGATGGAGGGGGTAGGTCATCGGAGGGGAAGAGGTCAAGATTAGCCAGGAAACGTTTTTTAGGGCCAAGGTAAAAGGTAGGAGAAGTCCAGATGGAAGTGGAGGAAGAGGATGTGGTTGTAGGAGAGTCAGGTGTGCTGTCATTGGGTGAAGGTGCAGGTGCTGTAGGCTGTTGTGAGGTGGATGTCTGTTGGGTGGGTGTCTGCCTGCGTTTGTGTGTCTTGGAAGGGGTGGTGACAGACACAGTGGGAGAGGACACAGGGGACATGTAAATGGCAGTGGGGGTGGTGACTGCACGCGTGCGGACTGTACAGGAGGGTGTGGTGGTGATGGAAGCACTGGCTGATGTTGGTGTGCATGCAGGTGTGATTGGAGACGTCACAGGGAGGGAGGAGGGAGACGAGGAGGAGGGGGACACAGGGGCGGTAGTGACTGTTGGGATGTCTGCATCTGTGTGTTGGGTGAGTGTTTGTGGGATCTGTGGTGCTTGTGTCTGGATGAGCTGCCCTTGGGTGTTGAGGTGTGTGCAGGCTGGTCAGATGGTGTGGATGGGATAGGCTGAGGAACAGGAGACAGAGACAGGGTGGAGGCAGTCAGAAGAGGGAGGCTGGAAACAGGGACAATGGCTGCCGTCAGTGCTGAGGCCAGAGCATTGAACGATCGTTGATGGCAGCCTGACCCGAATGAATGCCCTCCAGGTAGGCATTGCTCCGATGCACCTCCCTTTCTACCCCCTGGATGGCATTCAAAAGGGTAGTCTGCCCAACAATGAGTGTCCTGAGGAGATCAATGACCTCCTCACTGAGGGCAGCAGGGGTAACAGGGGCAGGGGCTGAGGTGCCTGGGGCGAAGGAGACACCCGCCTTCCTGGGTGAGCGGGCACTGAGCGTAGGCTGAGGGGCTGCTGGGAGGGCGGGGCTGGTGCACTGGGTGGCGGCTGTACCTGTAGAGGCGGGGGGCCCGGATGTTGCCGCCACCGCTACGGAGCTCCCATCCGAGGACGTGTCGCTGTCGCTGCTCTCACCAGCGGTCCCCGTCGTGGTGCTCCCCTCGCCCTCCGGCTCACTTGGGCCCTCGGTGTCTGTTCCTGTGCCCACCGGGGCCTTGTGGCTTGCAGCTCCCTCGTGCTCCGATGCCAAATCTCCTCCGCCTGATGATGCTAATGCACACATGCACAAGAAGATGAAGAAGAAGGGTGGGGGTAGAAAGAGAAGACCTGGTCGAGTGCATGCAATGTCAACACCGTTGGCGGAGAGGACAGACACAGGAGCTGCATGCACTAAGCCGCGCATTCGGGGCACACTACTCAGTACTTCTGACTCGGACAACAGGTCAGGAGACGACAAGCGAGCACATGTGTGAGGCTGGACCATCAATAGCTGGACTTGTCACCCTACGGAGGTGGGGGCCGGGAGCACAGGGCCATGCCTAAGGGAGAGGACTACACTACAGAAAGCGCCCTGGCCTAATGTCACCCCCAACCCTCCTCCCCCACCCAGACGCCTCCACTGCGCAGAAAGATAGCTGAATGTGCTGATACTCACCCCCTTGTGTCTGCTGTGATGCTCTCAAGCGCCCATCCAACTCCGGGTAGGCCACCGCCAGGATCCGGGACATCAGGGGGGTCAGGGTACGACTGGCACCCCTCCTAGGTTGGGAGGCCATCCCCAGCAGTGACTCGGCGGTCTTCCTGGTTCCGCGGCGGATGTCCTCCCACCTCTTGCGGCAGTGGGTGCCCCGTCTGACGTGGACCCCCAGGGCCCGGACTTCCTTGGCGATGGCACGCCAAATCCCGACTTTCTGATGGGCGCTGACCTATGTGACATGTACAGGGTGGGAAGGAAACAATCATCAACTTACTGCATGTTAGATGTGATTGGCCCCCCCTCCCCAACCTTGCAATATAGCACATGCTCTCATCTGTCGTGCGTTGCACTCCTCATTCGCCCCCCACCCCACCAACTTACATCCACCCCACTCCACACAGGCATCGCCCATTCCATGTGCACCCGGTGTACTCACCTGTTGGTCTGGAGGACCGTAGAGTAACGCATACTGGGGGAGGACCCCATCCACGAGCTTCTCCAACTCTTCAGACGTGAAGGCAGGGGCCCTTTCCCCAGTCGCAGCAGCCATTGTCACTTCCAGACCGAGTTCACAGCAGCACTTGCAGTATAGGTCCTCTCCTGTGGATGATCAGGTCTCGAGTGATTAAGCAGATAGAAAATGGCGGTCACGCCCGCGGCGGTGCGTACCGCGGCGGTGCGTACCGCGACCACCGGCGCACATCGTCATTGGCTCCTGAAACCCATAGGCTTCAATGTTATCCAATGCGGCTCCGTATAGCGGTCTTCGACCGCCTACCGCCACGGTGTGCTCCGCCAGCGCAGTGACCTCACATCCCATTGTCCCACTTCACAGGTCAGGCAGCCGCCATTTCAAGGGCCCACATGGCATAATCTCTACTGCGACACACAGGCCTAGGCCTGGCATTGCCACACATACACGCCTTTCAATACCTAGATAACCGTGTGCCATGCATGCAGTGGTGAACGTACCAGTGATTATCTTAACTCTGTGCTCCATGTTGTCCTTCCTAGGCACCGTCCGCTGGGATTTGCGAGGAGAAGGATGAATCCTCGCGTGTACCGACCGCTGGTGGACCTGTCGACAATGGAAGAACGCCACATCATACTACGATACCGACTTGACCGTGCCACCATCCATGAACTGTGTGCCCAGCTGGAGCCAGCCCTGATGTCCCCCATCCGCCAACCCACAGGAATTCCCCCTCTGGTGCAGGTGCTGTCAGTCCTCCATTTTCTTGCAAGTGGCTCATTCCAGACAACAGTGGCCATGTCATCTGGAATGTCTCAGCCAATGTTTTCTAAGGTTTTGTCTAGAGTGTTGTCTGCCCTGACGAAACACATGCGGAGTTACATTATATTCCCAGAGGAGGTTGATTTGCCCACTGTGAAGGGTGATTTTTATGCCCTTGGACATATTCCCAACATAATTGGTGCCATTGATGGGACCCATGTAGCCTTAGTCCCCCCAAAAGACGATGAGCAGGTGTACAGAAACAGGAAGAGTTACCATTCTATGAACGTCCAGGTGGTCTGTTTGGCTGACCAGTACATCTCCCATGTGAATGCCAAGTTCCCTGGGTCAGTGCATGACGCGTATGTGATGCGTAATAGCAGCATCCCTTTTGTGATGGAACAGCTACAGAGACAACGTGTGTGGCTAATAGGTGACTCTGGTTACCCCAACCTGCCTTGGCTATTGACCCCAGTGAGGAATCCCCGGCCCAGGGCTGAGGAACGGTACAATGAGGCCCATTGGCGAACTAGGAGGGTAATTGAAAGAACCTTTGGCCTCCTGAAGGCCAGGTTTAGGTGTCTGCATATGACAGGGGGATCCCTGATGTACTCACCAAAGAAGGTGTGCCAGATCATCGTGGCCTGCTGTATGCTTCACAATCTGGCATTGCGACGTCAGGTGCCTTTCCTGCAGGAGGATGGTCCAGATGGTGGTGTTGAAGCAGCTGTAGAGCCTGTGGAGAGTGAAGAGGAGGAAGACTCAGAGGACGACCCAGACAACAGGGACAGAGTTATCCAACAGTATTTTCAGTAGCACACAGGTAAGAATCACACACGCCATTTTAATTTTCCTGACTGCCTCGTTTTTCTCAACTTTGTCTATGACCCCCCAGTTATTTGAAGCTGATGTTTGATTCTCCCTTCCCTTTTCAGTGCTGTATGACCCACTGCGTGACTTCTGCTTGGTTAGCCCATGGACTAATGCTTATTGATCTCGGTATGTGTTCAGCACAAAGTTTACAGAACATAATTGATCGGTAATGTGTTTTATATTTGTAAATAATACAGCCTGACTCCAGCATGATTTCAGTGCATTGAGTGATTTATTTTTGGTGCTAGATAATGGTACATGATATAAACACGCTGATGGGTGGGGGTGGAGTAATGGCCATGGCAGAGTCCAGTTCTCAGTCTCACAGGTGCATTGTCCATATGCCTGTGGAAGGATGGAGCAGGGGCAGTTCAAGGTTGGACAGGGTGGCAATGTGGGACAGTGGGATGACTTCAGGGGGTATCTCATGCTGGCGGGGGTCTTGACATCCTACTCTGTCGATTTTTTGATCTCAGGCTCCTCTTGCGGGGTGGTAGTTCTTCAGCAGGAGGTGGGGTTCTGGTGGCCTGTCGTTGTGGTGGGGCCTCCTGTCCACTAGTGCCGGCGGAGGTGGTAGGCTGTTCCTGGTCCGGGCTAGTGACAGGGGCCCTGTGTGGTGCCACATGGTCCCGCAACGTGTCTTCTATCCGGTGGAGGGCCTGGACTAGGCTCCCCATGGCGGTAGAGATGTTGGTGAGATGATTGTTGAACCCCATGTAGCGTTCCTCCTGCTGTGCCTGGATCTCCTGGAACCTGGCCAGTACCGTCGCCATCGTCTCTTGAGAGCGGTGGTAGGCTGCCATGATGGTGGTGAGGGCCTCTTGGAGAGTCGGTTCCCTGGGCCTCTCCTCCCCCCCTGTCGCACAGCAGCCCTCCGAGTTGCCCTGTTTCCCCCGGACTCTGTCCCCTGGACGGTGTGCCCACTACCACTGCCCCCAGGTCCCTGTTGTTGTTGGGGTGGTGGGTTAGCCTGGGGGCCCTGTAGTGGCAGACACACCGCTGATTGACCTGTCCTAGAGACAGAGCCATGGGCCCACTGGGTGGGAGCTGTGCTGTTGTTCCCAGAGGGGGTTGGGTCTGCTGTGGCCTGTGTGTGGGGAACCGACTGTCCAGAGGTCCCCGATGGTCCGGGCTGGTCGTCAGGTTCCAGGTCGACAGAGTTGCTGTCATCACTGGGTGCCTCTTCCGGGGGGGGGATGGACATTTCTGGACCCTCCTGGCCGGTGTGTTGGCGTTCGGGTCCTGCATGGGGTAAGAGAGTATGGTTATTGTTTCTGTGTGTGCTATTGTGTGCGATTTATGGGTGCCCTTGTCCCCCAGTGCTGTCATTCCCTTGGGGGAGGTGTTGTGGGGGTGTTGGGGGGGGGGTATGTGCAGTGGTCATGCTTAGGTGATGGGTGTCCATAGTTTGTGGTGGCATGCAGGGGTAGGTGTTGGGTGGGTTGTGCTGGGGAGACATTCTCAGGGAGGATGTGTGATGGGAGGTTGGGGGTGAGGGTGGTGGGGGGGTTGGCATGCTGGGGGGGGGTGAAGTAGTTGAGATTGTACTTACCAGAGTCCATTCCTCCGTGTACTCCAGCGAGGCCATCAGGATGCAGGATGTTTAGTACCTCTTGCTCCCATGCTGTGAATTCGGGTGGTGTGGGTGGGGGTCCCCCGCCAGTCTTCTGCACTGCGATGTTGTGTCGCGAGACCATCGAGCGCACCTTTCCCCGTAAGTCGTTCCAACGTTTGCGGATGTCCTCTCGATTTCTGGGATGCTGTCCCACCGCGTTTACCCTGTCCACGATCCGCTGCCATAGCTCCGCCTTCCTGGCTATAGTGGTGTGCTGCACCTGTGAGCCGAAGAGCTGGGGTTCGACTCTTATGATCTCCTCCACCATGACCCGGAGTTCTTGGTCCGAAAAGCGTGGGTGCCTTTGGGGTGCCATGGGGTGGTGTGGATGAAGTGTGGGGTGGTGTATATGGTGAAGAGTGTGTTGGTGTGTGGTGCTTTGTGCTTCTATGTGGTGTGTGTGATGGTGTAGTGTGCCTCTGTGTGATGTAGCTCTCTATTCTGTGATGTGTCTCTCTCTCCTTCGTCTATGATCTTCGGTCGTAGGGGTTTGTGGGTGATGTGGGTGTGTGTTTTATAGTTGGTTGGATGTGTGGGAGTGTTGTTTGTATGTGTGTCAGGTGTGTGTATTTCAAATTGTCCAATGTGGCTGTGTTTTGGAGCTGTGTGTGTATTTTGACCGCGGCGGTGTGTCCCGCCAATGGAATACCGCGGTTGAAAGCCCGCCGCGTGGATTCGTGGGTCAGAATGGCATGGGCGTGTTTGTGTTGGCGTGACAGTGGAGGTTTGGTCATCTCCAGTTTTCCGCGGCCCGCTGATGTGGCGGCCTTGCTTGGATGTCGGGATTTTGGCGGTTCCGCTGTTGTGGGTCAGAATGACCGTGGCGGTTTACCGCGGCCGCGGCGGTAGAATGGCGGACTTCTGACCGGCGGTAAGGGCCTTTTACCGCCGAGGTCAGAATGACCCCCTTTGTTGCAGTTACAGCGTTTCTTGGAGCAGGCTGCGGTTGATCCGAGGTGAGAAGAGTCTGAAGTTATTGCAGAGGATTCCTGAAGGAAACTTGCAAGCAGAATCTGAAGAGAACCCACAGGAGAGACCCTAAACAGGTATGGACCTATCAGGAGGGGTCTCTGACGTCAACTGCTGGCACTGGCCACTCAGAGCCCTCCAGAGTGCCCCCACACCTTGTAAAGCAAGATGGCTGAAGTCTGGGACACACTGGAGGAGCTCTGGGCACCACCCCTGTGGTGGTGATGGACAGGGGAGTGGTCACTCCCCTTTCCTTTGCCCAGTTTCCCACCAGAGCAGGGGAGAGGGGGTCCCTGAACCGGTGTAGACTGGTTTATGCAAAGAGGGCACCATCTGTGCCCTTCAAAGCATTTCCAGAGGCTGGGGGAGGCTACCCCTCCCCAGCCTGTAACACCTATTTCCAAAGGGAGAGGGTGTAACACCCTGCTCTCAGAGGAAATGCTGGGACTGGGCTGCCCAGACCCCAGAAGGGCAGCATCCTGTCTGTGAGGTGGCAGCAGCTGTAGCTGCAGTGAAAGCCTCAGAGAGCTGGTTTAGCAGTACTGGGGGTCCATGGTGGATACCCCAGGATGCATGGAAGTGGCTCCCCAACACCAAATTTGGAATGGAGGGACAATTCCATGATCTTAAACAGGTTACATGGCCATATTCGGAATTACCATTGTGAAGCTACATATAGGTATTGACCTATATGTTGTCCCGGGAAATGGCCCTGAACTATGTGGGGGCACCTTTGCTAGTGCAAAGGTGCCCTCACACTTAGTAACTTTGCACCTAACCTTCAGCAAGTGAAGGTTAGACATATAGGTGACATATAAGTTACTGAAGTGCAGTGGAAATGGCTGTTAAATAGTGTGTGCACTATTTCACGCAGGCTGCAAGGGCAGTCCTGTTTAAGGGCTTGTCTGAGCTCCCTATGGGTGGCAAAAGAAATGCTGCAGCCCATATGGATCTCCTGGAACCCCAGTACCCTGGGTACCTAGGTATCATATACTAGGGACTTATAAGGGGGGGTCCAGTGCGCCAATTGAAATTGGTAAATGAAGTCACTGGCCTACAGTGACAAATTTAAAATCAGAGAGAGCATAAGCACTGAGGTTCTGATTAGCAGAGCCTCAGTGACACAGTTAGGCACTACACAGCCATACACATTAGGCCACAAACTATGAGCTCTGGGGTCCTGACTAGCAGGATCCCAATGAGACAGGAAAAACACACTGACATATAGGTTTTTAACTATGAGCACTGGGGTCCTGGCTAGCAGGATCCCAGTGACACATTAAAAAAACACTGAAACACACTCACAAACAGGCCAAAAGTGGGGGTAACCATGCTAGAAAGAGGCTACTTTCCTACAGTCCTCGAGACCAACAGTTAAGTACACTGTGAGCACAATGCATGGGGCATGAATGCATGGAGTGCTGTGTGTGAGGGCCTCTTGAAAGGGGAGGTTGGTGGAAGGATCCTGGGCAGAGTGCTACATGTACGGTGGGCAATGTCTGCGTGTGAGGGGATGTGACGGCTAAGATGGGACATGAGTGTAACAGGCCGGACTGTCTGACTGATACCTTTTTTCTATGTGTATTTTTCTGCAGGTCAGCATCCATCACAAAAAGGGTATATGGAGTGCCATCACCAAGGAAGTGTGGCCCCTAGGGGTCTATGGCAGATGGAGCACCCACTGTCGGAAACGGTGTGAGGACCTGCAACGCTGGGTAAGGACGACTGTGGAGGCCCAGCTGGGGATGGCCTCCCAACGAGGAAGGGGTGCCCGTCGAACCCTGAACCCCCTGATGGTCCGCATGCTGGCGGTGGCCTATCCGGAGCTGGATCGGTGCTTGAGGGCATCACAGCTGCCACAACGGGGAGAGTACAGTTTCCAAATACTATTTGCGCTTGGTGGGGTGGTCTCCGGCTGGGGGATATGGGCCTGTGGGTGCCCCTAGGCCAGGCCAGACATTGCAAGGTAGGTCCCAAGTTGGGCAGGGTATGATGTGAACCACCTCCAACCAAGCTTATAGGCATCCACTACTGGACAGGGGTTTGTGGGTTTCTGGTATGCTGTTAGTGGCATTAGGTATTACTGTCCATGGGCTGGTGACTAGCATTGTGACTTGCACCGGCGACGGAGGGAACTGCATCCCACAGGGCCCAGGAGGCCGAATCCACTGATGGTGAGGGCACCAGTGGGACGGAGGGCGAGGGGAGCACCACTGCAGAGACAGGAGGGGACAGTTCGGACAGTGATACATCCTAAAATGGAAGCTCCCTGGTGGTGGTGGACACCTCTGTGGCCACCCTACCTACAGGTACAACCGCCACCCCCATACCAACACTGCCCTCCCAGCAGCCCCTCAGCGAGTTTTCCGTGTACGCTCACCCAGGAGGGTGGGCATCTCCTTCCTGCCAGGCACCTCAAGCCCTGCCCCAGTTAGCCCTGCTGCCCTGAGTGAGGAGGCTATTGACTTCCTGAGATCCATCTCTGTTGGGCAGTCAACCATTGTGAATACCATCCAGGGGCTGGCAGACGCTTTGCAACAAACAAATGCATTACTGGAGGGCATTCACTCTGGCATGGCGGCCCAACAGAGATCAATCCAGGCTCTGGCCTCTTCTCTGATAGCAGCCATTGTCCCTGTTTCTAGCCTCCCCCTCCAACTTCCTCTACCCAGTCCCATTCCCTTCAACCCCAACCTATCCCAAGCACACAGGCAAACCCAGGGCAACACACAGGAGTGGTTCAGGCAAACAGAAGCACCACACATCATCCCACAGGCACTCACACAAACACCATCCAGATGCAGACATACCAACATCCACTGTCTCCACTGTGTCCCCCTCCTCCTCGTCCACCTCCCTCCCAGTAGCGTCTACACTCTCACCAGCATGCACTACATCCTCATCCACTACCTCATTCACCATCACTCCTATCACTACACACCCCTCACTGGCAGTCACCACCTCCACATCCACGCACACATCCCCTGTGTCCTCTCCCACTGTAGCTGTGCCCCCTCCTCCCAACATACACAAATGCAAGCACTCAGACACCCAACAGCCATCCACCTCACAACAGCATCCAGCCCATGCACCTGCACCCAAACGCAGCAGACACCTCCTACAACCACTTCCTCTTCCTCCACTCCCAAACCTTCACCCTCTTCCCACCCCAAAGACCCTAAGAAGCTTTTCCTCTCCAATGTTGACCTCTTCCCTACCCCTCCCCCGTCCTTCACTTCGGGCCAGGGTGGTCAAAACCCAGACAAGCACCTCAGCCACCCAGTTCACAGCCACAGTAGTGTCGACAGCTACTTGCAGGTGGGAGAGGATCCTGGGAACCAGCCAGCAGTACTGGAAGTGTGCATGCACCAGGTGCATCAAGGAAGGGCAAGGAGGCACCACCAGCTGCAAAAGTGAAGGGCAAGGAGGCACCACCAGCTGCCAAAGTGAAGGGCAAGGAGGCACCACCAGCTGCCAAAGGGAAGGGCAAGGAGGCACCACCAGCTGCAAAAGGGAAGGGCAAGGGGCCAGCACCAGCAGGCAGGAAGGACAGAAGGCTTGGTACTGGGACTCATTCAGAGCCCCCACCACAAGCCATGGTGGTTTAGCCATCCAAGGCTGCAGGAGAAGGGCTGGAGCCTCCCCACCCACTGCCAGCCCCGCCACCAGCACCACTGCCAGCACCGCCAGCAGCACCGCCACCAGCACCGCCACCTGCACCACCACCAGCAGCAGCAGCCCCAGTGGGCAGCCGTCTGAGGCTGCAGGGGAAAGACTGGAGCCTCCCCCCACCACTGCCAGCACCACCACTAGCACCACTGCCAGCACCGACACCAGACCCACCACTGCCAGCAGCAGCAGCCCCAGTGGGCAGCCATCAGAGGCTGCAGGCATGGGCTGGAGCCTCCCCCTCACCACTGCCAGCCCTGACACCAGACCAGCCACTGCCGCCACTGACACCAGACTTGCCACTTCCAGCAGCAGCAGCCCCATTGGGCAGCTGTCCAAGGCTGAAGGGGATGGGCTGGAGCCTCCCCCACCACTGCCAGCCCCGACACCAGACCCGCCACTGCCACCACTGAGCAGTCGTCACCGCAGGCGGGCATTGTGTAGTACTGCCTCCATGGGCTGTAGTGCATCCTGGGAGCTGCAAATCCTGTAGGTGTGACACCCAGGTGAGAGACTGTGACCTTGTACTCCCCAAGAACTGCATCATAGGGCACAAGGCCTCCTCCAGAACCAGTGGAGGAAGCCATCCACTCACCCCATCCTTCCCAGGATGAAGCACACCGGGCACAAGGCCCCCTCCAGAACCAGTGGAAGAAGCCATCCACTCACCCCATCCTTCCCAGGATAATGCACACTGGGCACAAGGTCCCCTCCAGCACCATTGGAGAAACCATCCATTATAAAGGCTGTGGCCTTGCACTCCCCAGGACCAAGCAGTGGGCAAACCACCCACTTGAGAGACTGTGGCCTTGTACTCCCCGGGACATCACACAGGGCATGTATCCCCCTCCAGGACCAGTGGCGTTGTACCATCTTCCGGCTGAGGTGCCCCCCCATTCCCAGTCCTCCTGAGGTGCCTGTGTGTTTTCAACCTGATGCCCCTGCAGTGTTCTCTCTGTGTTGTTGCAGGAGTGAGGTGGGGCCTTGGCCTATGTGTTGTGGCCCTGTGGCCCATGGACATTGAGAACTGGGCAGTGTCCCTCCATTTGTAAATATGTATATACATTTGTATCTTGATGCACGTATTTTATTTTATCGTATTACACTCGCTTTCTTCCAATCTTTTTCTCCTTGCATTATTCCCGAGGGGTAGGTGGTGAATATGTGATGTTACTGCATCTATTTGTGTGTATGGTGTTGGGGGTGGGGTTGTTGAGTGATGCGGGTGTGTGTCACTCTGTTTTTCCTCCCCCTCCCTTGTATGCTAGGCGGCAGTACTCACTGTGGTCATCTTCACCGGCGTTGCTGCTCATAATGCAGGAAGAGGTAGACGAGCATGGGTAAAATGTGCAACTCAGGCTCCATGGCGTCGTGGTTGTTCCCTGAGTGTCCAAAGGTGAGCCCATTGACTTCTGTGTTCTGTTTACCCCGTGCTTTTGATGTCGTTGGTACCGCCCCAGAAAAGGTGGCGGATAGGCCTGTCTTAATACAGTGGGCAGTACATTGTCTTCCACTTGGCTGTTGGCGGTTACCGCCGTGGCAGTCGGAGTGTTAAAGTGGCTGTCTGACTGAGCGGTTTCCGCTGTGGTCATAATTCCATTTTTTTAACCGCCAGCCTGTTGGTGGTATTACCGCCACTTTATCAACGACCGCCAGGGTTGTAATGAGGGCCATAGCCTCATATGTGACCTCTGTTTAAACTAAATTTAAAGTCTTCTTTATTGCTCAGTAAGCTTCAGAAATCAAGCATGCTTATTTTATAGGTGCTGCAACACCACCACTCCCTCATTTCCACCGCCTATGTTATTGGCACTCTGCTACATTCTCTTCAACTGAGTTCTAAACATTCCAGTGTTATAATGCACATTGGAGAACACGTCCTGAAGGTGCTACCTGCACACTGGGCGAATATGCGGTTTAAAATAATGAGTGTTCGTAAGAGAGTTTGAGAGGTACATCACTCTCAGTACAGCATCAAAGCTTTGGGTGTTCACAATCACTCACTAGTGGAATTCTGATAATTATCTCAGCACTTAACATACATGTGAATGGCATAGACGTGTGGTGTTGAGAATGTGGGGCAGGGCCCAAAACTGCTTAATTTTGCACAATATGACAAGGCAGAGTGCCCATGAGAAGGAAAACTATCGCTATAGAAGAAAGTATTTATATCTAGAAAATAACGTGGTCGTGTTTGACCTTTTTCAGTTTTTTCCTATTATAGTCTTAGCTGTACAATAGAGAAACGCAGGGTCAAGTAAGTACACAGCAATGCGACTGATTTCCTTACAATTACAAATGCTCTCTTCTTTCTCTTGAAAAGACTTAGATAATAAAATCCATGTAGTGTTCCGGGCTGAGGAATAACCATTAATTCTGCTTGCATTTGTGTAATCTGCTTTGAGACACATGACCCTATAGCTATGCATTAAAGCGGTGAGTAATAGGAATTCAAGAGAAATTAGTTCTAAACAAGAGAGAAATATAAGATCTAATGAATATAAATTAGTCACATTTTAGTGACATTTGGGTTAATGGAAAAATGAAGAGGAGTGTCTGTTGGAGATATGAGTTTACTCATAATTACTCCGCTGTTGCCTCTCCTGAACTTATTACATGGAATAAAAAAGATACCCCTTGAAAATCGTGATCAACAAGGGAAGCCAGTAATTAAATGAATCACATTGTGGCAAAATCCCCTCGTGTTCAGTCAAGGTAGCCAGTCACCTCTCAAGGGCCCTTGAAATTATTCTGGTAATAAGCATTAATCAAGAGAAAAAATGATTTTTCATTATTAGAGAATTACAATAGACACTTCTTCAGTTTTCTGCTGCTGGCAATACACTTAAAGCCTTATTCATTTTTCCCATGGAACTGAATATGCCCCTTAACATATTGGAAGATCAAAGAGCATGTATCATATTCAACCCAGCGGGTGTTTTATGTACTGGATGCATGAAGTGTGCTGAATTAAATAAATCACAGCAGTGGATATCAAGTACTGGTAAAGTCAATACACCTGGCATTAATGTGCTAACACATGCATATACAGACATGCCCAAAAAGGCACAGGTGATTTATGCATGTTTCGAGTACTGTATGGTATCAGCACAACAATCTTAGGGAACTAAGCATAACATCACCCAAACTCGGATTTTTTAGTCTGTGTGTGTAAACGTAGCTTTTTTTGCAATACACTGCCTGATTTCATCTCCGAGGGATGAGTGAGTGATAATGTGGACATTAGGCGAGCGGAAGAAGGTGTGCTAGTGGTGCTAGATTTGTTAGGCACAGTGTCAGTGGTAACATCCCCTACCATGTCTGAAGCTTTCAGGAACATCTAGGTATTACATTATGGGGAGAAGATCCGGAGGTTGATGTCTGAGGATGGGATTGTAACATTTCTGTTTTTTACAGGGTGATGTGTAACTCACATTTCTGTTATGGTAACCTGAGAAAGTAGATTTTGTCACAGTAATGAATTTTCATAAGCTTTAAGCCTGACTGAGAATAAAGAGCCCACTGTATCAGTCCAGATAGTATTTCTTTAGTTAAAAGAAACATAGGCTTCTTTGTGTCATAGACTTGCTAAGTTTACATTTCTGAAACTCTACATCACCCAGTAACCATTCCGGAGATCATAGCTTTACTACAAACTGGGTTGACATTTTTCATTATGGGAGTATCATTTTGTATAATTTCTGGCATTTTGCATCATGCCCGTTATGTGAAATTCCTGAAATTATGCCATTATGCCATGCTGTACACTTTTGTAGATCTGCAAATCCACTGGGGGAACCCTATCACCCTACCCTATCTAGGGTTAATACAACGTCACAAAAAAGAGAATGACAGGTAGGGACAAATTAAATCCTAAATTAAATAAACAGTCATTAATTCTGTTAATCCTAGATTTAATTTCTTTCTCAAATTTATTTCAAAAAATTAAATAGTAAAAAAGGAAGCTATGGTAGTGTAATCCAAAGTCTAATACACATAACATAAATTGCTGCACTATTATTTACAAAACTCATATATAAACCACAATGAGCCACACATTGCACAAAGTACAGTAACAAAACTAACAAAACATCATACCCTACACATTTAAACAGTGGTCACTATAACACAACTGCCAAGGTGATCCACTTCTATTAACTCAGCCAGTGGGCTTTTAATGCACTTGACTATCACTCACTTGTGTATTTCTTTCACACAAGCGTGTATTGGTGCATTTTGAAATATTTTTTACTATATAGTCCATTAATTCGGTAAGCCCAATGTACTTGTGCCCTTATCCAGTCCTGATGAGGCCTTAATCTACAGGCCAAAACGCGTTGACTTCTCCTTACAAGTACATTGGGCTTACCGAATTAATGGACTATATAGTAAAAAATATTTCAAAATGCACCAATACACGCTTGTGTGAAAGAAATACACAAGTGAGTGATAGTCAAGTGCATTAAAAGCCCACTGGCTGAGTTAATAGAAGTGGATCACCTTGGCAGTTGTGTTATAGTGACCACTGTTTAAATGTGTAGGGTATGATGTTTTGTTAGTTTTGTTACTGTACTTTGTGCAATGTGTGGCTCATTGTGGTTTATATATGAGTTTTGTAAATAATAGTGCAGCAATTTATGTTATGTGTATTAGACTTTGGATTACACTACCATAGCTTCCTTTTTTACTATTTAATTTTTTGAAATAAATTTGAGAAAGAAATTAAATCTAGGATTAACAGAATTAATGACTGTTTATTTAATTTAGGATTTAATTTGTCCCTACCTGTCATTCTCTTTTTTGTGACGTTGTACACTTTTGTAGAAGCATTCTTTATCCTTTGCAGGAATCAAATGCGCAATGAGGTTGACAGACCTTTGGACCCAGAAATATTTGTGGTAAACCATCAACAATTACTTCAACACCACCCCATTAATTTAAACACCATGACCAAAGCGGCCATGCAAGGAAAACTCTCATCAGTTTAAAGATTTATTACAAACACAAACTCAAAGTCTAGTAGACAATCCACAAAACCAAGTTATGAGATACATAATCACTAAGGGTTGCCCAAGGTCAGGAAATAGATTCAGCAGTACCAACATCAGTAAAACTAAGCATTCAAGAAGAATGATACAGAAAGCCATCAGAAATACCTGTGACACGGAAATCACACTATCCTCAGATTGCACAATATTTAGTCAATTCAAATTCAATTAAATCAACAATCATTGGCTACAACCCTACAGCTATCCAAATTAACAGACATACACGTGTGGTGAGGAACACATGGGGGCAAAATATAAAAATACAAAAAGGACAAACATAATTTGGAAAAAGATTAACTTAGGCTACAGGGCACTTAAAAAAAAGAAAAAAAAAGTGTCAGCATAGTGGAGTTTCTAACCTAAAGGGCATTTCAAGGAGCAATGACAAATGGCAGAGAGGAAGATACCATTCGAAGGGATACAGCATTCAGGGAATTTTCATCAGCAAATCACCTGGCCAGAAAGGCATCTTCAAGCATCAAGAAAGCATGTCTCTTACCAAGACATGAAGAGGGCTGCTTCTGCTCTCAGCCAAGTTCAAAGGTTCAACGATATATTAATCCACACAAAATGATCGGATTTGTCAATAGTGTCAGTTCATGTTACTCCGAAGGGGTATCATCGAATCATAAATTATCACCAGGATCCAAGTTGCAACAGTTCCACAATTTCCAAAGTCTGTTGTGGGAACATCTCCTTTCCGTGTGACTCCAAACATGTTGTAACATTTGTATACAATCTTAGTCCATGTTCCTGTATTATATCAAATTCAAGGGCAACTGGGCATAACTCTTCTACAGATAAACAATGAACTTTTTACAAATGGAACTTTGCTTCTCAGGGGAACGAAATCTGAAAGGTGACTTCACGTTAGAAAAAATAATTAAAAACTTTCACAGGACTGCAAAATGCAAGCTCTGTGGTCTCAGTTATACTAACACAAGAAAAATATAAAATGCAGTTGATTAAATACATATATAATATGCAAACTTATAAATTCATCATTAGTAAGTTTTCATCAGTATAAGATATTAGGCAAATTTTGCACCTCTACTCCAACACACTCTTTATTCTTGTACCAAAGCTGTAATTGCTGCTGTTTAATCTATGGCCTGACTTCAAGGGTCTAGCTGGCTTTGCCTCATGTCCCACCTTCTAGGTCCTCATCAGCTGCCATAGCCCACAACTTCAAACTTTCTTCATTGGGGCTTTGTAAAGTGAAAAAAGGAGGCACAATAACATGTGCCCTTAGTACAAATTTACACAATCATTACGACAGTACAAACACCAAATTCCATGTTATGAGACAGTACTAAGCAACTGACGTGAAAAAACACTGCTTACTCTTACTACCTCACAGATTTCGGTTTACTAATGATGTGGTAGAGGAAAACAACAAGATTATGAGCACCATTTAATCAAAATTCCTTGACATAGTAAATATATGATATGTACCAGACTAGGTGATTTTGCATATAAATCTTTGACGATAAGACTAGACTGTGAACTGAATTATTATCTATTGCACCATTATTTTATTTTGAGGACTACATTGTGTAGTGTCTTAGAGTTACTGATGGACTCAGTAGAACTGTGACGTGTTTGGGTGTGGTGACTGGATTTCAGGTTTAGAATGCGGAGTTGCCAATTGCACGCAGAAGAATAAAGACATATAAGACCAAGCTCTGTGTGTGGCCTGTTCATTAGAGATTACCCAGGCTGGTTAGGAAGCTTAAACTGATGATGAGATAGAAGATAGGTAACCTGAAGAACCAACAGTGCTCTTCCAGAGAATTTGCCGTGGTCCAGCAAACTGCTCCTGCATGCCAAACGTGCCTCAGTCACAATTAATTTCAACATTTGGTGAATGTAGAGTCAATATGCCCCTCCAGCCAGTGCTGTGCTTTCAGAGAAGACAAAGGCCTTATATAGACATTTTTTAGTGTTATTAGCTAGGAACTTGCTGGTGAGGGCGTGAAGGAAGTACTGCGCCACAACGCAACACAGAGCTATAATTTATATAGAATGATAATTCTAAAGGCAGCAAGCACCAGGTACATAGAAGCACTAGAAGTAGTGGAAGTTGAATGAAAAAGAGCGCTAAAATCAGTGATAGCTGGACATGACGAAACACTAAAGGCAGCAACTAACATATATGGAAAATATAATAAGCAGTGAATAACAGGTGTAAGAGAAAGATGTGAGAGGAAGTAGATACATGGTGATAAGCAGAGATACAGAAAATATGATCATGCTTATCTGAACCTCAGTAAATAGAACCATTCGACCTCAGCACCAAGTGCTGCAACCCAAGTGAAAGCACAGGGGTTGTGCTTACAGAGCAGTTGATTCATTGAGAGATACATACCAAAGGGGCTGGGCGGGGCTCTGCACAACACAAAAGGTCTTCGAGAAGTTGAAAGTCTCCAATGGCCGCGAAGAAAGATTTCAAAGTAGCAGCGATGACCTTGATGCCAGCATGTTGCAGGGCCTTGCCGATGGTATAAATGAAACAGGACCTGGCGGACAGCAGACGATGCTGGAAAGAACTCCTCCATCAACATCATTAAGTTCCACAGATGGTTATAATGCTGCTACTTTCTTAAAACCATCACCATTCGATACTGCCGAAAAGCAAAATATTGGCGATAGATGGGCTGCCTGGATAGAGACTTGTAATGATTTCATTGATGCATTGAAGGAAACAGATGACAAAAAGATTGTCAAATATCTTAAGAAACTTGCAGAGGAAGGAGTAAAAGAAGTAATAAAGAAAATTTCACATGGAGATGAAGTCTAACACTATCAAATCAAAGAAGCACTGAATATCAAATTCAGCCCAATGCCAAATATTAATTACAAAATATATATTTTCAGTCAGGAAAGACAAAGAGCTGGTGAAACATTTGACACAAGGTGATGTTTCGAAATAAAAAGAAACTACTTCATATGTGGATTTCCCTTTTCACAGGAAGGTAAATGTTCCATCACTAGACAACTATGCAAGGGCTGTGGGAAAGAGAACCATTTTGTAATGGTTTGCAAGGCAAAGGAAAACTATTTGTGTCACGCCAAGAAAACAAAATGGATGCCTGAAAGTTCCAGAAGTGACGTTCTACTCACGCCCACAAGGCCAAGCAGCAACATCAGCTGAGGCAAATCAACACTAAATGAAGTTGATCACATCTAAATCTTCATCCAAGAGTTCTTCATTTTCAGTCTCAAGTGACAGTGAAGAAAATCAATGTGCTATGTCGATGTTTACTTCAGAAAAACTTGCCCATGTCAGACTGGCCGCATGTGAAGAAAAATATAAGTCGAAGAAAATTTGATGAGAAAAATCACAAAGGTATTTCAAATATTGTCTGAACATCACACTAAAGATAAATCACTGTTCCATACCTTTTATTATTGGCAGTGGTGTGTTGATAAACATTGTACCTGAGGAGAAATACAATGAACTGTCTCCATTGCCCTCTCTCACACAAACAAAATCTAAATTGCATCCATGGGCTGCATCAATGCCATTAAAGAGTCAAGGTTCATTCATAGCAACACTGAAACACAAAAAAAAGGTACAAGCACCCATTCATGTACTTCAAGATACTGCATCAAATGCCTGTTTTCTCAGTTTCTATACTGCTTCTGACATGGAACTGATATCGGTGAACTACAACATGAATGCTCATCATGAAATAGTGAGTCAGTTCCCTTTGTTGTTTCATTGAACAGTAAAACTGAAGTCCATGAAAGGAAACCTTCATATCAATGAGGATGTTCATCCTGTTGCTCAATGTGGTAGGCAAATTGTGTTTCACTTACAAGACAAGAAGCTGTTGAGAAAGAGCTTGAGACATTACAAAAGCAGAAGATCATTGAGCATTCTACTGGTCCAACTCTGTGGGATTCACTCACAGTGGTAGAACCCAAAAAGGACAATGAAGAGCTGTACGCATCCGCAGTGATATGCATCAAGCTAACAAGGCAATTGAAAGAAAAAAATATCCTGTCTGCACATTGCCGACAGGATCATACAGTTAAATGGTGCCAAAGTCTTCTCTCGCTTTGATCTGAACAAAGGATATCATCAGTTGGAACTTGAAGAAGATTATAGGTACATTACTACCTTTTTCTACTCACAATGGTTTGTTCAGATATAAAAGATTACGTTTCAGTGTGTCATCAGCTGCAGAACTGTTTCAAGATGTCATTTGACATATATTCCAGCCTGTCACAAATGGTTTCAATTACAATGATGACATATTGATTTTTGGGGCCACACAAAAGGAACATGATGAAGGTATTACATAAGTTTGTCGACTACTTGCTGATGCAGGTTTAATGTTGAAAGCAGAGAAGTGTGAGTTTCACAAAAGAAAACTAAAAAATCTTTGACCATATCCTTTCTGTTGAGGTATGACCCCGATTCAGCTATAGTATAAGCTGTTACAGCCAGCAATTCCCCACAAGATGTTACCATATTACGTTCATTACTTGGCATGGCCAGTTACTGTTCTCAATACATACATGACTTAGCCACAATAAGTACTCCCTTAAGAGACTTAACAAAAATAAATGTTGCATTTTACTGGTTACATGACTATGAACACAGCTTCAAGAAAATCAAGCATGCAATTCAGAACACCACTGAAATGGCCTACTTTGAGCCAAAGCTGCCAATGAGGTTGTTGTTGATGCAAGCCCGGTTGGGTTGGGCGTGATCCTTGCCCAACACAATTTACACCCAAATACTCAACAGCATATTTTGGTATATACAAGAAGAAGTTTGTCACAAACTGAACGTGCCTATTCGCAACCTGAGAAGGAAAGTTTAGCAGTAGTACGGGCTTGTGAACATTTCCACGTATTCTTATGTAGAAAACCTTTAACTCCTGCGTCTGATCATTAATCATTGCCTACCATCTTTGGCAATACAAAAACCAAGATGCCTCCCGGAATGGAATGTTGGGAGTTTGTGACTACAGGAATATGACAACACTATTGTGCATCGACCATGGAAGGATCAAAACCCTGCTGACTACTTTTTACAAGTGCTGGTACAGTGTTATGATACACTTTTAAAAAATGCTGATGCCTACATCAACTTGATTGTAAAGTAAAATACCCCTACCACTATTTTTCAGGAGCAAATTTTAAGTGCAATGAGCAAAGACAGTGACATGTTGATACTAAATGATACATTAATAATGGAAACAGCATACTCGACCTCTCATGCTTGACAGTGACTATCAGAAGTTCAAAAATGTTAAAGAAGAACTCTTAGTTGCTAAAGGAGGTATTGTTTTATTTGGTTCAAGAATTGTCATAACAGAGAGTCTGCAACAAAAAGTAATTGAAGTGGCTCACAAAGGACATTGTGGAATTGTTGCTACTAAACAAGATCTTTGAGACTGCGTTTGGTTTCTGTTGGACTTTTTCCCTTTTGCAGGATCATCTCCAGTCATTTTGCCTCCTTCCTCCTAATTTTTCTGACCTGTTGTTGTTGGCTTTTGAACTCTGTGGACTTTACCACTGCTAACCAGTGCAAAAGGGCATATGCTCTCTGCGTAAATTGTATTGTTGATTGGTTTATCCATGATTGTCATATTTCATTTACTAGTAAGTCCCTAGTATGGAACACTAGAGGTGCCCACGGCCTGTAAATCAAATGCTACTAGTGAGTGTGCAGCACTGGTTGTGCCACCCACATTAGTGGTCCTATAAACATGGCTCAGACCTGCCACTGCAGTGTCTGTGAGTGCAGTTTTAAACTGCCAATTCGACTTGGCAAGTGTACCCATTTGCTTGGCCTAAACCTTCCCTTTTATACATGTAAGGGACCCCTAAGGTAGGCGCTAGGTAGCCCCATGGGCAGGGTGCAGTGAATATTAAAGGTGGGACATGTAGGTATGTGTTTTACATGTCTTGACAGTGAAATACTGGCAAATTCGGTTTTCACTGTTGCAAGACCTATCTCTCTCATAGGTTAACATGGGGGCTGCATTTGAATACGATTAAAGAGCAGATTCCCTCTGGGAGCAGATAGACATGTGGAGTTTGGGGTCTCAGAACTCACAATTCAAAAACACATCTTTTACTGAAGCTGTTTTTTAGGTTGTGTGTTTGAAAATGCCACTTTTAGAAAGTAGGCATTTTCTTACTTAAACCATTCTGTGACTCTGCTTAATTGTGGATTCCCTGTCTGGGTCAGTTTGACAGTTGGGCTGTTTGCACCTCTCCTCTAGACAGTGACACTAGGGAGCTGGGGTGTAGCCTGCATATTCTGATGGGCCATCTGGGCTGAGGAGAGGGGAGGAGTGGTCACTTACACTTGAAAGAGCTTTGCCTGCCCTCACACAATGCAGTCTCCAACCCCGTGGTGTGTGTCTGGGGCCTGGCATGAGCAAGGCAGGATCTTGAGAACAACAGAGACTTCTCTTTGAAGTAGGCCTACTTCAAAGACAGAAAGGGGTATAAGAAGAGTACTCAAAACCCCTGAAAATCAGATTACTTCTGGAACCAAGAGGAACCTCTGCCAAGGAGAAGAGTTGGAGAAGCTGGAGGAGGAGGACTGCCCCTTTGCATGTGACTGTGGTTAGTTGGATTGGCCTGCAGTAGCTGCTTCTGCCTGAGAGAGAACAAAGACTGACTTTTGTGTGACTTCCCACTGGTGAAGAATCTCCAAGGGCTTGAACTGAGCTTGCCTCCTGTTGTTGAAGTCTCAGGGACCACAAAGACTTTTCTCTGCCAGCACTTGGGCTTTCTGCTGAGATTCCTGCCTGCCAAGTGGTGCCCCAACCTGTCTCTGGGCCCTTGAAAGGTGCAGTTGGTGGAAAAGGGCAGACATCTATGCAAAGACTGGTATGCGGGGAAACTTTCGATTCACCACCTGCTTCGCGGCTGAAAAACGACACACCTCCAGCCTCGCAGCTAAAATCGATGCTCCACCTGCATTGCGGCTGGGTGATCGACACAATGTGACTGGAGAAACGACGTGCAACACCCACAGCGGCTGCTGTAAATGAAGCAACCTCCCACGCAGCGCAGTTTCTCTACACCGTGCGGCTGGATTTCGACGCAACATCACTGGGCTCGGAAAATCAATAGAAAGTCTGCCCAGACCAGAGGTGCCCATCGAGATCCACCTATCGCTCTCTTGCGGGAGAGAAGAAACAATACAAACCGATCCGACCTAAGGAGGAACGATGCACGCTCTCGCTTGCAAGTGAGAAATTGACGCTTTGATGACCTTTTCCGATGCACAATCGCCTGTGCGGCTTTATTTTGACCTCACCCAGGTTCTTTTGTAGGTTAACAACGTTCTCACTGATTTCTAAAGGATTTATGACTCTTTTGCTTTTTAAATTCATAACTTGACTTATGTATGTTCGATGTTTGGCAGTTTGGTTTTGTCTTGTTTAGATAAATATTATCTATTTTTCTAAACCTGTGTTGTATCATTTTTTTGTGTTTTCACTGAGTTACTGTGTATTTTGGTACAAATACTTTACACCTTGCTTCCGAAGTTAAGCCTGCCTGCTTGTGCCAAACTACCACGGTGGTGAGCGTGGGTAAACTAAGGGTGATTTTCCTTTAGCCTGACTAAAGTGAGGGTCCTTGCTTGGACAGGGGGTAACCTGACTGCCAACCAAAGACCCCATTTCTAACAGTTTCCCTATCTTGATGAGAGAGTTGAGAAAGAGTTGAAAGCCTGTCATTTGTTCAATTCCTTATCTCCCAAAATCACTCCACATCCCCTGGATACGTCAGACTTACAGAAGCTTGTATGGGAGAGAGTTGCTGTGGACTTCATTGGTCCTCTTGACAATAGATCTCACATGATGGTGATTATCACTGAATACTCTTGTATTCCACTTGTTGAAGATCTTTCATCAATCACTCAAGAAAAGTTCATTGAAAGATTAGACTGAATCTTTGCATTATGGGTGTTCCTTCAATTTTAAAGTCTGACAGTGTTCCACCTTTCAATAGTCGGGAATTCGAGCACTTTCTTGCTCAACTCAAGGTGAAGCATCAGAAGATCACGCCTCTTTGGCCACACGTGAATGGTGTTGTCAAATGCTTTATGAGCACCCTTAAAAAGACTGGACAGCATGCAAAGTTGGAGAGGATTGATCTGAAGTCAGCCCTCTATACTACTGCTAGAGCTTACTGATTGACTCCTCATTCAACAACAGATGAAAGTCATGCCACACTAATGTTTGGGAGAGCCAAATGACTGGGATAATTTAAACCACAGGAAGTGCTACAAAAGTGGGTATGGGCACCCTTGAAAACGTATGCCCCTTTGGTTAGGTAGTGGTTAGAAATGTCCCAAAAACAGGCTAGCACTGGTCATAAGAGTGTCATCCTCAGTACTCTTGGCAGAGCACTGATAGGCCTGTTGAAGACAGAAGAAGGACTATACCCACTATTGAACCTATGTAGAGAAACCCAAAGGGATGGAACTGCTCCCACTTGTACCCAGGACAGAATAATGGATTCCAAAGGCTAGTTCGCTAGACTCCTGTTTAGCTCCAGGAACACAAAAGCTGCAAGAAACTCACATTTCTGCTGAGCCCAGCTGACTAGTTCCAGCTGGATTTGCCCCAGAGTCTACTGCTGACTTCAGTGATATTGAGTCCTCATCCCAAGGTGGTGCCTTAAATCTGCTGGACCATTATTAGAGTGTACTCTTTCTCCATAAAAAAACTTCAAGACTGAATATCTAGTAACTTTTCCCATACTTTCTGAAAAAAACAGCTACCAGACTATCAAGCCGAAGGTGCTGATATCAAATTGCCTTTTAGACTCAAATTGCTTGTATATCCCGCAGAAATGATCCTGACTTTAATAAAATTCTAAGTCTGAATATACCGGGACTAATGCCAAGCAGCACCTGCTGACACCTTCCTGGACCCAGAGCTAGGACTTCTCCTGTTTGGAGTTTTCCTGCCATCGACGTTGAGAATCGTGAACATTCCACTGGAGCTGAGATTCTCAGCGAGGTCCTATGCTTCACCTGGCTGCCGCCACTGAGTTCCTCTTCAGATCCAGCTGGTACCCCAACCCACCGATGGCCTCATTGATGTCTTTTCTCCAGATAAACAACTAGATCAGAAGGTAAACTTATCACTGGGACAAACCTGTTTCTGACCCATGCTCCATTACAATGTGCATTAACTTTTGACTTTGACACTATCTAATGCAACAAGATACCGCTGTTGGCCCTTTGTACTAACTCTAAAACTTTAAAAAATCATTGCCAGTTCTCTAAATCATATTTTCATCTTTTTGATGTCTGTTCATTATAAATTGAAGTGGATTTTTTATTGTGTTGTGATTTGATACTGATAAATGCTTTACACATTTCTCCTAAGTTAAGCCTCCCTGATCTATACTACATCTACCAAGTGTGGTAGTTTGACTCTTGCTCTTGGCAAGACTGCTGGTTTAAGGATGACAGTACTTGTGTTTGTAGGTGACTATGCCTTGTCCTACAACAAGTTGCAACTGTCATCCCAACCCTCCCGGCTAACAAGCAGCACCTCACCAAAAACCCAAACAGTAAAAGGTGATTTGTGTCAGCCTTTACGTATGGACTCAAGAGTGTGACATCTCCGGAAGTGTTGTGGTTAAATGGAGATTACCCCTTTCTCACTTGAACGACATGTCTCTATCAAACACAGACAATGAAGGAGATGTAGATAAGTTTTTAATAGGTTTTATTAACAAAACTACAATCTACGATAAATTGCATGAGCTGCAATGATAAGGATAATGAAGAATGCAAGAAACAGAATTGTGAGTACGAGAGTCATTAATACAGAGACTCCCACCATCTTGCAATAACATGAAATTACATAAAATGTGAAATATGTCCTAATACCCTAATAATGTGAACCTAATCTCTAACCTAAGGAGAGCTATGTATGGTAAACCATTCAATTTATTAAATTGTTTCAGCAGCAAGCCTTGCCATAGCCCCATAGTCACAATATAAAGCATACTAGCAACAATTACTCTATTCATAAAAAGTCAAATATCCCCAGATAATTGAATATAAATAATTGATTTAAGAACGACTACCCCCATCCACATCTTGGAAGACGGGCAGCCCTTTGTCAGTACCTGTCCTCTACTCGTGGGGGGACCCGGAGGCAAAGTGCTTGTGTTCACAGTATTTTATGTTGGCAATAATAACTCATATAACTACAGGGTCTTTTAAAGGGGAAAGAGGGACCCTAACTTTAGTGGGGGCAGACCGTTATTTCATCATACCGCTATCGCCTGGGCCCTATTAGATCTTGTAAAAATTTTACGGTTTTAAAAATCAGCCATCCCTAGTTTGGCTGGCAATTTCCTTAGCCTGGGCCAAGTGGCCCATATTTATGAGGCGACCAGGTTATGTTCGCTCATAGTACCCAACCATGCGCAAAGTGCGAGTGCAGTTTTTGTGGAATTTGCTCCACTAACCTTAAAAAGAGGACACCTGAGCCTTGCCTCATTAAAGTTCTTACAGGCCAGGGTGAAATGAGCCACATTATCCACCTCCTCAGGGGTGCAGGCACAAAATTCCAGACCTTCTGCCAGCCTACAAGTCCGGACCAGGTAGCCTCTTAGGAGCAGCACTGCCACCCTGTATTTCATATAGAGAGCCTGTTTCAATTCTGGATACAACATATCCAAGTAAGCCTGGGGATCTGGGTCATAGACATTGTTAAAATAATAATGCATGATTGAGTCAGGCCTGAGTTCCTGGTGCACCTTCATCTTATTGAGTCCCCAGTATCGATCTTTTATCAGGCCCACCATGTCTTAGGTGACTCTACCCAGATCCACCCAAAGGGCCTTCAACCAAAGGTTCTCTAGAGTCTTTTTAACAGAAGCTCCCAAGGCGCACTCCCCAGTACCATCATACAAGGTGACTTCCTCCAAAGTTTCTAAGTACACTGCTGCCCTAGGGTTGCACACTACTCTCACCCAAAACAATATTGGCCTTATGGCTGATAGTTCTGAAATCGGTTTCAAATTTAGTTCTGCATAGAGAGCGTTCGGGGGGTTCCTGATCCCAGACCCAGTAAGGTTCTCAGAAAGTTATTCTCGGCAACCTGCAGCACTCTGACATTCGTGAATCCCCAGAGTTCTGCTCCATAGAGTGCCACAGCCACTGCTTTTCTAGCATATATCTCCAGGATGATACTAACACTGCAGCCTCCAGCCTTATACTTAAATCTCAGTATTGCCCCAACCGCTTGTTTAAGGGCTATGGCTGCCTTCTGAATTTGGCAGTCCCAACTTAAGTTCTCAGAGGACCGCACCCCTAGATAATCAAAGAGCTGGTAACCTCAATTGGGGCATTTTTAATCATCAGCTTCCTCCGTAGGCAAGGAGAGGGCCGCTGGGTCATCCCCATAGTCTTCATGGAATTAATAGTTAATGATTTCCCCTCGCAGTATTTCACAAAGCGGACAAGGAGCCTATGGGTCGCATTTTCAGTGTGTGCCATAAGAACTACATCGACCGTGAACAACAGTATTGGCACCCTCCTACCCGCTACAAGGGGGACATCTATCTGCTCCCCTAGGAGGAATTGAGTCAAATCATTCAAAAAAAGGCTAATGAGTAGGGGTGCCAAGACACAGCCCTGCTATATGCCCTTTCGTACGTAGAAGGAGTCTATGCATTCCCCGCCCATCCCATACCTTACACTAGCTGTGTTATCCATATGCAGAAATGCTATAGCTTTCACTAGGGAGGCATCAGCCCCAAGACTTCCATAGTTTACCGCTGTCTACTGAATCAAAGGCGGCTTTCAGATCTATGAAGACTAGATATAACGAGCACTTCTTGATTACAGTAAATTTATACGAAATCAGGTTGATCTGGTCGATGGTTCCAATTAGGGGACGAAAGCCTACTTGCACTTCTGATAGCACACGCTGTGCATCAACCCACCCCTGGAAGCGATTGAGCAGAACTTTCCCTAGGACCTTCCAGGCCCCGTCCAACAAAGAGATCATTTGGTAGTTAGCAAAGCTACCTCGGTTGCCCTTCTTATAAATCGGAACAATGATGGCAGAACGCCAGGACTGCGGTACTATGTTCCCCTCCAGGGCTGAATTGAACACCTTGGTGAGAATTTTGGCCCAATAAGGGGATGTCTCACAGTAAAGGTCCACCGTCACCATATCTGGGCCTGGGGCCTTGTTCCTCTTTATTGCCCCCAGTGCTCAAATTACCACTAATTAACATTTCTTATCTCACAAGAGGCAGTAGGAGTGGCATCAACCACGGGGGTACTGTATAATGTGCTAAAGTAATCAACCCAGGCAAGGGGGCCTACGCAGGTTTCTACAACAGTCACTGTCCCCTTCTCCACTCTTGCCACCAATGCCCAGAATCTTTTTGGGTCATAGTCAGTGGTAGTTTCTTTGAGTTCTGCCGAGAGTGTTCTTTGGTACATCTGCTTCTTAGTTGCCAATAGGTGCTTATAGCCCTTGCTATGTGCTCTAAATTTCTCTTCACTAGCAGTGCTATCATGGCACCGGGGTAGGGCAAGCGAGACCTCTCTTTTCACCCTTAACACTCCTCGTTAAACCAGCCTTTGCAACCCATCTTCCCTTTTCTACTGTTATCACAAGGCTTAGATGTTACAGGTTTGGACCACCAGGCCCCCAACTCCCTTTTCATTGCGTCATACGCCGCCAAGATAAGGGGGCAGTCAGTGGGCGAAGCATCTGAGATAAAATGGCCATAGTTAGCCAATATGAGTTCAAGTTGTGGGAGATCCTGCAGACACTTTCCTCCATTCCACTGTAATCTCTTACTGCAGTTGGTCCCCCAACCCTCGTTACATGAGAATGAGGTCTCTAAGCTCAGACTTCGTGTGGACACGAAGACTGGGTCAGCGTCAAAGTGACATGCAGCATCGATAGAAGCGATGGCATCTGGACTGAATCCCTCTGACTATCTGTCTATGTGAGGTGCATTTATGCAGATCTGTTCGCGCCCCTGACGTAGGTCTGTTCCCAAACAATAGATAACAAGACATGCTTGGGACAGCAATTTATGTAAACAATTCCCTCAAAGGTGTGAAGAGGGAAAGTACATAATGTGAATACCTACTGTTTGTTTATCTTTGAGCGCCTTGGCACTGATACCGGGAAAATAAAACATTGGCCTAACTAGAAACAAGGCAGACATCTTGAAAGATATAATTAAAGAAATGTGCTAAAACAGAGCAAACTAAGTAGGGTAAAATTCACTGGGTGTCAGGAGCACATGTCTACAAGCTAGAGAGCTGCTTCCCATTAAAACAAGATAGGATTAACTACACCCTCCCCATTGCCGTAACAAATATGGTGCCATAGGATGTCGCCACTCAATGTGAATAGGTCCAAGCTAAAAAATGCTCAGGACTAAAACAAGATAAAATTATTAAAATCCAGCTAAAAACCTTATTTAAAAACGTGAAAAAAAGTAATAGCTAAAAACATAGAAAGAGATATAATGTGAACTATGACAAGCACAGCAGCCAAAGTTAAAAGGCAATCTTTAATTTTAGTATTATGTGCCAATTATCAAATTCATTTAACAGAAGTCATGATCTTGAAGAGCATATTCGAAGCCATTGAATGGAAAGGACCCGAGGAAAGAGGCCACATCATCAGATGTTAGATCGATGACAGCATAGGCAGATATATCCATGGAGCAGTAGTGCGCAGCAGTCTCTTGTGCAGGTCCACCTGCAGAAGTACCACTCTCCAGATCGTTCACCAAGGGCGGCTCATAAGTGGCCTCGCAAATCAGATTTAGGCAGTCATTATGAACATGGCGGGAAAGATCGCCACCGCCATGTCGGCAGTGAACAGAATCCCGCCGTTGGAGGCGAATGGAAACCCGCCATATAATGATTGAAAAAATCCAACCCTGCCCGAAATTCCCAGACCACCACTCCCCGCCAGGACTCTGTCGGCAGGAATCCTGGCCCACCCCACCCCACCACCGCCAAGCACACCGATATCCCACCCTCCAAATAATGATGCACAAATCACCTCGGCGGACAGTGGAGGCCAGACGACCATTGGCGGCTGCGACCGCCACCAGCGGCAAGTGGACACAACAGCAACAAGTGCACATAGTGGATAGGCGTATCACCCACACACCTGACACACATCCTGAACCCCAAAAAACACCCCCAGACACACACCAAAATCCTTTGCAACGAAACCAGGACCAGAAGACGGAGAGCACCAGAGCCAGACAGCGAACACCAGCATACAGGAGACGCATATCGACCCACACAGGAACACCCATACCCCGTCCCCAGTCCCCAAGCCATTCACCACACTCACCATGTCCCCCCCAAAAATCCACGCTTCACTGAAAGGGAGCTAAGGACCATTGTGAACGAGATCCTGATGTTGGAGCCAGAAATATTCGGGTCTGAGGTGCAGCACACACCCATCGGCTGTGGCAGACCATTGTCAACAAGGTGAATGCAGTGGGACACCATCCACGCACCAGGGACGACATCCGGAAGAGATGGAACGACCTGCGGGGGAAGGTCAGGGCCATGGCATCTAGGCACCACATCGCAGTGCAGAAGAGTGGGGGAGGACCGCCACCAACACCATCCGACTACACCGACTGGGAGGAGAAGGTACTCACCTACAATTACCCCATACACAACACATCTGCAATGCATGCACCACCCCACCCACACCCACCTGGACCTACACCCCACCCAGCCATTACCCACCACATCCACCACCCGGCATCACCTACAACCCACTAACAGGCCCACATCACTTCCGGTGCGCACAGCCACCCACCCCTGCACGTACCCAAAATGGAATAAGACCCCCCACCACAATGCAACCCCACCACTGCCACTAAATGCAATATCAACCTCACAAAGGCACCCTGGAAGGCCACTGAAAGTGACACCAGCCCAAAATAGGCCAGTTCTGTACACCTCAAACCTTCAGGCATATGTAACAGACATGTTTATGTCCCCCAACAGGCACCACCACCCATGCAACCCTAATGGAGGGGACAAGGAGTGCCACAGCCCTCCAGGGAGACAGAGGCACATCACAAGACCTTGGCGAAGGATCCCTGGACACTGATGAGCAGGCAGGCCCCTCACACAGTCCTGGATTCTCACCATGCAGCAGCCCCGCCCAGGAAACCACTGTCACCCCTAACACCCAGTCAAGACCAGCAGGCCAGGTGAGGCGTACCCACACCAGTGTACCCAGGGCACAGAATGGTGGAACACAGCTACAGGCCACAGTCTCACACTCCCAACAAGCAGGAAGGTGAGGTCCCCAGTACAAGTGGCACGTCAAGACCTGTGCAGGCACAGGGGGCTAAGGCAAGTTCAAGTGTCCCAGTGCGTCAGGGGGTAGGGCACCGGCTGGATGCAGCAGCCAAGGACGTTATTGCAGAGGTATTGGGGGCCTACCAACATACCCAAGACAGGTTGGCACAGATTGTGTCCACCCTGGAGCAAAGTCAGAGGATGCAGCTTGAACAACACCAACAGGACATGGAGCAGTGAAAAAGGCACAATGCCACAATGGCCACCATTGCTGGAGCACTGCTATAGTTGGTAAAAAATCAGTCTGACAGAAAGCACCGGACAAGAGGCCCCCACAACAGGCCAGGACAGCCAGCAACAGATGACCCATGCAGCAGAAACAGCACAGGAAATACCCTCCCAGGAAACCCAAGGGCCAACCATGCCACCCCAAGAAGCTGCACAGCATGCGCCCAAACGTAGTCTTAGGCCAAGATATGGCACTGGAAACCCAGCTAAGAACAAGCCCCCCTCCAACAATTGACACTGCTACTAATGCAAAGCAACCATCCCACCCATTCACCAACAACACTTAGCTGAGGGCAAATTGAAGTACTGTTCTACAAATTGGACCCATCTAAGACATCCAAAAGGGCTGCCACCAAGTAAGTTTTGAGGACACCCAACCCTTATGACTCCCATCACTGTATATAGCACAATTCACTCTATTCTACCAATAAAACACATTTCACACCTGTAACACTGTCCCCTGTCTTCAATGTAGAACAAAGTGGAGTATGGATGCAACGGGCAGAGAACAACGTTATTGTAAATTTGGGCTTGATGGTGGTACTGTGTGTTTAAAATTATGCAAGGAGGGAATGCATATATTTTTAGTCAGTACCATGCAGAAGTGGTCCATATATCGCCTATCATGACCAATCCCCCCATATGACAGAGCACACTGACAGTATTAATCACTAACCCCAATGACACACAGTTATTGGAAGTAGAGTTGTATCAGTTGGTTCCTGGAATGGACATCTTCCCCTTCCTCATCCTCACCATCACTCTCCTCACCTCTCTGAGGTAGCTGATCAGGACCTATAGCACTCTCCACCTCCAAAGGGGGGATAGAATGTCTCACTGCCACGTTGTGCAGCATGCAGCAGGCCACTCCTATTCTACACACCTTATCAGGCCCATAGGCCAGGGAACCCCCAGAGAAATGTAGACACCGGAATCTAGCCTTCAGGAGACCTATAGTATGCTATATGACCCTCCTAGTACATTCCTGAGCCTCATGTATTTCCTCTCTGCATCCGTTCTGGGATTTCTCAATGGTGTCAGGAGCCAAAGCAAGTTTGGATAGCCAGAATCACCTAGAAAATGGTTCAATACAGAGTCATCATTGTAATGTCCCTTAGTCAGACAGGCTGGTTTTCTGCAATGTGTCAGTTAGTGACAGGCAAACTTACCTATGATCCACCCTCTGTCCTCTTGTAGTTGTTCCATCTTCTGTGGCACACTACTGTTCCTCAACACAAATGAATCATGGACTGAATCCGGAAACATGGCATTCACATGGGAAATGTACTGGTGTGCAGTACACACCAATTGGATGTTCATGGAGTGAAAGTTCTTCCTGTTTCTGTACACCTGTTCACTCACTCTTGGGGGGATGATGGGTATGCATGTGCCATCGATGGCACCTATGACATGGGTAATGTTTGCAAAGGCATACAAGTCAGACTTGATTGCAGGGAGGTGAATACTTTGGGGAAATCACACATAGGATTGCAGATGTTGTACAAATGCATTCAGAAATCTTGTCAGTACCTGGCTGAACATTGGCTGTGAGAAACCAGCACCCATGCCCACTGTCACTTGAAAAGAGCCTGTGGCCAGGAAATGGAGTGCGGAGAGCACCTGCACCTCAGTTGGAATGGCACGCTGATTACGATTTCGCGGAGTTAGTGCAGGATCCAGTAATGCACAAAGGTCTTGAATAGTTGCACGTGTGAGTCTGTAAGTGATAATGATCTGAAGCTCCACCATGGTCCCCATATCCACTAGTGGTCTGTACACCGATGGTGCCCTTCCTCACCACAAGGGTTGGTACCAAAGAGGGGTTACAAAAATGAGTGATGTGTACACATACACAGGCAAATTTTGCAACATTCATGCACTGCATTGTTCATAGTAGTGTCTGTACAATAACTGCTACCTGACAGATGTACATGTACATCACTAGTAGGGAACAGAGTAATTCATGTATGCTACTCTGCGGAATGGATAGAGGTCTAGGTGCTTCATGTGGCTCGTAGGCTCTGGATTGTGAGTAGAAGGAATTTCAAGATGCGTAGGTGATGGCAAAATGTCTGCCCACTGTAGATTTGCCCCTTCGTTCTGGAAGTGACCTCATACCACTAACAGTTGACGTAACAGCATACAGAGGTGTTGACCGCTGTTTGCACCTTCATTGGCTAACATGGATGCCAATGGAGAATCCTGGCGTATCATGATCCTTGCCGATGGTGACGGTGCATACTGCCGCGGAACGTACGCGCGTTCTTCATAGTTTGATCACTTGACTCCCTGATCTCGTGCGGACAGGTACTCCACTCTGTGTACTGCTGTGGCCTGCCTCTGGCTATGGATGTTCCACGTGGTTCAGGGGAAAGGGCCCCGGCCTTCACCCAGGAAGTACTGGAGAATCTAGTGGAAGGAGACCTGCCCCTGTATGGCAGACTCTACTGATGGCCAGAGGTACAGGTGAGTCTGGGTTTGGGGGCCACTGTGTGAGTAATGGATGGTGTGGATTGCATATATGTGTGCTCCTCTGAGCCTGGATGGGCCATGGTGCATGGAATGCTGCGTGACACTGTCCTGTATGTCTGAGAGTAATGTCAGTCCTATGTTGGACAATTTGCCAGCTGTTCCTATCGTTTAAGTGCCTGACCTCTGTGTTCCATTTCTGTGTCACCCTTCTAGGTCAGCGCCCACCAGAAGAGGGCACATTGGCATGCCATTGCCAAGGTGGTGCGGACCCTGGGGGTCTACAACCGGCGGAGCACCCACTGTCGAAAGAGGTGGAAGGACCTGCGGCGCTGGGCGCAAAAGATTACTGAGGCCCAGCTGGGGAAGTCCTCCCAACGTGGAAGGGGTGCCCGTCGGGCACTGACCCCCCTCATGTGATGGATCCTGGTGGTGGCATACCCAGATCTTGATGGGCGCTTGAAGGCTGCACAGCAGTCACAAGGCGGTGAGTATTCACTGACCATACTTCAGTCTGGAAGGATGACTGTGTGTGCGATAAGGCTCATGCTGCTTAGAGCAGGGAATTTGACTGGTGGCCATCTACTGTATGTTCCCCAAAGGGTGTAGGAGTGTCCATGTCAGGTTTCACATACCTCAGCTCCAAAAGTATTTCAGAAAGGTGGGCGTCTCCTTCGCCCCTGGCCCCTCCTCCCCTGCCCCAGTCAGCCCTGCTGCCCTCACAGAGGAGGCTATTGACCTCCTGAGAGCCATCTCTGCAGGGCAGACAACAATCTTCAATACAATCCAGGGTCTGGAATCAGAGGTGCAGCAGACCAATGCCTATCTGGATGGCATTCATGGTGCTGTGTCTGTCCTACAGAGATCTTTTCAGGCTCTGGCCTCCTCTCGGATGGCAGCCAGTTTCCCTGGCCATTCCGTTCCCCCTCCAACCACCTCTACCCCTCCCAGCACCCAGCACCCCACTCCCTACACCCGTCCAAAGCACACAATCAGACCCACTTACAAGCACATCAATACACAAGAAGCACACTTCAAAACACAAGCACCATACCTCCCACCATAATCATTCACACAGCCAACAGACACCTGCACACACAACAACGTCCACTTCCCCCAGTGTGTCCACCTCTTCCGCCTCCCTGTCTGTCCCCTCTACATCCACACCCTTATGCACTGCACCTTCACTCACTGTTACTGGTCCTCTTCCTGCACTCACCACAATAGCAGACAGCCACACATGCACCCCATACACCACACCTGCACTCACCACCTCCACTGTAGTTGACACATGCAGTACACTCACCAGACTTGCAGACACCCACCCAACATACATCCACACTAGCTGTCTGTCTTCTCCCACTGTGTCCACCCCCACCTCCCAAGACACACAAATGCACCAAGACACCCACCCATCAGACATCTACCACACCACAGCATACTGAGCAGTCACCTTCACCCACTACACGCACACCTACACCCCATACATCAACTCCCTCTGCCTCCACTCCCACATCCTCATCCATGCCCACCCCAATTGCTCCCAAAAAACTTTTCCTCTCCCGTGCTGACCTCTTCCAACCCACTGGCCCACCGCTTCTTGTCCCCAAATGTGCCCACCTCCTTGCCCTCTCCACTCCTTCAACATCACAGCCCACCCCGGTCCAGCCTTCCCATTCCTGTGCCCCTTCCCTGGTGAAGAAGAAGGCACAGTCAGAGCCTAGGCCATCCAGCTCCACCCGAGCCAAGCAGCCCCCATCCCCTTCCAAGGGAAAGCCCACCCCCCCACCATCCACAAGAAAGTCAAAGTCCCACACCTGTCGAAAATCCCCACCCCCACCCCCCCTTCCATGAGGGGCCTGGATCCCCATATGGTGCCCCGTTCCGTGGAGTACCCAGCACTTGTGGGAGTCAGGTGTGGCCCGTTGTGGCCCAGGACAATGTACATTTTATGGACTGGCCATTGGCCCTGTTAGCACTGTTTAGCTCAGTGAGCTAATAATTAAAGTTTCTGTGTGGCCTGTGTTTGGGCTGCACGCAGTTACACCCTGGTGTTTGTTTAATTTGTTATCGGTGTGGGGCTATTGTATGTACTATGGTCAAGTTGCAATGTCCTTCGGTCGGGTACGTACCTCTTGGTGTGGGGTGTCTGACTTGTGCTGCTGGGAAGGGTTGGGGGGGCGTTGCAGAGTGGGTGGAGTGGGTGGGTATGTAACTGTGCCCTTTCCTCCCTTGTGTTGTAGGTTGTGGTACTTACCGTCGTCATCTTCATCGGCGGTCTCGGTCGCTTAGGTATATGGCAAGGAGCAGGGCTGGCAAGATCAGCAGCTCCCTGTCCATTGCTGCTGCTGCACGTTCTGTGGAACTCTGGTGAGTGGTTCCTTATATTTGGTTCATTTCCGCCTGGCTTTGTGTGGCGATGGTTCCCGCCCAGGAACTGGCGGCGGAATGGTGGTTCATGATTTGAGGGCGGGTTGGGCCTTTCCGATGGCCTGTGGGCGGACTCTGCCATCGTCGACGGGACTCATTTCCTGGCGGTGGGTGGTTCGCGGGTTTCTACCGCCAGCGTAGCGGAATGGACCACCATGTTCATAATGAGGGTCTTAGTCTCTAGGGGCATGACCGTGAACGAACCCACATCGGGGACATCAGCAGTGCTTGGTTGACAGGAGGCACTAGCGTAAGAGCAAGACACACAGTAGGCGAAGGTTCGAAGAGGCACCACACGCAGCGAAAGACTGGCTGCACGTACCATAGGACTGGTCGGAATGACTATAACCAATCACGCTCCAACTCTTCCAGCACTGGAGCATTAAAGACTTGAACCATGCATTCACTGCACAGCTGGGCTGGTGGTAGTGGCTCCATTTTTCTGCTTAGCTGGAAAGGCACACCCACTGCGAATCAGAAGAAATAGCAGCAGTATTCCACCTATTAATACAAAAATTATACGAAAGCTGCCAAACACACTGGAAAAGAGTGAATGGATGGCTTAAGGAATGACTCAGTAGACAGTCTGGAAGATAAACACAAATTCAGACCCGGCAGCCTTAAAGAAATGGACAATCCCTATAGTTCTTCAAACCTTGAAAATTTTGGATACCAGCTCTCCAAAGTGTTTGGGGAAGTTGGTATTTAATAGGGATTTTATCTCCGCTGATGATCTTGCTCTCTGGAGAGCATATGTCTCTCTAGCCAATTTCAACGCAACTTGTTCTTGGAATAATAGCGCCTTTTGTCTGCTCAGCTTGTCATAATTTACCTTAGCAGTATCAACGTGAGGCCACATATCTGATACTCCTATCTCTCATGTGAGGGGAAATAAAACATGTCCGCAACACGTTACCACCTTAGAGACTGAAATTGTGTAGACAATTCCTGGTCGCATACCGCAACAGCTTTGGTTGCTCAGCACCACATAAATTCCATTCGAAAATACATGAAATGCCGGTCGAATCAAAGGGACAGGAGTACCCTTCAGAAAACAGGCCAGGTTTGCGACCCCCACATTGCACAGGCCGTGAAGGGACACCTTCTTGCAGATCATTGAATGGCTAACAGTAGTCTCACATTCGCTTCCGTTGAGAAAGACCTGTTTCACATTCAGGCACTTGTGTTTAAAGGGCAACTCCCACTCTTCTTTAATATAGCTATTGTCAAATCACTCTTATCTGCCCACTGCAAGATGTTTCAGGTATTTCAAAAACCGAAAAGTGGAAATGGGCAGATGAATGATGCCATGTGAAAGCAATACCGTTGATGGACTTTCTGCAACAGTAAAAGACAACTTTTCTAACTTTTCTTTGTAGAGCATGGTGAAACTTGCTTCCCTTTTAGCCAATTAAAAGCAGAAACCAAGTCACTACTGTTAATGTACTTCCATGGAACTCAGCCGTTTTTCAGAGTCTGTAATGTCCAACCTAACTGCATGATGGAATGCAGCTGACTTTACCCATAATGTAAAAGGGAGATGTCAGTCTGAATGATATCTATCGCAAAGACGCAATGGGGGTCATTACAACATTTGCGGTAAAAGCCGCTTACCGCGTGCAGAAGACCGCCAACACACCGCCGAGGCCGCCGAATTGCGCCACGGTCATTATGAACCAAAGGCCGGAATCTGCCAAAATCTAGACACCCACACAAGTCCGCCACACCAAGGGTCAGTGATAAACTGGCGATAACAAAACCTAAACCATCACGCCAACAGGAATACGCCCACACTATCACAACCCATGAATCCACGCGGCGGTCTTTCAACCGCGGTATTCCATTGGCGGTACACACCGCTGCGCTCAAAATACACACTCATATGCAAAACACCACCACATTGGACAATTCCAAATACACACACCTGATACACATACACACACCACTCCCACACACCCAATACAATATAAAACACACACCCACATCACCCACAAACCCTTACGACCAGAAATGCGACTGAAGGCCACAGAGAGACACCACCATCTACAAACCAGCATCCTCAGGCACTCAACACCATCACCCACATAACATCCACGCACCTCACAGAACACACCACTAAATATCACCCCACACATCACAACACACACCACCGCACACCACCCCATGGCACGGCAAAGACACCTCAGGTTCTCTGAGGAGGAGCTCAGGGTCATGGTGGAGGAAATCATCCGGGTAGAGCCCCAGCTATTTGGATCACAGGTGCAGCACACCTCCATAGCTAGGAAGATGGAGCTATGGCGAAGAATCGTGGACAGGGTCAATGCAGTGGGACAGCACCCAAGAAATAGGGATGATGTCAGGAAGAGGTGGAAAGACCTACAGGGGAAGGTGCGTTCCTTGATCTCAAGACACCACATCGCTGTATAGAGGACTGGCGGCAGACCCACACCTCCTCCCCCACAACTAACAACGTGGGAGGAGCAGGTCTTGGCTATTCTGCATCCTGAGGGCCTCGCAGGAGTAGATGGAGGAATGGACTCTGGTAAATCAAATCTTTACTATTACATCCCCCACCCTACCTGCATGCCATCACATACCCCCACCCTTGCCCTCACCCCATCACTCGTACTCCTCACACATGTCCCAATATCACAAACCACCCATCCCAACACCAAGCCCTGCATGTAACACCAAAGCATGGACACCCATCACCAAAGCATGGCCACTGCACATACCCATACACCCCCTAAACCATCATCACACAAGGTCCTACACAGGAATGCAAGCAATGGGGTACACGGTCACCCACCCATTGCAGACCATGCACACACAGATGCAATAATCATGCTTTTACACCCCTGCAGGACCCCTACCCAATGTCACCGGACAGGAAGGTCCAGACATGTCCACTCCACCCACAGAAAAGGCCCACAGTGATGACAGCAGCTCTGTCCAACTGGATCTAGACGACCAGCCCGGCCAATCTGGGACCTCAGGACAGTCGGTTCCGATCACACTAGCACAGGCCACTACATAGCTTTCCCTCTCTGGAAACACCAGCACATCACCCACCCAGCGGGCCCATACCTCTGTCCCCAGTACACGTCAATCAGCAGTGTGTCCACCACTGCAGGGAACCCAGGATAACCCACCACCCCAACAACACCAGGGACCTGGGGGCAGTGGCAGTGGTCACACCGTTCAGGGGACAGAGGCCCAGGATCACAGGGGAACTGGGAGGGCTGCTGTGCGACAGGGGGAGGACAGGCCCAGGGAACCCACTCTCCACGAGGCCCTCTCCAACATCATGGGAGCCTACCACCATTCCCAGGAGACGATGGCAACAGTACTGGCCAAGTTTCAGGAGACCCAGCAGCTGCAGGAGGAACAGTATTTGGGCTTCAGGGAGGAACTCAAATCCATCAATTCCACCCTTGGTACCATTGTAGGGGTACTGAAGGAACTCCTCAACACCAGGAGGGACAGTGTGGCACTACAAGGGGCCCCTGACCCTAGCCTGGACGATGAACTGCCCACCACTTTCGCCGGCACTAGTGGACAGGAGGCACCGCCACAGGACCACCACACCAGCACCCCACCCCCTGCAGAGGGAGAACAACCCCGCAAGTGCTCCCAGGACAAAGACAGAGAACAATGCCAAGACCCCCACCAACAAATGAGACCACCCTGATTGTCATCCATTTGTCACACATTGTCACCCTGTCCATCCTTAAACTGCCCCAGCTCCACTTTCTATGCCCCTTTGGACAATGCACCTGTGAGACTAATAGACTGCACTCTGCCATGGACATTCCTCCACCATCACCCTTCACCATTTTACAACCCCCTCCAATATTGAGCACTTAAGTAAACTCCCTTAAAGCACAAAACAATCTGGAGTCTGTCTGTGATTTTGAAATAGTGTATTAGCAATTACAGTGCCAAAATGCTCTTTCAAATGTAATGTCAACATACCTATGTCACACAGCTCTAGTCCATGAGGAAACAAAGCAGATGTCACACAGTGGGACCCACATCTGTGAAATCGTAAGGGAAAGTGTCAACTCAGTGACCATACACTGGGTGAAAATGACAGACAGTAGAGAGGTAGTAGATTTAAATCAGATGTAGCAGGCAGGTTTGTCTTCTTACCTGTGTCTCACTGGAAGTATTGCAGGATCACTGTGTTCCTGTTGTCGATGTCCTCTTCTTCTGCTTCCTCGTCTTCACTGTCCACAGGCTCCACAGCTGCCACAACACCTCCATCTGGACCATCCTCCTGCAGAAAAGGCACCTGTTGTCGCAAAGCCAAGTTGTGAAGCATACAGCAGGCCACGATGATCTGGCACACCTTCTTTGGTGAGTAGAATAGGGAACCACCTGTCATATGGAGGCAACGGAACCTGGCCTTCAGGAGGCCGAAGGTCCGCTCTATAATCCTCCTAGTCCGCCCATGGGCCTCATTGTAGCGTTCCTCTGCCCTTGTCCTGGGATTCCTCACTGGGGTCAGTAGCCATGACAGGTTGGGGTAACCAGAGTCACCTGCAAATGGCGAGGAACAACTGTTAGACACACACTAACTCATAGGGACATCCACAGACCCAGACAACTATTCCCACTGATTTGGGTCCAGGTGCTCACCTAATAGCCACACCCGGTGCCTCTGTAGTTGCCCCAGCACATAAGGGATGCTGCTATTCCGCAGGATGTAAGCGTCATGCACTGAGCCAGGGAATTTTGCATTAACATGGGAGATGTACTGGTCTGCCAAACACACCATCTGCACATTCATCGAATGGTAACTCTTCCGGTTTCTGTACACCTGTTCACTCCTGCGGGGGGTGCCAAGGCCACATGTGTCCCATCAATCGCACCTATGATGTTGGGGGTATGTCCCAGGGCATAGAAGTCACCTTTCACTGTAGGCAATTCCTCCACCTGAGGGAAAACGATGTAGCTCCGCATGTGTTTCAGCAGGGCAGACAACACTCTGGACAGCATGTTTGAGAACATAGGCTGGGACGTCACTGATGCTATGGCCACTGTTGTTTGAAAAGACCCACTTGCTAGGAAATGGAGTACTGATAGCACCTGCACTAGAGGGGGGATTCCTGTGGGATGGCGGATGGCTGACATCAGGTCTGGCTCCAACTGGGC
The DNA here is from genome assembly GCF_031143425.1 of Pleurodeles waltl. Classification (NCBI taxonomy): domain Eukaryota; kingdom Metazoa; phylum Chordata; class Amphibia; order Caudata; family Salamandridae; genus Pleurodeles; species Pleurodeles waltl. The sequence goes on along the minus strand of NC_090450.1, from coordinate 519,369,550 downwards.
ACACAGTTCCTGTATTGTGGCACGATCAAGCCTGTAGGTAATTATCACATGTCTTTCCTCCATTGTCAATAGGTCCGCCAGCGGTCTGTACACTGGAGGATGCCGCCATCTCCTCACATGCCCCAGCGGACGGTGCCTATGGAGGAGAACAGCGAACACAGAGTCAACCAACTGTGAGGTACGTAAACACAGCTAACTCTGAACATATTCAGAAATTGAAATTTGCCTGTATGAGTGGTTAGGCAAGGCCTAGGTATGTGTGACGGAGCCAAAAATAAAGCCATGTGGGCCCCTGAAACAGTGGCTGCCTGACCTGTAAGGTGGGACAAGGGGATATGAGGTAACTGCGCTGGAGTTGTACACCGCCGCAGCGCAATTCTGCATTGGTTAACACTGGACCCCATGGGTCCCAGGAGCCAATGACGAAGTACGCTGGCGGTGATGGTATGCACCGCCGCGGACGTGACCACCATTTTCTCTCTGTTCAATCACTCGATACCTGATATTCGACAGGAGAGGACCTACACTGCAAGTGCTGCTGTGACCTCAGTCTGGAAGAGACAATGGCTTGTGTGTTTGGGAAAGGGCCCCTGCTTTCAGCACGGAGGATTTGGAGAAACTCGTGGATGGGGTCCTCCCCCAGTACACGCTACACTACGATCCTCCAGACAAACAGGCAAGTACACTGTGAGCATGCTGTGTGGGCAATGCCTGCGTGGAGTGGGGTGGATGAAAGATAGGGGGGGTGAGAATGGGGCGTGCATGAAACGACAGTGAGTGCATGTGCGTCATGGCAAGGGTAGGGATGCGGGCCAATGACTGTGACGTTGCAGTTGTTAATTACTACTCTTTTTCACCTGTACAATTCCTGTAGGTCAGCGCCCACCAGAAGAAGGACATCTGGCGTGCCATCGCCAAGGAAGTCCGGACCCTGGGGGTCTACCACAGACGGAGCACCCAATGCCGGAAAAGATGGGAGGACATTCACCCCTGGAGCAAGAAGACGGCGGAGGCCCAGCTGGGGATGGCCTCCCAACGTGGGAGGGGTGCCCGTCGCACCATGACCCCCCTGATGTACAGGGGGCTGGCGGTGCCGTACCCGGAGTTGGATGGGCGCTTGAGGACATCACAGCAGCCACAAGGGGGTGAGTACACTCTCATTCCGCTGATTCAGTGCACATTGTAGGTTTCTGGGTGGGGGAGGTGGGCTGTGGGTTCCCTTAGGCCAGGGTGAGTTTGGTAGTTAAGTTCCCTTCTTCAGGCAGGCCCTGTGGCACCCCACCCCACATGTGTACAGTTCCAACTACACCTAGTCAGGCTCCTGTGACATCCATGTGTGCAGAAATCGGCTATAGCCTTGTAAGCCATGTCCCAGGGATTGAATAGTGAACTCCAAGTGCGCGGCGTAGTCCATGGGGCTTCTGTGTCTGTCGTGTCCGCCAACTGTAACGGTATTGCATGCACTGAACATGTCTTTCTTCTGTCTTCCCCCCCCTTTTTGTGGTCTCCCTGTTCTTGTGTGCATTAGCACCATCGGGCGGAGGAGCAGTGGAACCGGAGTAGGAGGGAGCTGCATCCCACATGGCCCTGAAGGGTGAGACTACGGACTCCGAATTCACCAGTGAGACGGAGGGCGAGGGGAGCTCCACGGCCGGGACAGGAGTTGACACCAGCGAAATGGACTCCTCCTCTGATGGGAGCTCCCTTGCGGTGGCGGCCCCATCTGTGCCCCCGCATCTACAGGTACAGCCTCCACCCCCCCTACCAGCACCGCCCCCCCAGCAGCCCCTCAGCTTTTGCCCCGTGCCCGCTCACCCAGGAGGGTGAGCATCACCTTCGCCCCAGGCACCTCAGGCCCTGCCCCAGTCACCCCTGCTGCCCTCAGTGAGGAGGCCATTGACCTCCTCAGGTCCCTCACTGTTGGGCAGTCTACCATTTTGAATGCCATCGAGGGTGTAGAGAAGCAAACCAATGCATTCCTGGAGGGAATTCACTCTGGTCAGGCAGCCCTTCAGCAAGCTGTTCAGACTCTGGTCTCAGCACTGATGACAGCCATTGTCCCTTTCTCTAGCCTCCCCCCTCCAACTTCCTCCACCCAGACCCACACCCTTGTACCTCAGCCTATCCCAAGCACACCATCAGACCAGCATGCACACACCTCAACACACAAGAGAAGCTCTAGCAAACATAAGCACCCTATATCCCACAGGCACACACGCAAGCATCACACACATGCAGACACACCAACATCCACTGCCTCCACTGTGTCCCCCTTCTCCTCGTCTCCCTCCTCCCTCCCTGTCTCGTCTCCACTCACACCTGCATGCACTACATCCTCAGCCACTACGTCCATCACCAGCACACACACCACCACACCCCGCTCATGTGCAGTCACCACCCCACTACCATTCATACATCCCCTGTGTCCTCTCCCAGTGTGTCTGTGAGGCCACCTCCCAAGGTACACAAACGCAGCCACACACCCACCCAACAGCCATCCACCTCATGACAGCCTCCAGCCCATGCACCTTCACCCAAAGTCAGCAAACGTACACCTCCTACAATTCTACAACCACTACTTCTTCCTCCACTCCCAAATCCCCTCCATCTACCCGTCCCAGTGTGTCCAAAAAACTTTTCCTGTCCAACCTTGACCTCTTTCCCTCACCTCCCCCACCCCTTCAGTCTCCTAGGGCCCGACTCTCCAGGTCCCAAACTAGCACCTCAGCCACAACATCGGCAAGACCAGTGGTGCCAGTAGTCACCGGATTATGGAGTGCACCAGGCAGCAGGGCAGCCAGTGTGGCAAGGAGCCACAGCACGGACAGTCCCCCACCTGTCAAGCATCAAAAGATGGTCAGTGCCCGGCAGGAGAGGGGAAAGAAATCAGCCACCAAAGCCGCTCCCAGGGGTCCAGTTGGGAGTGTGGAGACAGCTGCAACACCATCCAAGGTGGGGAAGGGACACAGTAAAACCAGTCTGGGAAGATCAGCACGGCGGAGATGACTGCCAGTAGCCCCGCTGCCACAGACAGGACCACCAGGAGCAGACCGCCAGGAGCCCCGCTGCCACAGACATGACCGCCAGCAGCAGCCACACTGCCCAGGAGGCGACCGCCAGCAGCCCCGCTGCCACAGACAGGACCACCAGCAGCAGCCCCGCTGCCCAGGAGCAGACCACCAGCAGCCCTGCTGCCACAGACAGGACCGCCAGCAGCAGCCATACTGCCCAGGAGGCGACAGCCAGCAGCCCGCTGTCACAGACAGGACCACCAGCAGCAGCCACACTGCCCAGGAGGCGACCGCCAGCAGCCCCACTGCCACAGACAGGACCGCCTGCAGCAGCCCCGCTGCCCAGGAGCAGACCGCCAGCAGCCCCGCTGCCACAGACAGGACCGCCAGCAGCAGCCACACTGCCCAGGAAGCGACCGCCAGCAGCCCCGCAGGCCAGGACAAGACCGTCACCAGCTGAACCGCTGCCAAGGGCACCACCGCCACTAGCACCGCTGCCAAGGACAAGACTGCATCAAGCACCACTGAACAGGACACCGCTGCCAGCAGCCCCACAGGTCAGGACAAGACCGCCACAACCAGTGGAGATTGACATCCACTACCTCAGTCCTTGGCAGGATGAACCACTCTGGGCACAAAGCCCCCTCCAGAACCAGTGGAGATTGCCATCCACTTGAGAGACTGTGGCTTTGCATTCCCCAGGATGCAGCAGTGGGCAACCCACCCACTGTAGAGACTTGAGAGACTGTGGCTTTGCACTCCCCAGGACTGAACAGTGGGCAAACCACCAACTGTAGAGACTTGAGAGACTGTGGCTTTGCACTCCCTAGGATTGAACAGTGGGCAAACCACCCACTGTAGAGACTTGTGAGACTGCGGCTTTGCACTCCCCAGGATTGAACAGTGGGCAAACCACCCACCGTAGAGACTTGTGAGACTGTGGCTTTGCACTCCCCAGGATTGAACAGTGGGCAAACCACCCACTGTAGAGACTTGAGAGACTGTGGCTTTGCACTCCCATGGATTGAACAGTGGGCAAACCACCCACTGTAGAGACTGTGGCTTTGCACTCCCCAGGATTGCACTGTGGGCATGGAGCCCCCTCGTGGATCTAGCATTGTGCACTCAACCGGCTGAGGTGCCCCCCTTCCCTTCCCCCTGAGGTGCCTTTTTTTATTTCCAACTGATGCCCCTGCAGTGTTCTCTCTGTCTTGTCGGGTATCTTGTGTGGGCCTCACCCATGCCTTTTGGGCCCAGTGATCCACGGACTATGATGGTGGAATCTCTTGGACTTGTGTTCTTGATGTATATAATTGTATATAGTATAAATGTATATATTTGTAAATATTTTTGATGTTTGTAATTGAATATATCACAATTATTTGACTCTTTTACTTTTGTCCTTGCATTCTTCCAGGGGGGCTTGGGGGGTGTAACTGTAATGTATCAACATGTACTTGTGTGTGTGTTGTAGTGGGTGAGGGTGGGGGTGGGAGTGTTGTGTGTGTGTGTTACTGTTTTTTCCCTCCCCCCTCCCCTGTGTCGTAGGTGCAGTACTCACCGTTGTCTTCGGCGCCGGCGTTCGTGCTCCTGGTAGAGGAGCAGGAAGATAAAGGCTAGCAGAATTTGGAGCTCCGGTTCCATGGCGTCCTGGTTCCTTATGGGATGTGTAGAGGTGAGCGTTTTCCCTTTGAAGTCCTGTTTCCGCCGTGTTTTTGTTTACGGTGAATCAGCCCCGGAAAAGGTGGCGGATTGGTGGGTTGTAATAGTGTGGACGGTACATTGTCCTGCGCCTGTCTGTTAGCGGTTACCGCCGCAGTGTTTGTTTGTACCTCCGTGGCGGTCAGAGTGTTAAAGTGGCTGTCTATGTTGGCGGTTTCCGCCACGGTCGTAATTCCATTTTTTTTACTGCCGCCCTGTTGGCGGTTTTACCGCCGCTTTAACACCGACCACCAGGGTTGTAATGACCACCTATGTTTGTCAGGGAATGAATCCTGTTTATAGTGCTCATGCCGTTGTCGACAACAGCTAAAGCCTTTTCTAAATTTTCTTTGTCTATCTTCCTTACACGTGCAGCAGCTTCTATCTGAGAAAGCTTCCAGATCTCTTATATATTTGGCATATATTAATCTTTTACAGCGTGGCTTTCTAGGACCTAACAAAAAGTCCTGTAAGTCTATTTTTTCAGTTAGAATGTCAAGATGTTCCTTGACTGCGGCTATTGTGTTAGTCTGTACCCATTATTGGCAAAGTTTACCCACACTGTATGTTGTAACTATAGCCATGTGTTGACGCGAGACAAAGCGGGGGTCTAGCTGACTAATCTTGAAACCCCCTCTGAAGAATTCACAAAACGTGTCTGAAACCCATTGGTATCTATTGGCCAAATTAATCACCCGCCGGGACTTGAAAGTGAAGAGTTATAGGTACCAGCCTGAACCTTTGAATCTAGTTCTTCCTCAGTGACATTCAGGAAGGATTGCCAATTATTAAATTTTGCTGGTGTGGGGATACTGGGCGTATTCATATCTTTCAGTTTTGCTGGCCCCAGACAGGATGTCTGTTGAATGGTATCATTCAAAAAGATCATTTGCACAGGATTAAGGCACGCTCTAAATAAAACTTCCCTACCCTGTATTTGCCAATCTTGTGTTCCCCTTACACTCTTTACATCAATAGTGTCCTTCCTTCGTAACCTTCAACTGCAGGATGGGAAACAAAGGAATCTAAGTAAATTAACTTTGTATTAGTCAGCAAAATTATCCTAATTTTGGAAGATGGTAATTTGAAATAATATGATTCTGGATTTTTTGTGTCATGCCCAGAAAAATAATTTAATTTATCCACAAAATGTTTAGGGCTCCCCACAGGTGGAGCTGAACAGTGTTCCCACTGTGTATAGATAAATACTGATCAATGTCTAGTTGCACGGTGCAGGTAGTAATGTCCCCAGTTGTTATAGCAGAACATTTCCCCATAATTCTTTGTATTGATGTATACATGATTACTTTCAAATACTGAATAGTCCTTCATTTCAGTTAACATTGAATCGACTGTCTGGACATCCCAATCATTAGATACAACACCAGGTGCAAACACATCAGTCATAGAAATTTTGAAGACATATGTAATTTGAATGACCTTATCCCACTCAATCCAATCAGGAATTGGTACCGCTGAAATGATCACAAGGGACAAGTGTCACAGTGTCCTTTCCTCGGGATCTGCACGTTGCTGAACAAAAGGCCCACCTCCCAGCATCACCAACTCAGAAAGCTATTATAGCACAGAGTTATGATGAAGCCAGGCGGGGGAAGGGAATTAGGGTAGGGAACTGCAGGAAGAGAGATATGAGAAGAAAAGTTAGAACAAATATGCATATACTTATTCATAGCAGTATAACTTATCAATAGACTCTTGACTAAAGGCTTCTCCGTGATATCAGATTGAGACCCCTTTTGAAGTGAGGGCAAAGCCCCTTCTTCGAATCATGGAACAAGAACAAACTACAACATCAGAACCAAGAAATGACAAGAGCTTTGGACTATGATCATACTCTGAATATCAATCCTGTAACAGCTATGCATTCATAACATAAACCTTTGATCATAGCCTAGAAAATCTCAAAGAATTAAATATGCTTTTCACATATTATGCTTTCCAAAAAACAATGAAAACTATAATTTGCTTATCTCCAAAAATGTTTTCACATTCACAACTATAGGCCGGAAAGTTTTACTCATTGAACTTGAAGCGTTTTCTTCCTTATGGCAGATAGCGCTTTCACTTGTTTCATCTGAAGCGCTACGCTCATTATGCTAAGGGGCACCTTACTCATGTGGCCTGAATCAAGGGCTTTTTACGCATGTGGACTGAAGCGCTTTGCTTGCTGTGCCAAGGGCGCTTTCCTCATGTGGACTGAAGCGATTTGATTGCCGCGCCAAGGGCGCTTTACTCATGCGTACTCAATCGCTTTGATTGCTGTGCCAAGGGTGCTTTACTCATGTGGACTGAAACGCTTTGATTGCCATGCCAAGGGCGTTTTACTCATGTGGACTGAAGCGATTTGATTGCCGTGCCAAGGACGCTTTACTCATGTGGACTGAAGCGTTTTGATTGCGTTGCCAATGGCGCTCTCCTCCTGTGGACTGAAGCGCTTTGATTGCTGTGCCAAGGGTGCTTTATTCATGCGGACTGAAGCACTTTGATTGCCGTGCCAAAGGCGCTTTACTTGTGTGTCCTGAAGCGCTTTGCTCGTTGTGCTAAGGGGCGCTTTACTTCTGTGCTCCGAAGCGCCTTAATCATCGTGCCAAGGCTGCTTTACTCTGAAAACTGAAAACACTTTGCTCGTTGTGCTAAGGGGTGCTTTACCTTTTGGAAGTAACAACTCCCTTCAAGATTGGGCTCATCAAGATCTTACCGCTACGAGTACGACCTACTCGTATCTGAATTCTCCATGGAAACAAGGATACTCAGATTTGACGTCCATCTGCCATGCAGGAAATCTGATCTTCTACAGAGGATCCCCCACGAGGTCTGACTGCATCGAAGTCTTCAAAATAGTGAGCAACATGCTTGGGTGTGGCTGGGCTTTATAGGCCTGCCACACCCCAAGATGGCTGCTGCCTCTAAAACATGGGAATTGTAGTCCCTTCATAGAATAGCACTGATAAGTGCATCTTGTCCACCAATGTCCTGAACCTGCAGCTACATGAGCTTTACCACAGGGCAGACAACTCTGATGGCCACTTTTGGAACAAGAGGGGATGACAAGTGGTGCGCATAAAGCACTTCAAATATGCGCATCGGAGTTTCGGGCGGAACCTGGACCGCACACAGCCTTATTCCTGACAACAATTCTCTGCGGACATCCTGTGAGGAATGATATGGAGTTAAGACTTCATCTACAGGAGCGTTCAGGAAGATAATGACCCTTTATAAGCAAAAAAAACAGTCACAATCCATAGAAATAATGCAACAAATGTCAAGCAGAACCATAAATAGTTCCATGGGTAAATGAAAGAGTTATTTTAAGCCATAAATACAGCTTATGTGTCTTTGACACATTTTCAATCGCAGGAGTGGATGAATCTGAAGAAAAAACATCAATGTCGATGAAGTAACCAGAAGCTGTCTCTGCAAACACAGGGACTGGTGCATTACTGGTGGATGCTTCCACTTCGCGTGGAGGCTCATGGTAGACAATGTCGTCTGGAGTTGGTGTAGAAAATAGCCACATCTTGGACCGGTGATGTCATTGAAGTGGTAACAGGAATCAGCAAAAGTTCATTTTCCACCCTCCCCACAGTCAAGTGGGTATTTGTAGCATTGTTGGACATGCTTGTATAGTCAGGAGAAGTGTTGTTATTTCTTATTTGAAGAGGTATGTCCTGTTAGGTAGTGAGAGGGGACCAGGAACTACCGAAGGGACCTCTGGGTCTACTGTGCAGGATCAACCACATAGTGAAGTTTGACGTCGTCAATGAAAATGAATCTGTTGGCTTTGGATCCTGGCAGCGGTGGTAAGATCACAATTCTGGTACCTTGTATTCCCAGGACTGGGACCAGTGCTCTGTAGGATGGATTGAATTCCTTCTTCACAGCTATCTTCTTATGAACCAGATCCCCAACTTTAGGAATCCAGCCAGTAGAAGTTGTTGGTAAATCCCTTATTCCTAAGGTGGCAGCACTGGCGGATGATTTATCATCACAAAATTACTGAAGCTCCTGTGAGACAGTGAGATGTTCATTTATGTCAAAAGGTGTAACTGCTACCACCAAACCAGGGCCATCAAGATCTGGGACATACATAGGTATCCCAAAGAGAACCTCATAGGGAGTGCGCTCCACGAAGGTGTGTCTTGGTAGATTTTTCAGTGCTCTCTGGACCCCATATAGATGATGAATCCAACTGCGGCCTGAACCTAATACTCTAGCTGTCAAGGACTGCTTCAGATCACGATTCCTCCTCTTCATGACCAAATTTTCCTCAGAATGATATGGTGAGGAGTAATGGAGTTCAACACCCATTGTCCCCATGGTGTCCCTGAATGTCTTAGAGGCAAAGGCAGGGCCCTGGTCCGAATGGAATGCTGAAACTGCATATGTACCGATAAAGATCAGCAAGTCTTTTATAACAGTTTGAGCATCAGCCGTCCACTGTGGCCACACCCACAGGAATCTAGAACAAGAATCTACAGCGACTAGGATGTATTTGTCTGCACAATCAGGTTGAAGGGGACCACAATGGTCCAGGTACACACATTGTAGTGGCCTGTTGGACACTAAAAGGGATGTCTGTGGAGGACGTTTGATGTTGTAGCCCTTAATCTGCTGGCAAATGTCACAACAAAGGACATATTGTTTTGTCTGTTTGTGTAGACCTGGCCACCAGAATTGTTTCTGTAAGAGTGCTACTGTGGCCAAGATACCAGCATGAGTAGATGTGACACCCTAATGCGCTTCTTTGATGAGATCTAGTCTCTGGTCTTAGTTGGGGATCGCTCGATCTCCAACTCCAGGAATTGTTGCATAAGCAACACTCTGTGCACTGATGTGGTAAGAATATTTTGTAGGTATGCTTATGTGAGAGGCTTGACTTCAGCCGAAGCTTTCACAGCACTCAGAATTTCATTATCCAATCTCTTCTGTGAATGAGTCACTGCAGCCACAGAAGCCCTAGCTACTGCAGATTTGGCTGCTTCATCAGCCAAGGTGTTGCCGATAACTTGTACCCCTACATGTTGGTGGTGAAATGTATGTACTACATGGACACAAGGTGGCTTATCCTTGAGATCAGCCACCCTCCCCCACAGAGTTCTGTGTTTTATGGAGCTCCCTTTGGAGTCTCTAAACTTGTTTAATCGCCAATGAGTAATATAATCATTTTAGGACTGGACGCAGCAGTATGAGTCACAGACAAAGAGAGTCAGTAATCCTGGCTCTGTGTGTTCTAAGCCAACTGAGCTGTGCAGTCCCCCAGGGTCTGCGTGTAAGAATTGTGAGGGTGGAAGACTCCATCCTTCATCACTCAGCTCTCAGCTGCGCAAGTGGCTGAGTAATGATGTTTGGTTCCTACAGCTGGTTGTGCTGAACCATCCGTATAAATGACAGCATGGTATCTGTCAAGTGGCAAAATATTTAGAGGGTAATCCTGTTCGTATTGGAGAAATTCTTGTGTCTGAAGTTTTGGATCAAAGATGTAATCTACATCGGTGGCAGTCAGGGAGGTTGCCCAATGAATCCAGCATGGATGTAATGCTTTAGCATTTGGAAGGCTTGCTTTGGTGAGGGCATCTAAGGCTGGCACCGGGGTAACAACAATAATTTGTTTCCCTTGGGCAAGTGGCCTCTCCTTAATGACAGCCATCTGAACTGCTGTTAGAATTTTTTCAGTGGGTGACAAAAGTTGTTCTGCATTGGAGTATGAATGTGACTTATATGCAATGGGCACTGTGCCCCCTTCATTAAAGGTGACATAAGTGAACCCAATGGCACCAGCAATTACTCTGATGCTTTGTTGTCACGGGTGTCCAAGTGTTTTGCTTCTAGCATGTCCTGTTGCTATTCCCCAAGGATGCGTTGTGTTCAACTGTCCAGTGTCTGCTAGAAAAATCAGGGCGTATTAAGTCATAAAGTAGCTTGATACATTGTGCATCGTCAGGAATGTAAGTTCTGCCAAAGTTGAAGAAACCAAAAAAGGACTGTAATTTCTTGATCGTATTTGGTGGCTGGAGTTGAGCACGTTTATCTAGAAAGTGCGGGGCCAGGCTCTTGCCCTTGTTTGATAGCTTGTATCCCAGGAACAATACGCTGAGAAAGGCTATTTTAGTTTTCCTAAAATTAAATTTGAATTCAAGGGTTGTGAGTCCTAAAATGATCCGATCGACCCTGGCAAGATGAATGTTAAGGTCATCATCTGTGCTGTGAGATAGATGTCAGGCACGCAGGACAGCACCTCAGGATCAATATCATGTAATATTGATGTTACATGGGCTGAAAACAGCCCTGGGCTGTTCTTGTAGCCTTGGGGCAAACAGAAATAGCGTTTTTGTGAGCCAAATGAGAAGGCACTTAGGTGCTGACATTCGTGTGCTAAGTTTCGGCAGAAAACAACGTTGGAAATATCCAAGGTTGTTTTGCATTTGTACACACTATGTTGTTAGTGCAGTGCTATGTGAGTTTTGTATAGCATATGTGTGTGTATGACTGTTCAAGTGTCTATAATCTAAGACTATTGTATAAGAATGGTCAGATTTTGCAACAGGGAATAATGGGTTATTCATTGCAGAGACACAGGGCTCAATTACTCACCGGTGCTCAAGCTGAGTGAGGATCTCCCTTACTGGAGCATAAGCTTTGAGTTTAACAGGATATTGTGGTTGAGGCTGGAGTGTAGACCTAATAGGTATTTTATGATGAGATGAATCCCTGCCCCAACCTTAATGGTTGCGGTACAATGCAGGTGCCTGCGCTAAAGTCCAATTGACAGCGTAGGCTTGTTTTACCGCTTCTGGAACAAGCTCTGAGAAAGAAGGCAAAATGACATCTTCCCCATGTTGGAGCTTATGGACGTGCTCGGGTGGCCAGTCCCTCTTGGCCAGCAGAATATCACACCTAAATTCATCCCAGAATATCACACCAATGGTGCACTCCACGTCTCCTTTAATTTGGATATTTAGATCATAAACCCTATTGGATGGAGAACGCGCCTGTCCGCAGTTTCAACGGCAATGATATTGCTAGTTGCTGTTGCATCCAGATGATCTTTCAGACTCTGGCTACATAACGTGACCTCTGCTGCGCTGTCTAACAGTGTCACTGCCCAGCTCTTGTTCTTCAGCAATGTTCTCAAGTGTACTGGCATTTTTAACTGCGAGTGCTGCCACCTTTTTCTTTTTAAACTGTGGCTTTTATAGTGGGGACTAGTCTTCTTTTTTGTCTGAAAACTGTGGTGAGCCTCTCTTCTGTTTCACGCATTCAGGATGTTGCTCTGGACGGCCCCCTCTCTCACTACGTCTATCTGGTGTGTCCTGAAAGGAACGAGAGGGACGTGAATCAGTATATCTGTCAGGAGCTTTTATATTTTCTCTATTTCTGAAATGATATCTCCTTTCGGAGTTCTCCAGGTGTGGAGAATCTGCTCTCTGATTTAATCTGTCTATAAATTGTTTTTGTTGATCCCAGCACTTTTTAGAACTCTCCTGTGCTTGTTTAGTACCTTTCTTAGTGGTGGTACTCTGTATTTCAGGCTTCTTCGACTTGACACCCAAAGTATCCCGTCCTATACTGGTATAGCTGTCAGAAATAATTTTCGGTAGCTGTTTCTCCTGGTCCAAATGTGGAATCTCCTGGAGGCGCAGGCGTATAGCCAGTGCTACTGTAGGAGGCTGGCCTGGTTTGTAGTGGTACCAAGGGGTACTTACACTCTGCACCAGGTCCAGTTATCCCTTATTAGTGTAGAAGAGGTGTCTAGCAGCTTAGGCTGATAGAAAAGGTAGCTTAGCAGAGCAGCTTAGGCTGAACTAGGAGACGTGTGAAGCTCCTACTATACCACTAGTGTCATATGCACAATAATATAAGAAAACACAATACACAGATATACTAAAAATAAAGGTACTTTATTTTTATGACAATATGCCAAAGTATCTCAGTGAGTACCCTCAGTATGAGGATAGCAAATATACACAATATATATGTACACAATACTAAAATATGCAGTAATAGCAATAGAAAACAGTGCAAGCAATGTATAGTCACAATAGAATGCAATGGGAGCACATAGGTATAGGGGCAACACAAACCATATACTCTAGAAGTGGAATGCGAACCACGAATGGACCCCAAACCTATGTGAGCTTGTAGAGGGTCGCTGAGACTATAAGAAAACAGTGAGGGTTAGAAAAATAGCCCACCCCAAGACCCTGAAAAGTGGGTGCAAAAGTGCACCTAAGTTCCCCAGAGAGCACAGAAGTCGTGATAGGGGAATTCTGCAAGGAAGACCAACACCAGCAATGCAACAACGATGGATTTCCAGAAGAGAGTACCTGTGCGACAAGGGGACCATGTCCAAAGGTCACGATTAAGTCGGGAGTGGGCAGATGCCCAGGAAATGCCAGCTGTTGGTGCAAAGAAGCTGCCACTGGATGGTAGAAGCTGTGGATTCTGCAAGAGCGAAGAGGGCTAGAAACTTCCCCTTTGGAGGATGGATGTCCCACGTCGTGAAGAAGCTTGCAGAGGTATTTCCGTGCAGAAAGACCGCAAACAAGCCTTGCTAGCTGCAAGGGTCATGGTTAGGGTTTTTGGATGCTGCTGTGGCCCAGGAGGGACCAGGATGTCGCCAATTGCGTGAGGAGACAGAGGGGGCATCCAGCAAGACAAAGAGCCCACTCAGAAGCAAGCAGCACCCGCAGAAGGGCCAGAACAGGCACTACAAAGTGGAGTTAACCGGAGCTCACCCGAAGTCACAAAGGAAGGTCCCACGATGCCGGAGGACAACTCAGGAGGTCGTGCACTGCAGGTTAGAGTGTCGGGGACCCAGGCTTGGCTGTGCACAAAGGAAATCCTGGAAGAGTGCACAGGAGCCAGAGCAGCTGCAAATCACGTGGTACCCAGCAATGCAGTCTAGCGTGGGGAGGCAAGGACTTACCTCCACCAAACTTGGACTGAAGAGTCACTTGACTGTGGGAGTCACTTGGACAGAGTTGCTGAGTCCCAGGGGCCTCACTCGTCGTGCTGAGAGGGGACCCAGAGGACCGGTGATGCAGTCTTTTGGTGCCTGTGGTTGCAGGGGGAAGATTCCCTCGACCCACGGGAGATTTCTTTGGAGCTTCTAGTGCAGAGAGGAGGCAGACTACCCCCACAGCATGCACCACCAGGAAAACAGTTGAGAAGGCGGCCGGATCAGCGTTACAAGGTCGCAGTAGTCGTCTTTGCTACTTTGTTGCAGTTTTGCAGGCTTCCAGAGCAGTCAGCGGTCGATTCCTTGGCAGAAGGTGAAGAGAGAGATACAGAGGAACTCTGATGAGCTCTTGCATTCGTTATCTAAAGAATTCCCCAAAGCAGAGACCCTAAATAGCCAGAAAAGGAGGTTTGGCTACCTAGGAGAGAGGATAGGCTAGCAACTCCTGGAGGAGCCTATCAGAAGGGGTCTCTGACGTCACCTGCTGGCACTGGCCACTCAGAGCAGTCCAGTGTGCCAGCAGCACCTCTGTTTCCAAGATGGCAGAGATCTGGAGCACACTGGAGGAGCTCTGGGCACCTCCCAGGGGAGGTGCAGGTCAGAGGAGTGGTCACTCCCCTTTCCTTTGTCCAGTTTCGCACCAGAGCAGGGCTGGGGGATCCCTGAACCGGTGTAGACTGGCTTATGCAGAAATGGGCACCATCTGTGCCCATGAAAGCATTTCCAGAGGCTTGGGGAGGCTACTCCTCCCCAGCCCTGACACCTTTTGCCAAAGGGAGAGGGTGTAACACCCTCTCTCTGAGGAAGTCCTCTGTTCTGCCTTCCTGGGCCAAGCGTGGCTGGACCCCAGAAGGGCAGAAACCTGTCTGAGGGGTTGGGAAAGGTAGTTTGGCAGTACCCAGGACTGTGCTAGAGACTCGGGGGATCATGGAATTGTCTCCCCAATGCCAGAATGGCATTGGGGTGACAATTCCATGATCTTAGTCATGTTACATGGCCATGTTCGGAGTTACCATTGTGACGCTATACATATGGTGTGACATATGTATAGTGCACGCGTGTAATGGTGTCCCCGCACTCACAAAGTCCGGGGAATTTGCCCTGAACAATGTGGGGGCACCTTGGCTAGTGCCAGGGTGCCCACACACTAAGTAACTTAGCACCCAACCTTTACCAGGTAAAGGTTAGACATATAGGTGACTTATAAGTTACTTAAGTGCAGTGGTAAATGGCTGTGAAATAACGTGGACGTTATTTCACTCAGGCTGCAGTGGCAGGCCTGTGTAAGAATTGTCAGAGCTCCCTATGGGTGGCAAAAGGAATGCTGCAGCCCAGAGGGATCTCCTGGAACCCCAATACCCTGGGTACCTCAGTACCATATACTAGGGAATTATAAGGGTGTTCCAGTATGTCAATGTAAATTGGTGAAATTGGTCACTAGCCTGTTAGTGACAATTTGGAAAGAAATGAGAGAGCATAACCACTGAGGTTCTGGATAGCAGAGCCTCAGTGAGACAGTTAGTCATAACACAGGTAACACATACAGGGCACACTTATGAGCACTGGGGCCCTGGTTGGCAGGGTCCCAGTGACACATACAACTAAAACAACATATATACAGTGAAATATGGGGGTAACATGCCAGGCAATATGGTACTTTCCTTCAGCTACTGCTTCCCCTTTAATATTATTGAGTATTATTGGGGAAACAGCGTCAAAGTTCCACATTAGTTTCATCCCCAAATCTAGGGCTGGAGCAGCCCTGTGCTCATTCTGCATTTGTTTTAACACTTCTGGTAAATTGGCAAGTGTCGGGGTACCATGTGTGGTAGTCTAAATTGCAACGAATACTGTACCCCATGTGGCGCAGTCATCCACTGAGGGAACCATCCCAAAGGGCAAGCACATTGTGAGAATTCTATGTTTTTCCTGTGGTCCCGTATGGGGAAATACATCTTTCAGCTGATTTGTTTTATGGGCTATCCAGAACGGGATTTTCTCTCGTTCTGTGGGTACTTTACCCATGATAGAATGTACTGTTTGTGAATTGATCCTAGTAGTAGCTAATTGGTATCCAGCATGTGCCGGTGGTGCTGGAGGTGCTGTGTAGTGTTCAGAGTTCGCATTATGAACTAAACAAGTTGTCTACATAGTGTTACTATCTCAATGTATAAATTGCGCAGATCAGCTGCCTTCACATTTTATATACCTGGGTGAGAGTGGTATGTGGCGAACATAGGCCACGTTGGTCCTTCATTACCTAAGGGACCTTGTAAGACCTGACATGCTTTAGGGTGATCACCCCTAACTTTTTGCCTGCCTCCATCCACTTTTTGGACTCTGTTTTGCTGGCTCTTAGACTCTGCGCACTTTACCACTGCTAACCAATGCTAAAGTGCATATGCTCTCTCCCTTTAAACATGGTAACCTTGGATCATACCCAATTGGACTATTTAATATATTTATAAGTCCCTAGTAATGTGCACTGTATGTGCCTAGGGCCTGTAGATTAAATGCTACTAGTGGGCCTGCAGCACTGGTTGTGCCACCCACTCAAGTAGCCCCTTTAGCTTGTCCCAGGCCTGCCATTGCAAGGCCTGTGTGTGCAGTTTCACTGCCACTTCGACTTGGCATTTAAAAGTACTTGCCAAGCCTCAAGCTCCCCTTTTTCTACACATAAGTCATCTCTAATGTGTGCCATAGGTAACCCCTAGAGCAGGGTGCTGTGTGGGTAAAAGGCAGGACATGTACCTGTGTAGTTACATGTCCTGGTAGTGTAAAACTCCTAAATTCGTTTTTACACTACTGTGAGGCCTGCTCCCTTCATAGGCTAACATTGGGGCTGCCCTCACACATTGTTGAAGTAGCAGCTGCTGATCTGAAGGGAGTAGGAAGGTCATATTTAGTATGGCCAGAATGGTAATACAAAATCCTGCTGACTGGTGAAGTTGGATTTAATATTACTATTTTAGAAATGCCACTTTTAGAAAGTGAGCATTTCTCTGCGCTTAAATCTTTCTGTGCCTTCCAATCCACGTCTGGCTAGGTTTAGTTGACAGCTCCTTGTGCATTCACTCAGACACACCCCAAACACAGGGTACTCAGCCTCACTTGCATACATCTGCATTTTGAATGGGTCTTCCTGGGCTGGGAGGGTGGAGGGCCTGCTCTGACACAAAGGACTGCCACACCCCCTACTGGGACCTGGCAGACAGGATTGAACTGAAAGGGGACCTGGTGCACTTCTAAGCCACTCTTTGAAGTCTCCCCCATTTCAAAGGCACATTTGGGTATAAAACAGGGTCTCTGCCCTACCACCTCAGACACTTGCTGGAGAAGAAACCTGAACCAGAAACTACATCCTGCCAAGAAGAACTGCCTGGCTGCTCAAAGGACTCACCTGTCTGCTTTCTACAAAGGACTGCTGCTTGCTGTTGGCCTGCTGCCTCGCTGAACTCTTGTCTGGCTGTAAAAGTGCTCTCCAAGGGCTTGGATGGAGCTTGCCTCCTGTTCCCTGAAGTCTCAGGACCAAAAAGACTTCTCTTTTTCATTTGGACTCTTCGTGCGCCGAAAATTTCGACGCACAGCTTGCTCCGCGGCGAGAAAATCGTCACACACTGACGCTGATCAACGCGACGCCTTCGAGGCGACCGGAACTTCGACGCACGGCCTCGCAAGGACAATGGCGTCCGACTTCCAGAAGGGAAATCGACGCAACGCCTGCCGTGAGAACGAAAATTCCACGCACAGCCTCCCGGAACGACGCACAGCCGGAAAACAAGCCGAAGAATCCACGCACAGACCCCGGGGCATCTGGTAATCCTGCGAACCACAGAAAGAGACTGTCCGCGCGCCGGAAAATGACGCCCGACGTCCCCGCCTGAAAAATAACGACGCAAGTCCGTGTGTGCAGGGGGCAAATCGACGCACACACCATTTTTCCACGTATCTCTTCTTCTGCGGCCCTTTGCAGAGATTTTCCACTGTAAACCAGGTACTTTGTGCTTGAAAGAGACTTTGTTTGCTTTTTAAAGACTTAAGACACTTTATATCACTTTCCAGTGATATCTCTACAATTTCACATTGCATCTTTATTCGTTTTGACCTGCAATTATCCAGATAAATATTATATATTTTTCTAAACACTGTGTGGTGTATTTTTGTGGTGCTATATTGTGTTATTGTATGATTTATTGCACAAATACTTTACACATTGCCTTCTAAGTTAAGCCTGACTGCTCGTGCCAAGCTACCAGAGGGTGGGCACAGGATAATTTGGATTGTGTGTGATTTACCCTGACTAGAGTGAGGGTTCTTGCTTGGACAGAGGGCAACCTGACTGCCAACCAAAAACACCATTTCTAACATTGGTGATCAGTGGTGAGGATAGGACTTGTATTTGTGCTGTGACATACAGTAGCTAAGTATATCACTACCTACCCACAGTTGAAGGTCAACTTGATTTTTATCTCTTTTTGCAAATTCGTTTTTCCTGACAATTTTCAAAAACTAAGGGGCATATTTATACTCCGTCTGCGCCGATTGTGCTTCAAAGTATAAATATGACGCCTGCACGGCGTACCAAAATGGCGTTAGCCGGCGGTAATATTTTTGACGCAAAACTGCGCCGGCGCAGTTTTGCGTCAAAAAGTATAAATATGGGCCTAAATCCTCACTCAACATGTCTCTGACTGGGTCTCATATAGGAGATTTGGACCTAGCCCTGTTGGAGACATATACTGTCAAACAGCTAAAAGGGCTCTGCAGGTTGATGAGAGTACCCACCCAAGGGGCCCCCAAAAAGGAGGACTTTCAAGTGGCGCTGAGGGCCTGGGCAGAAGCCCATTTAGAGGAAAGTGATGAGGAAGAGGAGCCAGAAAATGGCCTCTCAGAGGATTTATTGCCATCAGTGGGTAATGTTACCACTGCAATTGTGCCCCCTTCCAGGCCAGGGATCAGTGTCTCTGAGCAAAGCCTGACCTCAGAGGAAAGGAGAGAAGAAAGGGAGTTCCTATTGCAAATGGCAAAACTGAAAATTGAGGCCCAACAGGAGGAAAGGAAGGCTGAAAGAGCAGCCAAACAGGTGGAAGCTGAAAGAGCTGAAGCTGCAGCTGAGAGAGCTTTGGCTGAAAAGAAACTATTGTTGGCTCATGAACTGAGTCTCAAGGAGCTGGAGATCAAGGCGACACAGTCTGAATCCAGCAGTAATGGTGGCAGCATACAGACAGGACCTGCTGGAGAAAAGAAGGTTCATATACCCAAAAATGTGGTGCCCAGTTTTGTGGTGGGAGATGACATAGATAAATGGTTAGCTGCTTATGAAGTTGCACTAGGGGCTCATGAGGTTCCTGAAGGGCAATGGGGTACAGCTATGTGGGGTTATGTGCCGCCATTGGGGAGGGAGACACTTCTCACATTGGATCAACCTGATCAAAACACATACCCACTTCAGAAAGCCACTTTACTTGCCAAGTTTGGGCTGACCCCTGAGGGATACCGTCAGAGGTTCAGGGACAGCACCAAACAATCCACACAAACATGGGTAGATTTCTTTGACTTTTCCAGTAAGGCACTGAATGGATGGGTGCGGGCAACAAAGTAGATGATTATAAAGGGTTATATGACTTGATTCTGAGAGAGCATATGCTCAATACTACTTTTACAGAGTTGCGCCAGCACTTGGTAGATAGTAAGCTGACTAATCCCAGGAAGCTTGCTGAGGAGGCGGACCTCTGGGTTAGCACCAGAGTGTCCAAAAGGTACCTGGGGGGACACCCACAAAGGTGGTCAGGGTTCCCAACAGAAGAAAGAGGGGGGAGATAAACTTACAGATAAGGAACTCTCAAAAGGCCCCCAAAAGAATTCCCAGGGAGGGGGTGGCAACCATTCCTTTTCCAGATTTGGGAAAAAGCCAAGGACATATGATAAATCAGGGAAATCCAACCCCAAATGCATGGAGTGTTACCAGTATGGTCACTTTAAAGGTGACCCCCAGTGCCCAAAGAGGCACCATCCACTACCGGACAGACACCTGGGTTGACTAGTGTAGCGCTCGGGGGGAGATGGACCCAGATAGCTTTGGGGAGCAGGTAGAGATTTCCCTAGTGTCCCTGGGAGAAACAGAAATGGTGCCCAAAGCCCACATGCCCAGAAATACTTCCAAGTACAGGCAGTGGGTCACCCCTGATGGGCAGAAGGTGGAGGCTCTGCGTGACACAGGAGCCATTATGACTACTATCAAGAGTCAGCTGGTGTCAACAGAGCAGATAGTCCCTAATACATTCCACCAGGTCATAGTCGCTGACAATCGTGAGAGTCACCTACCGGTGGCTCTGGTTCCCTTTGAGTGGGGGGGGGGTCTCTGGTACTCTGAAAGTAGCTGTGAGTCCTGCCATGCCTGTAGATTGTCTGTTCGGCAATGATCTTGAGCATACTGCTTGGAAAGAAGTAGAGCTCAGATCTCACCTGGAGATGTTAGGGTTACCTGAGTGGGTCTGCATGACCACACGGTCCATGGCTGCCCAGGAAGGGAGTCAAGGGCATCTGGAGCCTGGAAAGATGGTCCAGACAGCTGCCAAAAGGAAGGGCAAGAGACGCGGGAAACCAGCCTCCAATGTTCCCACGGTGGTGGACGAGGCCCCTGAGGAGGCGGAGGCCCCTGAGCCAACTGGGTAACCTACCTGAACTTGCTGGCTGGCAAAGTAGAGGGGGGGGCAACCAGGGCAGCAATCTGCAAGGCGCAGAAGGAATGCCCTACCCTTGAGGGTCTGAGAAAACAGGCCACAGCCCAAGCAGCAGGTGACGCCTCTGGCACTCACCATATTTACTGGGAGAATGATCTCCTTTACAGTGATGTAAGGTTCCAGGTCCTGGGGCACCCCGTGTGCTGGTGGTCCCCCAGTGTTACCAGAACTTCCTACTGGGCCTGGCTCACGACAGCCCCCTGGCAGGACACCTGGGCCAAGACAAGACCTTTAACAGGCTTGACACCACTTTTATTGGGCCAGAATGAGGATAGCCTCAGATAACTTCTGCAGAGCGTGCCCCACCTGCCAGGCTAGTGGGAAGACAGGGAAACGGCTTAAAGCTCCCCTACTCCCACTCCCAGTCATTGGCACCCCCTTTGAAAGGGTGGGCATCGACATTGTTGGTCCCTTGGACCCCAAAACTGCCTTGGGCAACAGGTTTATCCTGGTTGTGGTGGACCACGCCACCCGCTATCCAGAGGCAATCCCTCTGAGAACAGTGACTGCACCGGTGGTGACCAGAGCCCTGTTGGGAATATTTACCCGTGTGGGATTCCCTAAGGAGGTCGTGTCTGACAGGGGCACAAACTTCATGTTTGCATACATGAAGTCCATGTGGGATGAGTGTGGTGTGACTTACCAGTTTACCACCCCTTATCATCCTCAATCCAATGGGCTTGTTGAGAGATTCAACCAGACCCTGAAAGGCATGATTGGTGGCCTGACTGATGCCATGAGGCATAAGTAGGAGGTCCTCTTACCCTGCCTGTTGTTTGCTTACAGAGAGGTGCCCCAGAAAGGGGTGGGGTTCAGCCCTTTTGAACTTCTCTATGGTCACCCTGTCAGGGGACCCCTAAGCATTGTTAAGGAGGGCTGGGAGAAAGCTCCCAAGTCACCTCCCCAGGATATGGTCAGCTACATGCTGGCCCTCCGCAACCAAACCCAACCCTTTTGGAAGCAGGCCCAGAGTAACCTCGAGGCCAGTCAAGAGGTGATGAAGGAGTGGTATGACCAGAAGGCCACTCTAGTTGAGTTCTCACCTGGAGACAAAGTTTGGGTGATGGAGCCAGTAGAGCCCAGGGCTCTCCAGGACCACTGGACTGGCCCCTTTGAGATCAAGGAGCGTAAAGGGGAGGCCACTTACCTAGTGGACCTGAAGACCCCTAGGCACCCCCTAAGGGTCCTCCATCACAACCGGCACAAACCTCACTTTGAGAGGTCTGAGGTCAGTATGCTCCTGGTCACAGATGAGGGCATGGAAGAGGAGAGTGAACCTCTCCCTGACCGCCTCGCTGTCAAAGAAGGGGATGGGTCAGTGGGGGGTGTCATTCTCTCTGACTACCTGACTCTAACCCAGAGAGGAGACTGCTCTGAGCTGTTAGAGCAGTTCTCCCCCCTGTTCTCCCTTACTCCTGGAGTAACCCACCTCTGTGTTCCTGACATTGACACAGGTGACAGTCCCCCTGTGAAGAACAAAATTTACAGGTTGTCAGATAAGGTGAAGGCCAGCATCAAGGAGGAGGTCGCCAAGATGTTGACTTTAGGGGTTATTGAGAAATCCAGTAGTTCCTGGGCCAGCCCTGTGGTATTGGTTCCTAAGGCTACTGCCCCAGGTGCAAAGCCAGAACTCAGGTTCTATGTGGAATACCGGGGTCTCAACTCAGTCACCCGGACTGATGCTCACCCCATCCCCCAAGCTGATGAGCTCATTGACAGGCTAGGCGCTGCCAAGTTCCTGAGTACGTTCGATCTTACTTCAGGGTATTGGCAGATCGGCCTGACTGAGGGGGCTAAGGAAAGATCAGCACTTTCCACCCCTGATGGCCATTACCAATTCCGGGTGATGCCATTTGGGCTGAAAAATGCCCCCGCTACCTTCCAACGGTTGGTTAACGGGGTCCTAGCTGGTAAAGATGCCTTCTGTGCAGCTTACCTGAACGAAATAGCTGTCTACAGTTCCAGCTGGGAGGAACACCTGCTCCACCTCAAGGAGGTGCTTCAGGCTCTGCAACAGGCAGGCCTAACTATCAAGGCTAGTAAGTGCCAGATTGGGAAGGGTTCCATGGTGTACTTGGGACACTAGTAGGTGGTGGCAAGGTGCAGCCGCTCCAGGTTAAGATTGAGACTATCAAGGCCTGGCAACCACCTAGAACACAGACTGAGGTGAGAGCCTTTTTGGGCCTCACCGGATAGTACCGCAGATTCGTCAAGGGTTATGGTACCATTGTATCTCCCTTGACAGAACTCACTTCCAAGAAACAACCTAGGTTGGTGAATTGGACAGAGGCTTGTCAGAAAGCATTTGATTCTCTGAAGGAAGCCATGTGCAAGGCCCCATGCTCAAGGCCCCTGACTACTCCCAGGAGTTTATTGTGCAGACAGACACTTCAGAGCATGGCATAGTGGCTGTTATAGCACAGCTAAATGAGGAGGGCTCAGACCAACCAGTAGTCTTTATTAGCAGAAGACTATTACCACGGGAACAAAGGTGGAGTGCTATTGAGAGAGAAGCATTTGCTGTGGTCTGGGCACTGAAGAAGCTAAGACCCTACCTCTTTGGGACTCACTTCCGGGTTCAGACAGACCACAGGCCCCTCAGGTGGCTCATGCAGATGAGGGGTGAGAATCCAAAACTCTTGAGGTTGTCCATTTCCCTACTGGGGATGGACTTTACGGTGGAGCATTGCCCAGGGGTGGACCACGCCAATGCTGATGGTCTCTCCAGATACTTCCGCCTTAGCGATGAGAGCTTCCCAGGAGGTCGGGTAGCTCTCCCCACTTTCAGCTGGGGGGGGAAACATGTTAGACCTGACATGCTTTAGGGTGGTCACCCCTAACTTTTTGCCTGCCTCCATCCACTTTTTGGACTCTGTTTTGCTGGCTCTTAGACTCTGCACACTTTACCACTGCTAACCAGTGCTAAAGTGCATATGCTCTCTCCCTTTAAACATGATAACCTTGGATCATACCCAATTGGACTATTTAACATACTTATAAGTCCCTAGTAATGTGCACTGTATGTGCCTAGGGCCTGTAGATTAAATGCTACTAGTGGGTCTGCAGCACTGGTTGTGCCACCCACTCAAGTAGCCCCTTTAGCTTGTCCCAGGCCTGCCATTGCAAGGCCTGTGTGTGCAGTTTCACTGCCACTTCGACTTGGCATTTAAAAGTACTTGCCAAGCCTCAAGCTCCCCTTTTTCTACACATAAGTCACCTCTAATGTGTGCCCTAGGTAACCCCTAGAGCAGGGTGCTGTGTGGGTAAAAGGCATGACATGTACCTGTGTAGTTACATGTCCTGGTAGTGTAAAACTCCTAAATTTGTTTTTACACTACTGTGAGGCCTGCTCCCGTCATAGGCTAACATTGGGGCTGCCCTCACACATTGTTGAAGTAGCAGCTGCTGATCTGAAGGGAGTAGGAAGGTCATATTTAGTATGGCCAGAATGGTAATACAAAATCCTGCTGACTGGTGAAGTTGGATTTAATATTACTATTTTAGAAATGCCACTTTTAGAAAGTGAGCATTTCTCTGCGCTTAAATCTTTCTGTGCTTAGAATCCACGTCTGGCTAGGTTTAGTTGACAGCGTCTTGTGCATTCACTCAGACACACCCCAAACACAGGGTACTCAGCCTCACTTGCATATATCTGCATTTTGAATGGGTCGTCCTGGGCTGGGAGGGTGGAGGGCCTGCTCTGACACAAAGGACTGCCACACCCCCTACTGGGACCCTGGCAGACAGGATTGAACTGAAAGGGGACCTGGTGCACTTCTAAACCACTCTTTGAAGTCTCCCCCATTTCAAAGGCACATTTGGGTATAAAACAGGGCCTCTGCCCTACCACCTCAGACACTTGCTGGAGAAGAAACCTGAACCAGAAACTACATCCTGCCAAGAAGAACTGCCTGGCTGCTCAAAGAACTCACCTGTCTGCTTTCTACAAAGGACTGCTGCCTTGCTGTTGGCCTGCTGCCTTGCTGAACTCTTGTCTGGCTGTAAAAGTGCTCTCCAAGGGCTTGGATAGAGCTTGCCTCCTGTTCCCTGAAGTCTCAGGACCAAAAAGACTTCTCTTTTTCATTTGGACTGTTCGTGCGCCGAAAATTTCGACACACAGCTTGCTCCGCTGCGAGAAAATAGCCGCACACCGACGCTGATCGATGCGGCGCCTTCGAGGCGACCGGAACTTCGACGCACGGCCTTGCAAGGACAACGCCGCCCGACTTCGACGCGACGCCTGCCGTGAGAATGAAAAATACATGCACAGCCTACCGGAACGACGCGCCAGCGGAAAACAAGCCGAAGAATCCACGCACAGACCCCGGGACATCTGGTAATCCCGCGAACCACAGAAAGAGACTGTCCACGCACCGGAAAACGACGCCCGACTTCCCCGCATGAAAAATAACGACGCAAGTCTGTGTGTGCAGGGGAGAAATCGATGCACACACCACTTTTCCACGTATCTCTTCTTCTACAGCCCTTTGTGGAGATTTTCCACTGTAAACCAGGTACTTTGTGCTTGAAAGAGACTTTGTTTGATTTTTAAAGACTTAAGACACTTAGGGGGTGATTCTGACCCCGGTGGTCGGAGCACTGCCAACAGGCTGGCGGTGCTCCGCAGGGCATTCTGACCGCGGCGGTATGGCCGCGGTCAGAACAGGAAAACCGGCGGTGTCCCGCTGGTTTTCCGCTGCCCTGCTGAATCCTCCATGGCGGCGCAGCTTGCTGCGCCGCCATGGGGATTCCGACCCCCTCACCGCCATCCTGTTCCTGGCGGGTTCGACCGCCAGGAACAGGATGGCGGTGAGGGGTGTCGTGGGGCCCCTGGGGGCCCCTGCAGTGCCCATGCCAATGGCATGGGCACTGCAGGGGCCCCCATAAGAGGGCCCCACTTTGAATTTCAGTGTCTGCTCAGCAGACACTGAAATTCGCGACGGGTGCCACTGCACCAGTCGCACACCTTCCACTCTGCCGGCTCCATTCGGAGCCGGCTTCATCGTGGAAGGCCGTTTCCCACTGGGCTGGCGGCCGGCCTTTTGGCGGTCGCCCGCCAGCCCAGTGGGAAACCCAGAATGACCGCCGCGGTCTTTTGACCGCGGTACGGTCTTCTGGCGGTCCCAGCCAGGCAGGCGGCTACCGCTACAGCCGCCGGCCGGGGTCAGAATGACCCCCTTAATATCACTTTTCAGTGATATCTCTACAATTTCACATTGCATCTTTATTCGTTTTGACCTGCAATTATCCAGATAAATATTATATATTTTTCTAAACGCTGTGCGGTGTATTTTTGTGGTGCTATATGGTGTTATTGTATGATTTATTGTACAAATACTTTACACATTGCCTTCTAAGTTAAGCCTGACTGCTCGTGCCAAGCTACCAGAGGGTGGGCACAGGATAATTTGGATTGTGTGTGACTTTCCCTGACTAGAGTGAGGGTTCTTGCTTGGACAGAGGGCAACCTGACTGCCAACCAAAAACCCCATTTCTAACAGACCTAATCTCACAAATTGAATTACGTGTGGTAGGGTGCCATTGAACTAGTTCTGATGTTATTGATAAGTGATCGGTATTTCAAGAAACTGGTATGCTTGGTACCGTTGAGGTACGTTTGCGATTCTGTGTGTATGGAAAGTAAATGATCTTTGGTATTCCTCAGGAAAGATGACCCAAGAGTAGAATGTTTCTGTTTGGTAAGCTTCACTAGCTTCTACTATGATTGTAACATAGCCGCCCTCATCTGTTAAGCTACGCGCTACTAGATGTAATGTTAATGCTTGTCTAGTATTCTCAGGAATGTCTATGGTGTTAGCCATGTTGTGAAATGGGTAAAGAGATGGAACACCAGGTGGGGAGAAAAGTCACTTTAATGGTTCGAGCTCAACCAACCTATAGCCTAATTAGGTGTTCCCTGTTCAGCTGAAGAGGAACTTCTCAAAGACCACAGACGTCTCCATATAATGGTACTTAGGATACCTTTTAAATGCTTTACACATTTCTCCTAAGTTAAGCCTCCCTGATCTATATTATATCTACCAAGTGTCATAGTTTGACTCTTGCTCTAGGCAAGACTGCTGGCTTAAGGATGACAGTACTTATGTTTGTAGGTCACCATGCATGTCCTACAACAAGTCGCAACTGTCATCCCAACCCTCCCGGCTCACCAGCAGCACCTCACCAAAAACCCAAACAGTAAAAGTTGATTTGTGGCAGCCTTTATGCAAGGACTCAAGAGTGTGACATCTCAGGGAGTGTTGTGATCAAACGGAGATTACCCATTTTTCACATGAACAACAGGTCTCAATCAAACACAAGCAATGAAGGAGATGCAGTAAAGTTTTCAATAGCTTTTATTAACAAAACTGCAATCCACGATAAGTTGCATTGGCTGCAATGATAAGGATAATGAAGAATGCAAGAAACAGAATTGTGAATACGAGAGTCATTAATACAAAGACCCCCACCATCTTGCAATAACATGAAATGACATAAAATGTGAAATATGTCCTAATACCCTAATAATGTGAATCTAATCTCTAACCGAAGGAGAACTCTGTATGTTAAACCTAATCTGCCAATGTGGTGTCCATGAAAAGAGCCCCCCAACCTTCGTTACCATGGAATGAGGTCTCTAGCTCAGACTCCATGTAGACACGAAGACTGGGTCAGCATCAAGGCGACTATGACTATCTGTCTATGTGAGGTGCATTTATACAGATTTGCTCGGACACCTGATGTAGGTCTGTTCCCAAAAATAGATTCCAAGACATGCTTGGGACGGCAGTTTATGTAAACAATTCTCTCGAAGGCGTGAAGAGGGAAAGTACCTAATGTGAATACCTACAGGTTGTTTATCTTTGTCTCTTGATAGTGATGGCTTAGCACGGTGTCACTGATAACGTGAAAATAAAACATTGGCCTAAGTAGAAACAAGGCAGCCATCTTGAAAGATATAATTAAATAAATATGCTACAACAAAGCAAACTAAGTAGGGTAACAGTCACTGGGTGACAGGGCATGAGTCTACAGTCTACGAGAGAGCTAAGCTAACTCCTGCTTCCCATTAAAAAAAGATAGGATCGAGTTCAGGTCTAAATGATTAAAACCTAACTGACCCTTCTAAGGAATAGCTTTATTATTACTTTAAAATACTTTAAGAGAGCTTCTATCCACTTCAACTAATAATCCACTATCCCACTGGCTCACTTCTTATCTTTCTTCTCTGCTAGGCTGTTCGAATACACATTACCCTGCCCATGTCATGGAGTGCTGATATTTTTAAAGAGGGCTTTGCATTATAGGCCTCTTTTCATAGCTAGCACTTGACTACCACCTGCTTCCACTCGGTGGTAAATTGTGTATGCAAAGTTCTCATTTGACAACTATTATCAATTCTCAAATACTTGATACATACAATCAGCAATTGGCAATTAGAAAATTACAAATTAAGATCTATTATGTATATTACAGACCACTATCATTCAGTTATTCAATTAAAAAATCCTTTTGTTTAGGCCTTTAATATATAGAATTTGGTATATTTTGCGTTTGAAACTCAATTTGTGACTGATTTACAAATTGTAAAAAATGCTGGTGCATTTAATCCATATGTTTTATTCATTCTAGATTACCCTTAATCTCCTGCACATATTGTGACAGTTAAGTACATATATCCAAATATATATTTTTATATTTCAACTCATCATTAACAACTGGGAGCAAATTGTGAGTAGCTTTTTTTTTGTCAACGTAGTATTTCACATGGTGAAACATCTTCTAATGGTGATATTGCATAAGGAAAGACAAACCACAGATGAAGTTTCTGACTGTTCTGTTACTATTTTGCTCTTCCCTCGGATTGGGTGATCCATTCTGATTCTACAAGATTTAATATTCTCTATTAATTCTAGGGTAAAAGTGATATCATAAAAGTTATGTTTTGTGTTTGTAATTTCTTTAAGCCATTATGTTAATTGCCACTCATTGAATCGTTTTAACTGTTGGGTCATTGCTCTAATTATAGGCAATAGTAAGTCACAGAAATGAAATACATTACAGGATTCATGCCTGGCAGTTACACTACCTACTTCCGCTAAGCTGCACTAGGGATGATGGTGGGGTGGGCAACACCAATAAATACAAGAACATGCAATCAAGTTGGTGTGCACTCTAGACCTTCAGTGTTAGACCTGGCAGCTTTTTAGTGTGTCTCCCCTGCCTTTTTGCCTCTTGATCTCCTGTTTTATGGTTTACTGGACTCTGGTTTTGCTGGTTTATTGCTTCTGTGCACTTTCCAACTGCTGATCAGAGCTAAAGAGCAAGTCCTCCCTAGATAAATTGTACTGTTGATTGGTTTATCCATGATTGGCATATTTGATTTACTGGTAAGCCCCTAGTAAAGTGCACCAGAGGTACCAAGGGCCTGTAAATCAAATGCTAGTAGTGGCAATGCAGCATTGGTGGTGCCACCCACATAAGTAGCCCTGTAAACATGACTCAGGCCTGCCACTGCAGTGTCTGCGTGTGCAGTTTTAAACTGCCAATTAGACCAAGCAAGTGCACTCACTTGCCAGGCCCAAATCTTCCCTTTTTGTACATGTAAGGCACCCCTAAGGTAGGCCCTCGGTAGCCCTATGGGCAGGGTGCAGAGTATTTCAAATGTAGTACATGTACTGGTGTGTTTTACATGTCCTAACAGTGAAATACTGCCAAACTCGGGTTTCACTGTTGCAAGGCCTATCTCTCTCAGAGGTTAACATGGGGGCTGCCTTTAAATCACTTTAAAGCATAGATTCCCTTTGAGAGCAGATAGAAATTTGGAGTTTAGGGTCTCTGAACTCATAATTTAAAAAGACATTTTTTTACTGAAGTTGGTTTTTGGATTGTGAGTTTGAAAATGCCACTTTTAGAAAGTAGCCATTTTCTTGCTTAAACCATTCAGTGACTCTGCCTGTTTATGGATTCCCTCTCTGGGTCAGTTTGACAGTTGGTTTGTTTACACCTCTCTTCTAGTCAGTGACACAATGGGAGCTGGGGTGTAGTCTGCATATCCTGATGAGCCATCTGAGCTAGAGTGGAGGGAGGAGTGGTCGCTTGCACCTGAAAGGACTGTGCTTGTCCTCACACAATGCAGTCTCCAACCCCCTCGTGTGTGTCTGGGGCCTGGCCTGGACAAGGAAGGATCTTGCAAACACGTGAGACTTTGTTTTGAAGTTTGCCAACTTCAATAAGAAGAAGACCAAAAACCCCAGACTTGTAGAATCTTTCTGGAATCAAGAAGAACCTCTACCCAGAAGAAGAGCTGAAGAGCTGGAGGATGAGTACTGTCCCTTTGCTTTGTTGCTTTGCTGGACTGGCCTGCTGTTGCTGCTTCTGCCTGAAAGCAGTCAAAGGGTGAACTCTGCTGTGTGTCCTGCTTGAGGAAGTTCTCCAAGGGCTTGGAGTAGAGCTTGCCTCCTGTTGGGAGTCACAGGGACACCAAATAATTCAGTGTCCTCAACCTGCAGCACTAGGAACTGTGGGTTTTTATCTGTTCAGGAGGAGAAACCATTGCGATGCCACCAACGATGCCGCTGGCCTGCTCTGTGACCTGCTGACACTGCACGGAGCCGCACTACTCCGCTTCACACCGCGACCCTGGTCTCACCGATGCCATCATTGGATGACTTTACAGAGCCGCTGCTCACACCACGACCTGTCGGCCCCGCATTCCAGCATCATCTGCCCACACCGCAGCCTGGGCATCCCTGACAACACCGCTCAGGCTGACACCGGCGCCGCTGCCTGCAGCGTGGCTTGTGGACACCGCTCGTGAGGTACACAAAGCACTGTCCCGCACAGCAGCCCCGGTCCACCGACGCCAGCATCATCGACTCCAGTGTTGTCACCAGGCATCCCTGCCTGCACCGTGGCCTGTGGACACTGCTCGTGAGGGTCACAAAGAACCATCCCGTCCTGCACCGTGGCTTGGGCCTAATGACAACAGTGCTTCAGAAACAACAATGCCGCTGCCTGCAACGTGACCTGGTGACACCATACGTCGCACTGCCCCGCTTCACACTGCAGCCCTGGTCTCACTGACTCCGATGGATGCCGTCACCGAACCGCTGCCTGCAATGTGACCTGTGGATACTGCACATCACATCGTCCTGCTTCGCACCGCAACCATGAAGCCATCCACGCTAGCGCTCCTGACTTCATCAGTGTGGAGTTTTATCCGCAATGTGTGTGACTTGAAGGGCTTGACGACTCCCTCACCGATTTCGGAACCAACACTTCAACGCCAGCGACACCGCTCCCCAGAGCTCACCGCGAGGATCACACTGCCCTGCAATCCCAAAGGTACTGTTTGTGGGTCTTCCCGACACCGTTGCTGGCCTCCGACACCGCAGCCAGCCTGAACTGCTGGTTTTGTTAATCACGACGCCCAGGTGGAGGTATCGACTTCAAGGAACTGCATTTTTGAGTAAATCTTGCAGAATTCATATTTTTATCACTACATGTTGGATTTTTATCGTATTTTGTCTTGTTTTATATAGATAAATATTGACTATTTTTCTAAAACTGGTGTAGTGTCCTTTTGTAGTGTTTTCATTTACTACTCTGAGTTATGTGCAAATGCTTTACACATTGCTTCTGAGATAAGCTTGACTACTTGTGCCAAGCTACCAAGGGGGTGAGCAGGGGTTATCTGAGCAGGTATCTCCCTTATCTTGACTAGAGTGAGTATTCCTACTTGGACAGGGTGCAAACCGACTGCCAACTAGAGGCCCCATTTATAACATTCAGAATATGTTCAGATATAACATCACAAAGGTCAAAATGAACCTTATTATGTACCTCAATCACATAAAAATAGGAGCACAGGTGAACTTCTAAGTTACAATAATTGTGTCAAAACAAAGCTTAGTTTTCTCAAAATGTATTTAAATCATGTCAAGGTATAGTATCAGTGCCTTCTTCTTTAGTGTGTATCAGAGGGACACTCAAGGTCAGAAAATTTGGGAGACTGTGTAGTTGTACTTAAAAGTGTATACAGGTATCCCTTATCAGCACTCTTAGAATTCCAGACACCCCTGCTTTTGCCTGAAGTGGAAACTAATCACTGAAGTGAAGCTTGTTTGCTTATGCTGTACAGTACAGTACAACAGTGTTCTTGGATTCATTCTGTATTTTTATTCTGGGTGAACTTTGCACTCGCATGGACATTGATTCAACAGAGTGATAAGAAAAGTAATTTCGTACACTGACCTCTGATCAAATTAAGGGTTGACTAAGTTCCCACTCTTAGTCCATCATTGAATGACTCTTTGGTCCTGAGGATCTGTGGAAACTGTGCAAACTGGAAACTACAGAAAGTAAACAGGGTTTCAATGTCCCTTATAATATCCTGTTCCTGTCACAGGTTTTGGGACGCCTGAGGACAGGGGTAGCAAGGGCAGTGTTAGGATGACAAATGGCAGTCCAGGGGTAGTAACTTCTTTTCCCTGGTGGCTTCTAACTGACGTCCCTGAGAGTGGAAGAACAGGTTTCAGTAAGTGCAATGTGGTAGGAATGGACGTTTCATGCCCTGGCTGGGGCAAGTGGTCAGGCTCCATAGAGAATTTGTTGTGGCCAAAGGTATGTTCAATAATCCTTGGTGCAGAACAAGCCTCCTGCCGATTCATCTGCTTCTTGGTTACATCCACAGAGACAATGAAAGTATATGGGTACTACATAATTATTGCCACATGTAGTTATGCATTCATGTGATTTGAGCATTTATGGTTTTGTGTGCCATGCATATGAGCCTATATGGGTGTATGTGCTCCCACGCACTTGGAGGTAATCTAGCTGTAGGGTATTTTAAAGGCAGTCTGCTCTCACTTCCCATCTCTCTTCTCCGTGGGACTGATGTATGGTGGGATGTGCTTCTCTATATAGAGGCAGCAATGAGACGATAACACTGATTAACCTCTTCATTCATTAGTTTGACATTATGTTATACCAGCAATCTAGTCAAGTCATTTCAGCTATGATCTAAGAAATGTTATGCAGCGATCAACTGTGCTCAGGTTTTTAACTATTGTGTTATTTTCTTACAAAAAGTAAAAAATAGAACCAACAGAGTGGTGGCAAGCATACTTTTTGAGGGGTTGAGCGTGCACAAGTGCTCTGGCCCCTGTTGTAATCTCTCTGTGGGCTTTCAATCACGCCCACGTTATGCCCATGATTTGGGTTTCTCTGTGGAAATTTTAGAAAGACAAGTCAAAAACCACGGCAATGATTACAGCCACAGCAAGTACTAACCCATTAATCAAAGAAGGGACCATTTCAGACAGAAATTCTATTGTTTTAATACAATAATTGAAATTGATCAGCATTTAAATCAATAACCAAATTAGAATAGATCACTCAACGTAAAAATAAATTGAACCCAATGTTTTGTAGAGGAAAAGGGACTATATAGGAATAGAGTGATAACCTGATCAATGCCACGTGATCATAGAAAATGCTTACAAATACTTTGAAACATCGACATTTAATAATTGTTCAAAACGGCACATGTACATTATTTTATGTCTGTCTGCCTCAAATGGTGCCAAAGTGATTAGAGCGTTACAATATTGTTAACCAACATGGTAATTCATTTCCTACACCTAAAAAGAACCGAAATGCCAATTTACAGAAAAAAGGCTCGTTATCATTTTCCTAGCATAGTATACAGTTCAAATATTTGAGTGCTTTTGCTTAAGAAAGAAATACACTTTTACAAAAATCCATGCCACCTTAGTGTCCTGACCTAACCAACCAAAGGAGGATACGTTTCTTTTTGTTTCAACATGGCTTGGCCTTTTGGTAAAGTCCTTGTTCTTCCCTTCTATAAAACACCATTAAAAGCAGCAGGGCTTTCCCATCTAGGGATATGGGATGTGGAATAAAATTGCAGATTCCTTTAGGACCGCCCGAAGCTTGAGAAAAATTCGAAGACACACCTCTTTATAGAACACTACATCACAATGTTGTGTCAATTAACTTAGTCTCCCACAATACAACTACTTCTCCTATCAGTCATTGAATGTATGCTTGCCTTCGACCTTGTACAACGCTCAGTTGCCTTTTGGCTAGGTGCACTTGTTAGAGCGCCTGACCTTAATAAGTAAACTTACAAGGGGACACGAATAGGTCAATGAACCTTTTTACTCGCTTAAGATGTTCTAGCCATGGCTCCAATACATGAACAATAATCAATAATTAATAAACAATAATCAATAATCATTAGTCAAAATCAATAATCAATGGAGTCAGTAAATATCACACACCATGACCTTTCAGCCATGAATAACCACACCTTTAGTATAAGTTTACTACTTTTATTTCGCTTATATCAACAATGCTAAAGTCATGTAGATTAATCTAAAAATCAAATGAAACACATATAAGAACAATGCTGGTTGACCAAAGTAAGGGAAGAAACACAATCTAATCAAAGCTTGAATCATAACACATTTTAAGGCAATGGTGCAAATCAAAAGCAGAGTCATCTGCAATAAAGATATGTGATACATAGAATCCAGCAAGATAACTCGTCAAACATTATTCCTTGTAATTCGTCAGTCGTCATGTGAATACTCTCATCTAACCCAGATTAGCATCAGCATGTTGGGCTTCATGCAAAACATTTTAGAACACAAATTTAGAAAAACATCTAGCTAGGGAAACTATTGAACCAGCGCAGTTGGTCTAGAAAGAAAAGGCACAAAAATACAATTCAGTCACATTGTCATATCTACCTATGGGTCAGCAAGCAGAATCAGTCTTCATCGTCAGATCGTCAATCGATCAGCAAAACATTAGGCTCTCAGTCAGAGAGTATGAGCCCAATGACAGAAGCTCGAATCTCTTCTAAAGTCTCTTCTTCTCTCAAATCGCATCTCATAACGGGGTAAGATCTGAAGTCTTTTTCCCTCTGTTACATTGTTATATCAAAGTCACCTAAACTATCCCCTAATTCTCCATTGGTCAGTCAATCATACGTTTATACACTACCCAATAATATTTTATTAAATGCTAAGGAATACAACTTCTGCATGAGGCCTGGCGAAACTAGGCCAAGACACTCGCTAAGATAAGGCCTATAATTCTTTATTCAAAATACATAAACACTAATTAATAATTTCTAGTTAAGACACCTGCTTCAGCCCACTGAATACAAGTACCACATTTATACATAAATACTTAAATACAAACATACATACCGTTCCTTAATAATGATTAAAGTGAACATTTTGTGGAGGAAATTTTGAGAGGGCAGGAGGATACCACCTCATTTACACATACCCAGAAAGCATCTCACTGACCTATAATTTACTCTTCGACTTTTACTGAGGGTTGTAAACATAAGAGTGTCAGAAAATAGGCTTTATCAATCTTGTTTTGTAAAGGATTAACCTACCATCAGTTTTGTATCTTAACCTCATATATGCCGTGTGTCTACCTGTCTGAGGTTTTAGCCATGATGACCTGACTTCAGGTTACAAGAATGGTGACCATCTGACTTTGGGAACCTTATGATGTTTGAGAGGGGCTTGAGTATGAACCGTGGCTCAAAATGTGCCTTTTTCGATGAGGAAGAGTAAGTGTCATCTGTGACCTGCAAATTTTGCATAGCTTTTATTCACATTGTTAACTTTGATTGCTGTGCAATTCTTATCATGCTCCTTTTCTCGTAGATGTACAGTAGAAGGCAATATCTTTCCCATTGCTAACTTTGATTGCTGTGCAATTCTTATCATGCTCCTTTTCCCGTAGATGTACAGTAGAAGGCAATATCTTTGCCTTTAAATTGTTGTTGAGGTTATGATTGTTATCTCGGTTCTGTTCACATCATTGTCTGAATATAAGAGCCTTCTGTGACTACAGTCTGTTGGTATAAACAGTCACCACTGCCCTGCCCTATAGCTAGGGTTGTGCAGTGCAGGTGTCCTAAGTAATAACCCACAATGCTTGCCAACAAACAGTAGTTAATGCTCTGGTACCATTGACAAGAAATCGTTCTACAAGGTAAGAAAAACAACAATACATCTTAAGGGGACAAAGGAAGTTCTTTCACTTGACCGCCATTCTTTCAAAGGGCCTATGCAATGCTGGTACCATACGCCAGTGGTTCTTAACCTTTTGAAGTCTGTGGATAACCATTGTATCTTTCCTGTAATCCAGGGACCCCCCACGCTGAGTCCTTATTGGAAACCAGGGAACCCTGGCCAAAGCAAATTTCTATGATTTGTATCTCAAAACACTACACAAAAATACAGAAACACACATACACCAAACAAACACTAAAATATTTTGAAAAATGTTGTGTAATTCACAATCAGATAGAAAAACGTTTTCAAAATGTTAATTTTACTTCTTCATTTGTATATACTTTAATAAGTTTAATTGATTAATTTTAATATTGTTCAAGTTTGTAAAACGATGTATTCATTAACTATGGCTCACACAACACAACTTACACTGATTTCTTCTTTATGAAACATAAACTATGTATCTTCATTCATTGAATTACATTGTATAAATAATTGAATGACACACCTGCTTGTCTTTTGTTAATTATTTCAAACTTGCATGACAATTCTCAAATTCTCGTATATGCTACAAGAATTCAATTGTTCCACCATTAACATAGCTATTTGCTATCCCTCTTTACCAAGTTTTGAACCCACTTTGTTTCCAATTGCTTAATAATTTACTTTCACCCCTAATTTTGTCATCAAACCTATTTTATTCTCTTCAGTGCAGTTCATCTTTTATTCCGTACAGTCAAGTAAAGCAATTCTTTTCTTTTTTGCTTGGATGTCAGACGGGTGCCTTGTTGCTTTTTTCCTGGCCCATTTCTCATGTCTATATATGCTTCCCCTTTTTCATGTATTGAATCACCTTCTTGTTTTCTGAGACATTTTTGCTGATCGGTTACGTTACTGCTATTCACTCTCATTTTTCATTTTGCGTTTTGCAGTTTATCTCTGTGAGCATTTGTGTGCACTGTATGATATGGCGGTGGGACCTCATTGTGCAATACACTATCGAATATCATCTTGCGTCTAGTCAGGTACATTTATTTAACCTTAAGCTTAATCTTGGGTAGCTGTGAGCAGTAAGGCTTAGCACAGGAACAACAGCACCAAACATCAAAAAAGAGAGCAACAACACATGAAAAAAGAAGACACCAATTTCTAAAATATATTATATTTCTATTAATCTTTAGTTACCTTGATAAACAAAATTCCCTGAAGTGTTCCGGAGATAAGGATTTTAGGATATATTATCACTTTTAAATGCAACCACAAATAAGCATTGGTCCACAAAAAATTTGGAATCTTTTGAAAAGGTTGAAACAGTTAGTTCAGCTACTCCGGGACGGGTTTGGTGACCAATTCTGGAAGGATAGAGGTTTAGGGGGCCAGAATGGACACTTTGGTCAGCTACCTGGCCACCAGAGCATTTTCAAATCAAAATCCAAACTTTACGGGGCAACCATAATAGACAACAATGGAGTGGTCCTGATGGTGAGGGATGCTGGCAAATAAGATGCTCAAAGGATGCTCCAGTTGTAGTGTGGTTGAATGAGTTGTGTTAGAAATGGGGTCTTTGTTTGGCAGTCAGGTTACCCCCAGTCCAAGCAAGGACCCTCACTCTTGTCAGGGTAAGTCACACACAATCCAAATTATCCTGTGCCCATCCTCTGGTAGCTTGGCACTGAGCAATAAGGCTTAACTTAGAAGGCAATGTGTAATGTATTTGTGCAATAAATCATGCAATAATACAGTAGAACACCACAAAAATACACCACACAGTGTTTAGAAAAATATATAATATTTATCTGATTAGATGTAGGGCGGTCTGCGTCGATTTCTAGGGCTGCACACGGCGATGCATTGTTTATTTTTCACACAGGGAAGGCTTTACATCGATTTGCAGTGCTCGATCTTGTATTCTCTTCGGGTTGGGGGGTTTTCGGATGCCCCAAGGATGATGTGTGGAATTCCAGCACTGACAGGACGAAGTCACAGGGGCTGCGTTGATCCGGTGGCCGTTGCATGGAAATTTCTACCGCACGGCAGGTGCTGTGTCGATTCATCTCTGGAACTCAGGCTGCGTTGTTCTGGCTCAGCTGTGCGTCGATCCAGTGGGCTGTGCGTCGAATTTCCGGTCGCTACGCTGGTGCTGCGTCGATCTTCTCATTGCAAAGTCAGGCTGCGTAGTTCCCCTTTGGCATGCGGTGAATTGTTCACCGCGATGCAGGCTGTGCGTCGTTTCTGGCAGGCTGTGCGTCCAGTTTCACCACACAGGGAGATCTTCTTGTAGAGATGAAGTCTTTTTGGTCCTGAGACTTCAGGGAACAAGAGACA
Organism: Pleurodeles waltl; assembly: GCF_031143425.1. Classification (NCBI taxonomy): domain Eukaryota; kingdom Metazoa; phylum Chordata; class Amphibia; order Caudata; family Salamandridae; genus Pleurodeles; species Pleurodeles waltl. Next base: position 519,331,719 of record NC_090450.1, on the reverse strand, counting down.
AGCTCTATCCAAGCCCTTGGAGAGCACTTCTCAACACAGCCAAAGAGCAGCAAGGCAGCAGGGCAACAGCAAGGTAGCAGTCCTTCACAGAATACAGTCAAGTGAGTCCTTTGGGCAGCCAGGCAGTTCTTCTTGGCAGGTTGCAGGTTCTGGTTCAGGATCTCTTCTCCAGGAAATGTCTGATGAAGTAGAGTGTCGACCTCAGAAGTGTATAAATTGGTAGGGTCAGAGACCCTGCTTAAATACCCAAATGTTCCTTTAAAGTGGGGGAGACTTCAAAGAAAGGCTTAGAAGTGCACAAGGTCCCCTTTCAGTTCCACCCTGTCTGCCAGGGTCCCAGTGGGGGTGTGGCAGTCCTTTGTGTGACGGCAGGCTACTGTCCTTGACATGTAAGTGGCAGGCCCTCCACCCTCCCAGCCGAGGAAGACCCATTTAATATGCAAATGTATTCAAGTGTGACTGAGCAGCCTGTGTTTGGGGTTTGTCTGAGTGAATGCACCAGGGAGCTGTCAACTAAACCTAGCCAGACATGGATTGGATTGCACAGAAGGATTTAATTGTAGAGAAAGGCTCACTTTCTAAACGTAGCATTTCTTAAATATTAATATAAAATCTAGCTTCACTATTAGGTAGGATTTTGTATCACCATTCTGGCCATTCTAAATATGACCTGGCTACTCGTTTCAGATCAGGATCTACCACTCAAACAGTATATGAGGGTAGCCCTAATGCTATCCTATGAAAGGAGCAGGCATCACAGCAGTGCAAAAACTAAGTTAGGAGTTTTACACTACCAGGACACATAGAACACATATATTTGTGTCCTGCCTTTAACCTACATAGCACCCTGCCCTATGGGCTACCTAGGATCCACCTTATGAGTGACATATGTAGAAAATTGGGAGTTTAAGGCTTGCCAAGTACTTTTAAATGCCAAGTCGAAGTGGCAGTGAAACTGCACACGCAGGCACTGCAGAGGCAGGCCTGAGACATGGTTAGGGGGCTACTTATGTGGATGGCACAACCAGTGCTGCAGCTCATTAGTAGCATTTAATTTACAGGCCCTGAGCACATGTAGTGCACTTGACTAGGGACTTACAAGTAAATTAAATAAGTGAATTGGTATGAGCCAATGTCACCATGTTTTAAGGAGAGAGCATATGCACGTTAGCACTGATTAGCAGTGGTAAAGTGTGCAGAGTCCTAAAGCCAGCAAAAATGAGGTCAGAAAAAGAGAAGGAGGAAAGCAAAAAGTTTGGGGGTGACCCTGCAGAAAGGCCATTTCCAGCAGGTTTCCTTTGTGGTTGCTCCTGAGTCAATGGTGACATGGTGTGAACTTGGCCACATAGATCGGGGTCCCTCAAGGTCCTCTATGTTGCATGCCAGTGCTGGGCTACTGATCAGTCTGCACAGCGGTTGGGGTGAAGCCTTAGACAGAGGATAGTGTCACTAGGGTATGGTGAATCTGGACTTCCATTGCACTCCCAGGTCAGGCAGACTTGGGTGCAACTTTTGGCTATCACGGATTTGCCCTCTTGGATGCCTTGTGGCGGCTAGTGGCAAACTTTCTGTGGTGGTTCCCAGCTTGCCAGTTTCGGCAACTTCAACTCATGCCCCTCGAGCTGGTGCCAGGAAATCAGCCAACTGATCCTGAGAGTCACTCCTATAGTTTGGGAATTAACTTTTCCCGAGCTAGGAACCATAGGCACAATCCAATCTTTTCTAGCCCAAAGTGCAGCAGGTGCAGTCCTTCTGAGGATGCACCCTCTCTTTCTGTGGGTTCAAGGATGGCTGGCAGTCCTTCTTTGGTCCTCTTTCTGTTCCCAGTATGATCTGAGAGTTAGAGTGTCAGGGTTGCCTTAATTCTCCTTTGAAAGTGCCATGGGAGGACCACAAGGTCACTAGCCAAAGGGCTACTGGGTCCCCTCCTACCTAGTGATGAAGATCCAAGGATGTGTGGCATCTGGCTATCCCACAGTGCCACATTCTTGCCCCTTTCAAGATGGCACGACACTTCCTTAGTCATTAGGAGCTTGGTAACCAACCCTAGGTTTGGCTACTAGAAAGAATCACACCCATGGTAGAACTGGTTTAGGAGTGAGTTTTCCATCCTTGACTCTGTCTCCACTTTGTCTGCAGGAACAAAAGGTGCCCTGCTCAGGGGTCTTGGTGCTACTTCTCTCAAAAAAGGTGGCTTCACCTTTGAATCTTGCCTTTAGGACTAACACACTGAGTGGCCATCCTGAGGGATGAGGTGACACCTCTCTTTGCAGCAACTGCCTTTGTTCCTGTGCTGTGGAGTCGTTCACACATCTTCCCAGGTGGTCAGAAAGATGTTTGTGTTCCAGGGCCTATGTGAGGCCACTGGGCTAGCTGGAGCACAAAGTGGAAACTTTCTAAAAGTGGCTTACCTTTAATAGTGGTATTAAAGTTGAACTGGGCATCAGGTCCAGTTAAATACCACAATTTATTTGATACCTTACATGGCCCAGTTAGGTAGTCAATTCAGGAGGTAGCCGGGTTGGTATGACAATCGGGTACTCTGTGTAAGCCAATGGGGCTGCTAACTTTATCCACAGTAAAGACACAATTTGGAACTGTTGCTGTAAGATACATCATCACATGTATGTCTTACTTATCAGAATACAGTTTGCTGGTATAGGGCTCTCTAGGCCTTCTTTAGGGGAGACTTACATATAGTGCTAAGGGGCGGGGTGAATGACAAAACCAAGCTGGCAGTGAAAACACTGTTCTTCCAGTCTGCAGAGGCAGGCTGGGGGCAACTTTGTTATCTGTCACACGCAAGGCAAAGACAGTGCTGCAGCCCTGAGTGGACACTGTGCCTTACAGGCCATGGGTACTCTGGGTACCACATACCAGGGACTTATAAATAAGTCTGTTCTTGTCAATTAGGTGCATCCAATTTGATGTGCAATTTGCATAGGGTCAAAACACTGGCACTAAGGTCTGGTTAGCATGCCTCAGTGCACTCTGAGTCAAACAAACAGCAGCATCAGTACAAAAATGTGGGGGTGAACATGCAAATAGAAGCATTTCCATACAATCTCTGAAAGGAACCTCACTATGTTCAGCTTAACCCTTTTAGAGCAGAAATATATGTACTTTTAGACTCATTATCACTTTAGAGCAGAAATATATGTACTTTTAGACTCAGTATCACCTTCTGTGATAAAGTGGATTATTAGTTGGTGTGGGTGGTAGTCCACTATAAGCAGCTTTCCTATGAATGCCCAAAAGTAGTTGCCTGGCCTCTCACGAGTAGAAATCATGTTGAACTCCATGACTTCCACACTTCTTGTGCGTACGTTAGACCAAAGACATGACAGCATGCCAGATGATAAAAACATGTATTAACACTTTGGCAATAAGAATGGGCTTGGTTAATTAAACGAACAAAATAACAGTTTGGGGGAGACAATATAGTAAATACAAATTATAGAAATGGAAGCAGTTTCTTCTTTTTCCTAAAGTGAAAGTACATCAGTGTCCTTTGATTGGCCAATGTCAGGGACTTAAATAAGTCGCTGCTGAAAAATAACAAATTACTTAAAATGTCATAAGATGAGTGTGTGGCTACAGAGGCCTAATATCCAAGACAGCTCGAGTGACTAGCTTTACATTCTGACATTCAAGCGCCTTGACTTTCATTAGGAGCCAAAGGAGGTTGCATGAACATGAACTGAAAACTCTCATGCTGTACAGACTAATGTAGTAACTCTTATTGTGTGTATTTATGAAACTGATTAAATAGTGTGCATTATCTGAACGAGTGTGATCAATGTGGTCAATGGTTTAAGAAAAAAGATTGTGTCGTCTCATGCTATACATTAGAAGAACTAGTTGTGTACTCACTTTTGATAGGTCTCCTTATGATGCTCTCCTTAGTGGCACTTTTTGGAATTAAAGACCTTTCAGTGTTGGAGACTGAGCCCTCTTCAAAAGGATCTGTAAAAACAAAATGATTGCAACCATGCCTTCTGATTGTACTAGGAAATATCGAGTCCCGATTCTCAATGGGACAGAAAATGGTTAACAATATCCTGGGATAAAATATTCAAAGATAGTTGCACAGAAGGAGTTTAAATATTTTCTATTCTTAATTCTACATCTACATACCTTGGTCATATATATATATAAAAATAAACATATATACCAAGGTATGGATATGTGGGGTTAGATATATAAATATACAGAAACTTATGGTTCAATATTTTGCCCTTGATATTGTTGTAAGGATGTCCTGTCAAGATTTGGGACTTGATATTCTAAGGCTACACCATGCCTTTCTTAACATAATCATCAGCTCATACCATGTAGCACAGACATTTCCAGCTTTTCTACATGGAAAGGTATAGATTACCTGTACTGCAGCAATAATTAAAAAGGTAGTAGTTTATGAGGAATGAATCTTGCATACCAGACTCAAAGTAAAGGAACAAGCATGAATAACAGATTTCCTTGTGCAAGTACATTATTTTTGCATTACTTTCTTTATGTTTGGGAGAAACGTATACCTCCAGTAACTTTCCCTGGAATCCTAACAACAGAAAATATTCTTTAGCTTTATAAAGTGTACAATGCTTGCCACAGTGCACATTTTAGATCTTATTTTAAATTCAATTTTTAGCATTAACACGCACCAGCACTTCTGCGTTAATCACCTCCACCATTTTCAATCTCAGTAAATGAATAAATCTAGTTAAAATGGATCTTTGCAGCCACCGGGGAAATTAAGATAAGGTAGAAGGGGGTGTGTCACATCTAGTTCATCAGATACTAGAAGATGAGATCTGGCTGAAGTGCATGATGATTGTACATGTGCATCTGCATGTACACTGATAAGCATCAGTACCGCTTCCCATTCCGCCATTGCAGTAAATTGCTTTATCTTATGTGGTTGTGGCCATCTCTGGAGAAAGTGGAGAGAAGGTGAAAGGAAGTAGTGATGTCAGATTTCTTCCATCATCAGATGCTGGCAGGTGATACTGGCTCAAGCGTGTAAAGGGACATGGTTCAAAACGACCACCACATGGAAGCTTTTTTATTTTATGCTGTCAGTAAAGAAATTTCATGAATATAGAGCCAAAATGATATTGTAAAACTTCATTAAAATGACAAAAAAAGACAACTATTTCACAGTTAGGTCACAATAAAAACAAGTGGACTCACCAGAGGCAAGCTTTATCATCTAAAGATCATTAACAGGACCAGACATGCAATTGTGTATTTATTTAGTAATGCTACACAGAACAATTTAATACACTAGATAATTTCAATCTTCCAAAGTTAAATAAAATCTTTAAAAATGTACAAAGACCTTACCAAACATTTACAGTATTGCGATTCTACAAAAATGCCATACTAACCATCATAGTTAGAATGTCTCATTTTCCAAATTATTAAAAGCCTGCTTAATCTAACCAACGCCGGACATATACATGAAACATGAATAATATGTTGCACCAGGAATGGGCCTACGATTATTGACTGCCACATTAAATGATATGCAAGTAATGTGGTAATAATTATCATCCAAGAAAAGTAAGTCTATTGCTAAAGAAAACCCGGGTTCTCATTTTGCTGCAAGGTTTGGATCACGACATACGCCTGGAAATATGACAACGTTGAACATATCAAACTCATTTAACACTATTTGATCCTTCATAAACAGGAAACATTCCTGCTAATTGGTAAACTTGTATAAACAGGGACTAGCAGATGAGTGTGAGCAAGAAAGTGAAGAATAACACAGACCGGATTTTATTTTATTTGCAGTGGAAGCTGGTGTGGGGGCATAATCACTTGTGCCAAAGTAAACAGAGCAAGCAGGTCATGTTTTTCAAGCAGAGCTTCTGAGGCAGGAGTTCGCCCCCACGAAAACTTGAAAAGGATAAGGCAAAATGGAGCAAATTTACAGCACAGCCCAAACTGAATAGCTGCCTGCTCATTGTATCATCATTTCTGCCCCTCAATAACATGTGAAAATGGTGTAAATTGACCTTGAGAGTCCTCTGAGGACAGTAGACAAGTGGGAGAACGAGGTCTCAAACTTTGATGCATTACCATTCTAATCTCAGCTTCGCCACGTAACAAAGTGAGTGATTCCCAGAAAATCAGTTCATCACCTTGTGCCTTTGTTTCATTAAGTGCATTGTAAACACAAAAAATGCATGTATGAATTATTTAAAGGTGGTGAGTGAAACTCGTTGTTCACTTTAAGGCAACCAAGGCACTGATTCAGCTTCTTTAAAAAGTTTCTTATAACCTGACTCGTGAAAGTGTGGTATTGCTCTGTGCCACCCAAACTGTCTACAGGAGCAGCATCCTGCTGGTCCTGGTTCCTTCTCCTCTCCTCTCTGAAAGTGAAAGTGTTGCTTTTCTGTACCTGTTTCTTGCTGTTCTATGGGTACTGACATTGTTCTGAAGATAGGAGGGACAATCTTCATCAGATCTGAGTGGTTCGTCATTACAGCACACCCGTCCTCCCACTAGAACCCCAAGGTAGTACTTCACTTGCATATACAGTAGTACATGGAAATCAAATGCAGATTGTGGTTACACATGTACTGTTCACCATTAGCTGTACCCAAGTTTCTCTCTTTTGACAATACAGGGTGCATGCCACAGGCTTCCTTGTATCTAGGAATGTGAAAAGCTATTACTCTGTTTGCAGCAGGCATAATCCAGTGATCTAACATACCAGGTTGGAATTTGTGTTTCTGTGGCACGTGCATGTTTTTGATGCTGTACTGGCCATTTCACGTCGAGTCAGGTTCACCTGACAACTACACCCACCCCACCCTAATGCTACCTCTGCATTAATTTAAACTTGTCAAATAGTCAAACAGAATGCACATTTTATTGCTTCATTTTTCAGATTAGAGCCAAGGTAATGTGGAGATAGTCTGCAGATGCATGGAGGAGCGTCGCCATGCCACTCTGTGCTCAGGAGGGAGCAAGGTGCTTGCAATCTCAGCTTTCTTGGGACAAGGAGCTACTGCATCATTAGCGCCAAGGCCAGCCAGCCGGAGGACAGGCCTCAGGCTTGAGAAGGAAGTTACTTGTAATTAAAACCAAACGTTTCTGCTTGCTCTAGTTCGCGCTGTATTGAGAGCTTCCATCTATGACTGAAAAACAATACGCATCTAGGCTTTCGGTTTCATAACCACAGCATGTGGTTCGGAAAACCATGGGACACTGTTTTTCAGTCATTAAAAAGATACCCCACCAGCTGCACAGCTTAATCTAATAAAAAGATAAATAAGAGAGACTCACACTTTTTCTACACTTCGTGATTGCAACAAAATGTAAACGGCAGTTAACATGATGAAGATGCTCGTGCAATCGAAGCCGGTTTTCATTTTTTAAATGAACTGAGCACACTGAAGGCATGTGTGCAGTTAGGCAAGACAAGTTCAATTCAACAAGGTAAAGCTCGGTACAAAAACACTTACTGGTGAGTCAGAACATCGAAGAATGACGAGTAATAGCTCTGCCACAGCAACAGAACACCTGTACTGCATTGTTGTGTCCGTCTCGTACGGACGTGTGTAAGGCCTACTGTTGTTAGAGTATGCGGCAAGTTAATGGCCACGACGGGAGCTCCCCGGGCCTTTTTATTGATACCGGTTAACGTCACCGGTCATAGCATTTTACAAACACACAACGGGGAAGGCCGATCTGTCTCCCTCCACTAGTGTGCATCATGGGCAGGCCCATGACAAACATAACATTCCTCCTTTACCCAAAATAAAACATAAACACAAAATTTGTACAGAGTCCCAGACAGGTAACATGTGAGAATGAGAAATCCCACAAGTAATGATTCTGCTACAAATCTCTTCAATTACATTGACCTTGTTCGACAAAGACGGAAATTGTATCGCTCCAAACCTCACCTAGAAGGCAGGGAGTCAGTTGGCGGAGGCTCAAGTAACTCTGGATCAGTACGCTGGGTAACCACTGCGCTCCTCATATCTGTACCCTCCTGAGCAGCCAACAGAGGTTCGTCAACCACCACTCTGGGGTTCGGGTTCAGAGAACGACGTTACAGAAGTCCACACTTTCTTCATCATCATCATCAATCACACTAGCCAGTGAGAAATTGTGTTCCATCTCCATTCCACCACAAGACATGTGGAATGCCTTGAAAAATTAAATGTTCTGTGTAATGCATTGATACTCAAAGTACGGCCCGCGGGCCTCATGCGGCCTCTCTGACCTTTACATGCGGCCCTTCGAGCAACAGGAGCACTGGGCAGCTGTTTGCTCGACTCTGCACTAACAATAAAAATATGAAATACACTCACAATCATTTATTTCAAGGTCAATTGGTCTTAAAGAAAGGAAGTAACTAGGGACTCCTGCACTTGACTTTAGAAACGCCTTCATTTTTAAAGACATCTTGCAGCACAAATGTAAAACTAAGACAGCCTCGTCAAAATTAAAAAAGTTTATTTAGTTAACATGCAGAACCTTTTCACCTTAGTACAATTTATTTTATCAGTGCATTGAGATTTATCCATTTAAAAGTGATAGTTTTCAAACATAAATTTGGAAACATTAATTATTTCCCTAACCCTGAGAACATCACCAAAAGTAAATTAAGGAGGCAAGTCACTTGGTATGTGCACTTTATGGGTGGCCTGGGTTCCTATCATACATGAACAACTTACAATTTAATAAATCAAACATAGAAGCAGGTTTTGTGCAGCACACCATGAATCATGTATTTCGAGGCCATCTTAAATGTGATAACGCAGAAAAAGGAGGGAAAGTGAGACTAAACAATTGTCTAGGATCACACAATTTAGAAAAGTGGGTAAGCCGGGATTAGTTCCAGGTTTTCTGGTTTCCCATTGTTTATTTCAGCCACTAGATGTATATAATTTGCTTCTCCTACACCTACCTTGCCACCAATCCCCCCAGCCACCCCACCCGACCGCTACTGCCCTAGCATCAATGCAGCCCCCAGGCACATCACAGACCAAACCTTTTGGCCCCTGGGAAAATGTTTGTGAGTACCCTTGGTGTAATGGTTTCCTGATTTATTTTTGCAGTTACCATAGTGCCTTTTATAGCACTCACCACCCACAGATCCTTCTCAAAAGGCAGAATGAATTTGCTTCCACTGCGTCTGTTGCGTACAAGGACATGGTCTCCTATAAGGATGTCTCACTGCTTTGCTCTCCGCTTTCTTGACATCTTGTCATTTCATTGCACCCTCTTGGACAATGCCTGCTGTACTCGATCATGAAGTTCAGAGGGTTCTTGAAGATGAGGGTTAGTGTCTTGAACCTTCCGAATCATACACAAAGAGCCAGGAGTCTCTCCACTGGTGGCATGAGGAGTGAGACTATAGTCCCTTAAAAATGCCTACACCGCACAGTCCACATTGTGACCCCCGGCAACGGCAATTTGCAACACCTTGTTGAGAGTTCTCATGAAGCGCTCCACCTCGCCATTAGCCTGAGGCCAATGAGGAGTGATCTTCTTGTGGAGACCTCCTCGAGATCGGAGATATTCAGAAAACTCTTGACTGGAGAAAGGTGACCCATTGTCTGCGCGTAGCTCCCATATTAGGCCATGGGTGGCCATAATTTTTTCCAAACGAGGAACGATCTGAGAAGCAGTCATAGACTCGACAATTTCCACATCAGGATATTTACAGAGATTGTCTATCACAACTAGCACGTGATGACTATCTGGCAGGCTTACAAAATCTGCACTGGCCTGAAACCACGGGAAAGGTTTTATAACTTCAGTTATCACTGGCGGGGGACCAACCGCTTGACACATTGCACAGTGCTGCACTGTTTTCTCCACTTGATCATCAAGCCCAGGGAACCACACCTTGCTCCTCAACCTGGACTTCATCTTGACGATTCCTTGGTGCGAAGAGTGTGCCAACCCTACTACAGAGTTCTGCAAAGAGGCAGGAATCACCAACCTGGGACATCTCAATAAGCACCTTTCCGGGGATCCGTTAAACAGTGGTATTAGGGGCTTGTGATCGGTGAGTACCTTGCACGGCTGTCCTTACAAATAGAGGTGAAAATGCCTACAGCCCCAGTGCACTGCAATGGCCTCCTTCTCAATTTGTGAATAGCGTTGTTCAGTCCCTGTTAACGCATGGCTGCATGGGCCACAGGAGAACACTCTCCATCCAGTTGTTTTTGCACCAACACCACCCCCAACCCAGTAGGACTAGCATCAACGGATAGCTGTGACTCTTTACGGAGATCAAAGTACACCAGTGTTGTGTGTTCTGACAATGCTGACTTGGTGGCTTGAAAGGAGGCATCTTGTTCAGGTCCCCACTCCCAAACCTCACCAGCCTTGATTAGATCCCTGAGAGGGGCTGTGAGAGCCCGCAGTAGTCTATCATGCCTAAGTAATTGTGGACACCAGATACATTGGTAGGGGCTGCAGCCGAATGAATGTCTTTCACTTTAGCCTGGTCAGACATAACTCCTTCCCCAGAGAACCGGTACCCAAAGAAAGCCACTTCAGGCTGCAAAAAGGCACACTTGTCTCTGTGAAGGGTAAGGCCATTCTCTTGAAGCCTGTGAAAGGTTGCTCAGAGACGTTGTAAATGTAACTCTATGGTGGGAGCATGGACAAGGATGTCATCACTGACGTTAAAAACTCCAGGCAAACCAGCAAGCACCCTACGAATGGTGTCCTGAAAAACCTCAGCTGCACTGGAGATCCCAAAACTCAGCCGTTTGTACTGTCTAAGACCCACATGAGTTGAGAAAGTGGTTATGCCCCTTGAGTCTGGATGTAGCATGAGCTGATGGTATTCAGCACGAAGCTCCATTTTCGAGAACCATCTTGACCCTGCAACCTCCGCAACAATGTCATCCACAGTAGGCATTAAATGACGTTCTCGCTTGATGGCGACATTCGGCAGGCGCATATAGACACAGATCCTCACCTCTCCTGGCTGCTTGGGTTTCTGAGCAATTACAATGGGTGACACCCAGGGTGTGGGAACATCCACTTTCTCAATTATATCCACCTGTTCAAGCTTCCTAAGTTCTTCTTCCACCTTTGGTCGAAGATGGAATGCCACCCGGCGGTGTTTTAATGCTACTGGCTGTTTAGAGTTGTCAATATTCAACCGCAGTAGGCGGTCTTTCAGGCACCCAATTCCTTCAAAAATCTGCCCAAACTCAGTCAGGAGACTCCGCACAGTTCCGAGGTGCACACTGAAAGCAAATTACACTAAGTTGAGTTGCTCAGCCGTTCTGCAGCTTAGTAACGTGTCAGACGCAGTCCTTGTCACAAACACTCTTGCGTGCACTGAGCTCTCTTCATGAGATAATGTGGTGGTGAAAACCCATGCCAATGGTAATGGTTACAATGACCCAAAGGCAAATATACATTTGTGTCGAGGTCAGCTGTAGATGTGGTTGGATGGGGAGAGTTTTCAACAATGGCTGTGCGAGAATATTAATGAAAGCCCCAGTGTCAATTAGCGCCTGAATCTTGTGACCTGCAAGAGATACAGAACATTGTGGTATTCACTTACGAGGATGCCCTCTGGGTTGCAGAGCATGTATCACATTGACAGTCCCTTCTTCCTCTTCCTCATCATCCAGATCGTCATCTTCAACTGCAACTACAGGCGGCTTCACTATGTTGACAGTCTTAGATTTCTAACTGCAACTACAGGCGACTTCACTATGTTGACAGTCTTAGATTTATACAATTTTGGACGGACAGACGATCGACACACCTTAGCGAAATGATTGATTTAATTGCAACTTGGACATTACTTGCATTGTGCAGGACATGCACCTTGATGAGGGAATGGACCCCCACACAAAAAACAAGCTTGTGAGCTCGTGGCACCCTTTTGCCTACTTTTCTTCTTCTCCGTGACTGCTGTGCTGATGGCATTCACGGGTTCTGTCTTGATCTGCGTCTGCAACGCCGCATCCATATGGGCTGCACGTACTTTTGACAATTCTTTGGATTGGCCCATCGTGAGAATATTCGCCATTGGCATGCCAGGTACTTGTAGTATGTGTTCTCTCAACTTTACAGATGCACAGCCCCGTATTAACTGCGCATAAATTTCATCTTCGCCATCCAACAGCATACACGTACGTGCTAGTTCCTTCAACCTGGTGTAGAACATATTGACTGATTCATTTGGGTGTTGCCTAGCTTGCCTTAATAAGTAACACTCATAGTCTGGATTTGCTAGCGGTTCGAAATGGGAGGTGAGAGCACGTTTTAGTGACTGGTAAGTAAAAGGTGGGCCCTCTTCAACCACAGACCTTCCAAGTTTATGAATAGCTGCACCTCCCAAATGCAAAAGCATGGAGCGTAGTCTCTCTGGGTCTAGTGCTGTGGCTGCAAAATAGGTTTCCAACCTGTCCACCCATTCCTTCCACCTGGCTGCTTGGGCAGAAGGAGGACCTTCCATGAGAAAAGGTTCCAAAGCAGGAACTGACAACATGGCTAGATTGTCATACAAGTCTGTTCGTACAGTAATGTAAAGTTCAACACACACATCTACGTTACACCTAGCGAAGGAAATAGTGTATGATTTCTCCTTCAGCAGGATCGCTCCACAAACTTGCACATTAAAGCACAGGTGGCCTGGTCATGGATATGTCTCAGAGAAACATTACTTCCACCTCAAAACCCTATCATTTTGCAGTAAGATGAGTAAGAAAACAGTAGTGGCCTGACACATGTCTCCTGTACTGCTCGTTGTAACTGTTTCTGGGATACAGTTTAAGGACAATGCAGACTCTTCCTTTACACTCTGTGTATGAATGTTTTTATTTCTGTGTAGCGCAGTCTCTGCAGTATTGATGCTAGGGTCTATAGTTTACACATGCTGTGGGTGTTTCTTTTATTAATTTGTTTTTTTAAAATCTTTATTATCCTGGCCCAGAAGGTTGTGGGAGCATGGGTCTCCCAGTACCTAGCACCGCTGCTTACCCTGCTCACGGAGCCGTCGCCGAGGTAGAGATCAATCGGGCATTCATAAGAAGCTTCATGTTTCCCGAGCAACAGCCAATGGAAGAAGCTGCAGGACTGGTGCAGCCAAGCAGAAAGCCCCGCCTCCAACACCACACCGTGCGGAGACACGCGACACTCCGTTGGGGCCCAAAGCTGCTGAGACGCCCGAGGCCCAGGCACAGCAGACACACCTCTGTCGCCGCCTTCACCGGACCACTGGCAGCCGGCGGAACATGCAATGCAACGCCCGCAGCACGAGCGGTACACAAACCACGGGGCAAAAGATGCTGCCCAGCCTCCACGAGCAAACTGCAGGTAGGGGTGCGAGGGAACAGGCAACCGCTCGTTGCCAATTTGTTTTCCCTGTCTCGTACGGACGTGTGTAAGGCCTACTGTTGTTAGCAGATGCGGCAAGCTGTAATAACCATACACGACACTCCACGCTGGTTAATGGCCACGAGGGGGGCTCCCCGGGCCTTTTTATTGAAACTGGTTAACGTCACCGGTCATACCATTTTACACCCACACAACGGGGGAGACCGATCTGTCTCCCTCCACTAGTGTGCGTCATGGAGGACGCCCATGACGAACATAACACTGCATCCCGCTCGATCCGCACACGCGCAGCCTAGTACAGGCCCACTCCAACTACCAACAAAAACATCAAAATCCTTTGTAAAAGAGAAACCATTAGCTTGTTGAATAGATCTGCTCTTAGGTTTTCTCTCTCACTCCCCCATCGATGATAGGGTGACACCTGTTTCACCCTTAATCACAAGGTGCCTGTGAATAGCAATTTGTTTTCAGTAAAATATGTGATAAAGTGTGATTCCTTAGTTGACTGGGAGGCCAAATATAGGGGGTGATTCTAACCCTGGCGGTCGGTGTTAAAGCGGCGGCCAACCCGCCAACAGGCTGGCGGTAAAAAATATGGGATTCTGAGCCTGGCGGGAACCGCCAACACAGACAGCCACTTTAACACTCCGACCGCTACGGCGGTACAAACAAACAGCGCGGCGGTCACCGCCAACAGCCAGGCGGCAGCCAATGTACCACCCACACAATTCCAACTCACCAATCCGCCACCTTTTCCGGGGCGGGAGCACCGCCGATAAAAACACGGACGGGAAAACGCTCACCACTACGCACTCCAGGAGGAAGGAGGACAGCATGGAACCCGAATTAAACATCCTACCTGCTCTCGTCTACCTTCTCATCTACCACGAGTACGAAGTCCGGCGCAGACGACAACGGTGAGTACTGCACCTACGACACACGGGAGGGGGAGGACGAAAGGTTACGGGCACACACATATGCGACCCCCCCCCCCAACTATGTACACACCAATGCAGAGCAACAAGTCACAGTGACACCACCCAAACACCCCTGAAAAATGCTAGGACATAATCAAATTTGGAATAAATATTTATGTACCAAAAAGCTCCAGAATATTATCGTACAACCATGAAAGATATTCACAAGAAAACTAATGACATACACATCAGTGTATAACTGAAGTAACAAGTCCTGCACATCCTACGAATTCATCATGTCCGTGGGCCAAAGTCTTGAATAATAAGGGCAAAGCCCACACAGGAGACCTGAGTCCTTTGGAGAGAACACTGCAGGGGCAACAGATGTAAAAACTACAGGCACCTCAGGGGGAAGGGAAGGGGGGGGCACCACAGCCACATGAGTCCACAACGCCAGATCCACGAGGAGCCACCATGCCCACTGTACCATCCTGGGGAGTGCAAAGCCACAGTCTCTCAATGTCTCTACAGTGGGTGGGCTGCCCACTGGACCATCCTGGGGAGTGCAAAGCCACAGTCTCTCAATGTCTCTACAGTGGGTGGGCTGCCCACTGGACCATCCTGGGGAGTGCAAAGCCACAGTCTCTCAATGTCTCTACAGTGGGTGGGCTGCCCACTGGACCATCCTGGGTAGTGCAAAGCCACAGTCCATCAGGTGGATGACAGTCTCCACTGGTCAAGGAGGAGGCATGGTGGGCACAGTGAACCATAAACAGTGATTGAGACAGCGGTGCCCAGCGGAGCGGTGCTTGAGATGAAGGGCCCAGCGGAGCGGTGCTTGAGACGGCGGTGCCCAGCGGAGCGGTGCATGACAGGAAGGGCCCAGCGGAGCGGTGCTTGAGACGGCGGTGCCCAGCGGAGCGGTGCATGACAGGAAGGGCCCAGCGGAGCGGTGCTTGAGACGGCGGTGCCCAGCGGAGCGGTGCATGACAGGAAGGGCCCAGCGGAGCGGTGCTTGAGACGGCGGTGCCCAGCGGAGCGGTGCTTGACAGGAAGGGCCCAGCGGAGCGGTGCTTGAGACGGCGGTGCCCAGCGGAGCGGTGCTTGAGATGAAGGGCCCAGCGGAGCGGTGCTTGAGACGGCGGTGCCCAGCAGAGCGGTGCTTGAGATGAAGGGCCCAGCGGAGCGGTGCTTGAGACGGCGGTGCCCAGCGGAGCGGTGCATGACAGGAAGGGCCCAGCGGAGCGGTGCTTGGGACGGCGGTGCCCAGCGGAGCGGTGCTTGAGATGAAGGGCCCAGCGGAGCGGTGCTTGAGACGGCAGTGCCCAGCGGAGCGGTGCTTGAGATGAAGGGCCCAGCGGAGCGGTGCTTGAGACGGCGGTGCCCAGCGGAGCGGTGCATGACAGGAAGGGCCCAGCGGAGCGGTGCTTGAGACGGCGGTGCCCAGCGGAGCGGTGCATGACAGGAAGGGCCCAGCGGAGCGGTGCTTGAGACGGCGGTGCCCAGCGGAGCGGTGCTTGAGATGAAGGGCCCAGCAGAGCGGTGCTTGAGACGGCGGTGCCCAGCGGAGTGGTGCTTGAGATGAAGGGCCCAGCGGAGCGGTGCTTGAGATGGCGGGCCCTGTTCAGCGGTGCCTATCTCCACGGCGGGGCCCTGTTCAGCGGTGCTCTTCTGCACCGCAGGCCCTGTTCAGCGGTGCCTATCTCCACGGCGGGGCCCTGTTCAGCGGTGCTCTTCTGCACCGCGGGCCCTGTTCAGCGGTGCCTATCTCCACGGCGGGGCCCTGTTCAGCGGTGCCTATCTCCACGGCGGGGCCCTGTTCAGCGGTGCTCTTCTGCACCGCGGGCCCTGTTCAGCGGTGCCTATCTCCACGGCGGGGCCCTGTTCAGCGGTGCTCTTCTGCACCGCGGGCCCTGTTCAGCGGTGCCTATCTCCACGGCGGGGCCCTGTTCAGCGGTGCCTATCTCCACGGTGGGGCCCTGTTCAGCGGTGCTCTTCTGCACCGCGGGCCCTGTTCAGCGGTGCCTATCTCCACGGCGGGGCCCTGTTCAGCGGTGCTCTTCTGCACCGCGGGACCTGTTCAGCGGTGCTCATCCAGCAGGTCAAGGGAGCCAGACCTGGCCTGGACTCCCGTCTCAGTCGCCCTCGGACTGTGACGTTTCTGGACCCTTCGGGGACGGACTCCTGGCCTCCTTAGTGTCCTCCTTCCCAGCTGGGATGTGGCATGTGGGGTCCACCTTCTCCACGCTCCTGCTGCCCTTCCGCTCCTTTGATGGGGCTCTCGGGCCCTTGCCTCCCCTAGATGGTGTGGGTGGTGAAGTGGCCGCACATTGCTCCTTGGGGGCAGCCCTGTCGGTCCTCGCACGGCGGCCCTTGTTTTTGCGGGTCCTCTTGCCGGGGGGGGGGGCTGGACGTGTCCTTGCTGCTGATGGATGTGTCACTGCTGGCAAAGGGTGGGCTCCAGAACCCATGCACAACAGTGACACCCGAAGCTGGGCTGGTGGTGGCTGCGGTGCTCTTGGGACTCTTTGAAGATGGATGGGGGAGCTCATCGGGGGGAAAGAGGTCAAGGTTAGCCAGG
This sequence comes from Pleurodeles waltl, assembly GCF_031143425.1. Classification (NCBI taxonomy): domain Eukaryota; kingdom Metazoa; phylum Chordata; class Amphibia; order Caudata; family Salamandridae; genus Pleurodeles; species Pleurodeles waltl. The sequence continues at coordinate 519,314,880 of NC_090450.1, read as the reverse complement.
AAAAGTTTTTTAGGGCCAAGGTAAAAGGGAGGAGAAGTGGAGATGGAAGTGGAGGTAGAGGAGGTGGTTGTAGGAGAGTCAGGTGTGCTGTCATTGGGTGAAGGTGCTGGTGCTGTAGGCTGTCGTGAGGTGGATGGCTGTTGGGTGGGTGGCTGCCTGCGTTTGTGTGTCTTGGAAGAGGGGGTGACAGACACAGTAGGAGAGGACACAGGGGACGTGTAAATGGCAGTGGGGGTGGTGACTGCACGAGTGTGGACTGTACTGGAGGGTGAGATGGTGATGGAAGCACTGGCTGATGTTGGGGTGCATGCAGGTGTGAGTGTAGACGTCACAGGGAGGGAGGAGGGAGACGAGGAGGAGGGGGATACAGGGGTGGGAGTGGCTGTTGGCATGTCTGCATCTGGGTGTTGCTTGGGTGAGTGTTTGTGGGATCTGTGGTGCTTGTGTTTGGATGAGCTGCTCTTGGGTGTTGAGGTGTGTGCAGGCTGGTCTGATGGTGTGGATGGGATAGGCTGAGGGACAGGAGACAGAGAAAGGCTGGAGGCAGTAAGAAGAGGGAGGCTGGAAACAGGGACAATGGCTGCCGTCAGTGCTGAGGCCAGAGCAGTGAACGCTCGTTGATGGGCAGCCTGACCCGAATGAATGCCCTCCAGGTACGCATTGCTCTGTTGCACCTCCCTTTGCACACCCTGGATGGCATTCAAAAGGGTCGTCTGCCCAACAATGAGCGTCCTTACCAGGTCAATGAGCTCCGCACTGAGGGCAGCAGGGGCAACAGGGGCAGGGGCTGATGTGCCTGGGGCGAAGGAGACACGCGCCTTCCTGGGCGAACCGGCACGGAGCGAAGACTGAGGTGCTGCTGGGAGGGCGGGGCTGGTGCGCTGGGTGGCGGCTGTACCTGTAGAGGCGGGGGGCACGGATGTTGCCGCCCCCGCTCGGGAGCTCCCGTCCGAGGACGTGTCGCTTTCGCTGCTCTCACCAGCGGTCCCCGTCGTGGTGCTCCCCTCGCCCTCCGGATCACTGGTGCCCTCGGTGTCTGTTCCTGGGCCCACCGGGGCCTTGTGTCCTGCAGCTCCCTCGTGCTCCGATGCCAAGTCTCCTCCGCCTGATGATGCTAATGCACACATGCACAAGAAGATGAAGAGAAAGGGTGGGGGGAGAAAAAAGAAGACCAGGTTGAGTGCATGCAATGTCAACACCGTTGGTGGAGAGGACAGACACAGGAGCCTAATGCACTAAGCCGCGCATTCGGGGTACACTACTCAGTACTACTGACTAGGACAACAGGCCAAGAGACGTCAAACGCGCACATGGGAGATGCAGGACCTTCAATGGCTGTACTTGTCACCCTACCGAGGTGGGGGCCGGGGGCACAGGGCCATGCCTAAGGGAGAGGACTACACTACAGAAAGTGCCCTGGCCTAATGTCACCCACAGCCCTCCTCCCCCACCCAGACGCCTCCACTGCGCAGAAAGATAGGAGAATGTGCTGATACTCACCCCCTTGTGTCTGCTGTGATGTCTTAAAGCGCCCATCCAATTCTGGGTAAGCCACCGCCAGGATCCGGGACATCAGGGGGGTCATGGTGCGACTGGCACCCCTCCTAGGTTGGGAGGCCATCCCCAGCAGTGTTTCTGCGGTCTTCCTTGTTCCGCAGCGGATGTCCTCCCACCTCTTGCGGCAGTGGGTGCCCCGTCTGTTGTGGACCCCCAAGTTCCGAACTTCCTTGGCGATGGCACGCCAAATCTCGATCTTCTGATGGGCGCTGACCTATTTGACATGTACAGGGTGGAAAGGAGGAATTCATCAATGACCTGCATGTTAGATGTGATTGGCCCCCCCACCAACTTTGCCATATGGCACATGCTCTCATGTGTCGGGCGTTGCACTCCTCATTCGCTCCCCACCCCACCAACTTAAATCCACCCCAATCCACACAGGCATAGCCCATTCCATGTGCACCCGGTGTACTCACTTGTTGGTCTGGAGGACCGTAGAGTAGCGCATACTGGGGGAGGACCCCATCCACGAGCTTCTCCAACTCTTCAGACATGAAGGCAGGGGCCCTTTCCCCAGTCGCAGCAGCCATTGTATCTTCCAGACCGAGGTCACAGCAGCACTTGCAGTATAGGTCCTCTCCTGTGGATGATCAGGTCTCGAGTGATTAAGCAGATAGAAAATGGCGGTCACGCCCGCAGCGGTGCGTACCGCGGCGGTGCGTACCGCGACCGCCGGCGCACTTCGTCATTGGCTCCTGAAACCCATAGGCCTCAATGTTAACCAATGCGGCTTTGCGCCGCGGGCTTCGACCGCCTACCGCCACGGTGTGCCCCGCCAGCGCATTGACCTCACATCCCATTGTCCCACTTCACAGGTCAGGCAGCCGCCATTTCAAGGGCCTACATGGCTTAAATTTTGACTGCGACACACAGGCCTAGGCCTTGCATTGCCACACATACACGCCTTTCAACCCATTGCCATTCTTTAACTGTGCAAGCTGTCTGTACGTACCTGTGGTTTGGCTGACTCTGAGCTCCATGTTGTCCTTCCTAGGCACCGTCCGCTGGGACTTGCGATGAGAAGGAGGAATCCTCGCGTGTACCGCCCGCTGGTGGACCTGTCGACAATGGAAGAACGCCACATCATACTACGATACCGACTTGACCGAGCCACTATCCATGAACTGTGTGCCCAGCTGGAGCCAGCCCTGATGTCCCCCATCCGCCAACCCACAGGGATTCCCCCTCTGGTGCAGGTTTTGTCAGTCCTCCATTTTTTGGCGAGTGGGTCATTCCAGACCACAGTGGCCATGTCATCTGGAATGTCTCAGCCTATGTTTTCAAAGATTTTCAGTAGAGTGTTGTCTGCCCTGATGAAACTCATGCGGAGCTACATCATTTTCCCAGAGGAGGGTGACTTGCCTACAGTGAAGGGTGATTTCTATGCCCTTGGACATATCCCCAACATCATTGGTGCCATTGATGGGACACATGTGGCTTTGGTACCCCCAAAAGACGATGAGCAGGTGTACCGAAACAGAAAAAGTTATCATTCGATGAATGTCCAGGTGGTCTGTTTGGCTGACCAGTACATCTCCCATGTAAATGCCAAGTTCCCAGGGTCAGTGCATGACGCGTATGTGATGCGAAATAGCAGCATCCCCTATGTGATGGAGCAGCTACAGAGACAACGTGTGTGGCTAATAGGTGACTCTGGTTACCCCAACCTGCCTTGGCTACTGACCCCAGTAAGGAATCCCCGGACCAAGGCAGAGGAACGGTACAATGAGGCCCATGGGCGAACTAGGAGGATCATTGAAAGGACCTTTGGCCTCCTGAAGGCCAGGTTTAGGTGCCTGCATATGACTGGGGGATCCCTGATGTACTCACCAAAGAAGGTGTGCCAGATCATCGTGGCCTGCTGTATGCTTCACAATCTGGCATTGCGACGTCAGGTCCCTTTCCTGCAGGAGGATGGTGCAGATGGTGGTGTTGAAGTAGCTGTGGAGCCTGCGGAGAGTGAAGAGGAGGAAGACTCAGAGGACGACACAGACAACAGGGACAGAGTAATAGCACAGTATTTCCAGTAGCACACAGGTAATGATCACCCATGCCATTTTACATTTCCTGAAAGCCTCCTGCATCTCCACTTTGTCGGTTTCCCCCCAGTCCTATGGACATGATGTTTGAATTTCCCTTGCCTTTTCTGTGCTGTATGAGCCACTGCGTGACCTCGGCTTGGTTGGCCAATGGACTAATGCTAAGTTACCTCGGTATGTGTAATTCACAATGTTCACAATACGTAATTGATATGTAATGTGTCATACTTTTGTAAATAAGACAGCCAGAGTCCTGATTGATTTCAGTGCAATGTGTGATTTATTATTAGTGCATAGATATTGGTACATGATGGTGAAACAGTGATGGGTGGGGGTGGAGTAATGTCCATGGCGGAGTCCAGTTCTCAGTCTCACAGGTGCATTGTCCATACGCCTGTGGCAGGATGGAGCGGGGGCAGTTCAAGGTTTGACAGGGTGGCCATGTGGGACAGTGGGAGGACTTCAGGGGGTATGTGATGCTGGCGGGGGACTTGACATCCTACTCTGTCGTTTTTTTTTATCTCAGGCTCCTTTTGCTGGCGGTTGTTGTTCAGCAGGAGGTGGGGTTCTGGGGGGCTGTCGTTGTGGTGGGGCCTCCTGTCCACTAGCGCCGGCGGAGGTGGTAGGCTGTTCCTGTTCCTGGGTAGTGACAGGGGCCCGGTGTGATGCCACATGGTCCCGAAACGTGTCCTCTATGCGGTTCAGGGCCTGGACTATGCTCCCCATAGCGGTTGAGATGTTGGTTAGTTGGTCGCTGAACCCCATGTAGCGTTGCTCCTGCTGTGCCTGGATCTCCTGGAACCTGGCCAGTACCGTCGCCATCGTCTCTTGTGAGTGGTGGTAGGCAGCCATGATGGTGGTGAGGGCCTCTTGGAGAGTGGGTTCCCTGGGCCTCTCCTCCCCCCCCCCCTGTCGCACAGCAGCCCTCCGAGTTGCCCTGTTTCCCTGGGCCTCTGTCCCCTGGACGGTGTGCCCACTCCCACTGCCCCCAGGTCCTTGTTGTTGTTGGGTTGGTGGGTTACCCTGGGGGCCCTGTAGTGGTAGACACACCGCTGCTTGACCTGTCCTAGAGACAGAGGCATGGGCCCGCTGGGTCGGAGCTGTGCGGTTGTTCCCAGAGGGGGTTAGGTCTGCAGTGGCCTGTGTCTGGGTGAGGGGAACCGACTGCCCAGAGGTCCCCGATGGTCCGGGCTGGTCGTCAGGTTCCAGGTCGACAGAGCTGCTGTCATCACTAGTGGCCTGTTCCGGGGGTGGGATGGACATTTCTGGTCCCTCCTGACCGGTGTGTTGTCGTTCGGGTCCTGCATGGGTAAGAGGGTATGGTTATTGTTTCTGTGTGTGCATTAGCTTGCGTTTTATAGGTGCCCTTGTCCCCCAGTGCTGGCATTCCCTTGGGGGAGGTGTTGTGAGGGTGTTTTGTGGGGGGGGGGGTGATGGGTATGTGCAGTGGTCATGCTTAGGTGATGGGTGTCCATAGTTTGGGGGTGGCATGCAGGGGTTGGTGTTGGGTGGGTTGTGCTGGGGAGACATTCTCAGGGAGGATGTGTGCTGGGGGGTTGGGGGTGAGGGTGGGGGTTAGCATGCTGGGGGTGGGGTGAAGTGGTTGGCCTTGTACTTACCAGAGTCCATTCCTCCGTGTACTCCAGCGAGGCCATCAGGATGCAGGATGTTGAGTACCTCCTGCTCCCATGTTGTGAATTCGGGGGGAGTGGGTGGGGGTCCCCCGCCAGTCTTCTGCACTGCGATGTTGTGTCGCGAGACCATCGAGCGCACCTTCCCCCGTAGGTCGTTCCATCGTTTGCGGATGTCCTCTCTATTTCTGGGATGCTGTCCCACCGCGTTGACCCTGTCCACGATCCGCTGCCAGAGCTCCGCCTTCCTCGCTATGGTGGTGTGCTGGACCTGTGAGCCGAAGAGCTGGGGTTCCACTCTTATGATCTCCTCCACCATGACCCGGAGTTCTTGGTCCGAAAAGCGTGGGTGCCTTTGCGGTGCCATGGGGTGGTGTGTATGAGGTGTGGGGTGGTGTATGTGATGATGTGTGTGTTGGTGTGTGGTGCTTTGTGCTTCTATGTGGTGTGTGTGATGTTGCGGTGTGCCTCTGTGTGTCTGGCTATCTATTCTCTGATGTGTGTCTCTCTCTCCTTCGTCTCTGGTTTTTGTTGGTAGGGGTTTGTGGGTGATGTGGGTGTGTGTTTTATATGGTATTGGATGTGTGGGAGTGGTGTATGTATGGGTTTCAGGTGTGTGCCTTTCAAATTGTCCAATGTGGTAGGGGTTTGTAAAGGTGTGTGTATTTTGACCGCGGCGGTGTGTACCGCCAATGGAATACCGCGGTTGAATGACCGCCGCGTGGATTTGCGGGTCATAATGGGATGGGCGTATTTCTGTTGGCGTGGCGGTGGAGGTTTGGTCTTCTCCAGTTTACCGCTGGCCGCTGATGTGGCGGACTGCAGTGGAGGGCGGATTTTCGGAGGTTTTGCAGTTGTGGGTCAGAATGTCCGTGGCGGCTGACCGCGGCGGTATTGTGGCGGCCTTCTGACCGGCGGTAAGCGGCTTTTACCGCCGAGGTCAGAATGACCCCCATAATCTGCTATGTAGAACTACATACATATATCCTGTAGGCCATAGATGGATCTTTGTATCTCTTCACCTTTGATATATTGATTATGAAATAATGTAAAGCATATTTCACCTTTCACAAAACTGTAAATCATAATCATTATATTTTAGAGGAAGAGTTTCTCTAATTTCATTACCATTCCAAGGAGGCCATCATATGTATGATCACTCTTCTCATGAGGAATTGGTAATTACTATGATAACCACTAAAGTCTCCTTTACTGCAGTGACACAGTGTTCTGTACATGGCTGCCTCACCGCCTCTGTGGCAATTGCAGCTGTGGCTGCCTCCCTCCTCTGCAGTGACCACAGTTAACTGATGTGCGTACTCATCAGACACTGTCCTGGTCACTAGCTGGATCTGATGTGGTCTCCTTACTTTCCATGCAGAGTTTTGAGCTGGCTGGTGACATACCCTTGGATATAAGATCCACTTGCAAAAGCTTTAAAAAGGAATGTAGGGCCATATGCCCAAAAATTGCAATTTCCAAATTGAGATTCTTACCATAATGAAATCAAAATTCCTAATATAAGAACATTTACATGTTTTAAAAAGTGATTCCTACTGAGTTGCAAATTGTCCTACCTCATGAACATTAATGAGGTAGGTCGCAGTTTGCGACCACTTAGGAATAATAGCATCACATTTGCTGAGGTCAACAGACTACCATGTCTATGATTGCTTTTTAATAAGGGAATTATTTTTTATAAATGCTCCATTTTTGTTACTGGAAAATAGGTTTTGTTTAAGACTAGATAGTTATCTGTGGGACCACTACCAGCTCTTAAAAATATTTTTATTTACATTTTCAAAGGGGGTGGGTAACCATTACCTTTTAGTAGTCATAAAAAATGAGTGTTTTCTGACTGTAATTAGGTTGTAAAACATTAATACATACCACTGAGATTCGGTAGTTGGAAGGGACACCATAAACCACACCCCTTCCAAATACTGAATCAGTATGTATTCGCAATTTCAAATTGTTATATGGCAACGTGTTACAGAATTTTTTTTGCATTTGCAAACAGGCTGATTCTGTGAATTGACCCATTTGCGAAAGCAAAAAAGTTTTGTAGATATAACCCTAAGTGATAAGGCAACAATAAACATGAAAGAGAATTCCTGAGCAATAGAACAAATCTGAAAGCGCTGTAGTGGTTAATGAGTCATTTTGCAAATGCGGACATGCAATTAGGGTTTCTAATAATGCTAATCTTGGCATGTCCAATATCTCTTAGTGTTGGTGCAAATATGAGTACACACTGATAGTTAGAAATGGTGCAGATCTGAACAAAAAAAGATTGCTTGGTGATGGTTCATATCTGATTATGCTCTATCATTACTCAGTTATGGGGGCTTATTATGATGCTTTTTAGTGGGGTTGCGGAAGGAAATTTTGCCTGTGCATTTGTTTGCACTAGCTACAGTGCAATCATTAACTCAGCAAATCTGTGACAATATATCAACTGCAAACAGCATAGCTCGGAGACATAGAGGGGCAGTCACTGAGTTAAATTATACACAGTAAAGAAGGTAATTTTGAATAAAACAAACACACGGCTTCAGCTATGTCTGTCGGCTCTCCTCAATCAGCAACATAATCTATGGCCCATTGTGCAAATTTGAACATCCATAAATAATAATGAATGATGGTGCAAATATGTCTATGAAGGCAAAAATTCTAAATGACAGTGCACAAATGTTCAAGCGTGACTCAGAGCTTGCATTCTAGATTAACGAGCGATGGTGCAAAACTAACCACATTTTAAAGAATAATAAGTGGTGATGAGCCAAGATAGAAAATTATGGAACAAGGTCAAGCATTTAGCTAAGAGGGATAAATAATGGTGCAAATCTGAACATGCACTAAGTATTACAGAGTACACTCATCTACTCATTCATTTATTCATCCTATGTACTCACATATTCAGAAATTCACCTGTGCTCTCGCCAATTAGTCGATCCATCCATTCACTCTGTCTGCTAATAACTACAATGCACTCAGTCACATATTCACTCATTCTGGCACTTACTTATACTTACACACCCACCCAGACTTATGCTTTCTCACATTCATCCACTCACCCATCCAAAGATCCACAGACACAAACTTGCCAAACAATAAAGAAGGAACTTACCTTATAAAATCGCCTGATGTTCTAGGTTCGCCAATGCTTGTTAATAATAGGTTGGTTTTATTCTGTTTGCAAAGTGTTGAGTGTTGCCCTTATGGCCACTTTAGAGCACGAACGCATCTATATTACAGAACTGCGGGATAATATCCTTAGAGCAGCTTTTGTGCCAACATTTTAGAAACGCTTGTTGCTCACACTCACATTGTAAGCACACACTTTCAGATGTTCAATTATTTTGGATTCTTTCCAGAAAAGCTTTCACTTTGACCATAATGCCGGATGACAATTGAAGATTTCGAATCTTTTTTGGCCAGCAGTGATCCTGCACATTGCTGCTTACTGTTGCGCACATCCTTATAATATTTATTTTTGACCTTTTGAAAAGGAGCTGGACAGGTTTTTAATTGTAGGGATGTGGATGACTCACAGATTCTGCTGCACCTCGATGAAAATCTGCCTTCCCAACTTGTCTTTCCGAAAATGTGATGCGGTACGTCTGGAACTGGATAGGCAACAAGCAACTGAAATTGAATGGGGATACAACCGTGATTATTGTCATCCATAACAGAGTAGATCACTGGAAGGACTTGCATTGGCCTCCTATAATAGGCCCTCCGTACAGCAACGACAAAAAGCTAGGAAGTGGCCTTCAAAGTGCATTTTTTTTACGCAGTCAGATCTGAAAATTAGCCCTGTTCTTAACATCAGATGGCTTAAAAATAATGGTTTGGGTCTTTATTGGCTCCAGATTTTTTTACGATAATTCATTGTACATTGGATTTTCTAACTGTTCATTTCATAGGTAGCAGGTAGTTTGTCAAAAGTCAGAATCCTGTGTTAGAAAGGCACCAACAAGCAGGAGCTACTTGATCCAACTGGGGGGTGGGGGCCGAGACATTTTATTCCTGATGTCCCGGAGCCTGGTCAAATATGGGTCCTGACCTGGTGGATCAAGTACCCCTTCAGCACCTGAGTCTCAGTGGAAGAGCAGGTCGATCACTCGAAGGCTTCTGAGGGGAGCTAGACACAGGGGGATGAACAAAGGCTCACAACTCGAAATTCATTCAATAGTAGCTATAAATGATTGTACACTCAGATACTTTCTTTTATAATAAAAGGAGTATTGATATAATACCTCAAAGTGAAATACTGCATACACAACCAATTCGCACAGTCTACCGAGGTCAGGCTCTGTTGTCCCTGAATCTCTCTTGTAGGTGAGTGGTGGGCTTGGGCCAGCATGGATCTCCATGGCGGCCTCTTTTAATTGAAATGGCAACCACTAGGGTACAATCCTTGTCTTCCTCTGGTGGTCCCTTCTGGCATATAGGGTCGCCACACCTGCTCTTCAATTGGGTAATGGTACAGCAGCTGGTCCTGCTTCACGGAGGCCCCCTTTGGCATACGGGGTGACCAACTTACGTGTCGCAAACTGCTGATGGATGGATCACAACAACAATCTTTACAACAGGCCTCTCTGGCATACAGTTTCACCGACGAACACACCGCTTGTAGGCACCAACCTGATCAGCATGGTGAACACAGACCACACTGGCTTTCTGGCATGCGACTTACACATCGCACACGTGCAACGGCCCAATCAGTGCCTCAAACTTTTCAGCTAACTTCATAGTGGTCCCTTCTGGCGTAGGTAGTTGCACACTTGAACCTGCTCAGGGCAACAGCCCAATCGGTGGAGCAGCCATCTCCTCACATCTGGCTGTAGGGATCCACTTGAAAGGAATCCTGACTGGCCCTCTCTCCCTCCAGTATTCTTCTCTTCTTCAAGAAGCTCACTATTCTTGGTAAGTTGCATGAGCTGGTGCTTCAGGCTCTAGGACCATGAGGTTTTGAATCTCCGTGGGTGATGTCTCCTCACACAACTGGGAGAATGGAAGGCATGAACCTCCAGCCCTCGTCTCAGGCAGCTGCCTTGCAGAGCTTCCCTCCTTCACACATCCCATCTGGCTGCTTGTTAGTTGACAATTTTGGTGGCCTCAAACTCCACTTCGTATAGTCAATTTCCAGACACCAAGAGTGATTAAGGGCCTGAGTCCTCTCCTCTGTCCTGCTCTTCCTCCAGAAAAGAATCTGTCACGGCAGGAGCGACTCCAAAACTGATATCCCCACAACACAGGCACAGGAGTGACTAGAGGTTCACATCTGGATGTCAGCCACACTGATATTTGTATCAAAAAGTTACCCCAGAGCCTAGGCTGTATTCTTTATGATTCTCTTATTAGCCAAATCTCCTTCCTGAGATGAGCCAATGCCAATTTTCAGTGACCGCTCTCCCATTCAAACAGCACCCTTTGACGTCTGCAGGAGAACCTAGCTCTCATTCCTCCAATGTGTGTCCCACCAAGCTCACAGGAATGTAGCAATCCACAACTCTGTGTGGATGCCTCTACCTTCTCATGCTCCCCAGTCAGCAGTCTCACAAAATGGTGCATAGAATCTTCTATGTATTGTACTATTCACATGCACATATACATCCAGCACATGAATATAACATGCATGCACTACACATCACTACACACTAACCTTAAGAAGGCCAAGGGTGAGTTAAGCACACAGCAGCAGAACATTGCATGAGTGGGCCGGTAGGCCTCATTTTAGTGACATGGGTAAAAAGGCATGTTCACTTCTACTAATGACTACAAGTATGCTGCCACTACCGCGCTCATACTGATTAACACCTGGTAAAGGCCTTTCACCACTATGACGGTAGTGCTTTGGGCACTTTCCCAGTTCAACAGGACTGGGAGTTGTGACACAGGCCTATGTCATGGTGTATATGCATTATCTGTGTTCATCCGTGGCAACAAAAATCAGCACCCAGGATCCAGACATAATTGCACCTGGGACACGCAGGGCAGTGGTACACCATCACCATGCAAGGGACTTTTCCACCCCAACACAATCCAGAATGCCGCAGTCTGAATAATTAGCAATGTGCCCAAAAGATTTCATGTAATACCTTTGCTGAAAAATCTGCTTTGCGTGTCAATGAAATACCTAATTCAATTGAAAATAGTTTGGATTGACTTTTGAGCACTCCACAAATTGGTCTCCTTCTTTGTCACAAAGCAAGTCACCAGGTTATGTTCCCAGCAGTTCTTTACGTTTGCCTTCGGCACACATTCATACAGTGCCTAAACTTACCAAAGGAAGAGGCGTGGTGCAGGTTTTCTGTGTGTGTGTGTCTATATTATGAAACTCCTTCCCACCCTCACTACATTCTGAGATTCATCTACTCTCCTTCAGACATTACTCAAAGGCCTGTCTCTCCCAACACGTATTCTCATGTTAATCTGAGAACTTTGACCTTGTTCAGCCAGCACCAAGAAATCAACGGTGTGCGAACCTCAATTACTATTACACTATTAGAGTTATGTACTAACCAATTTCACATTCAAATGATTTTGTAATATACATGCATGATTACTCAGCCTGTTTCAAACAGCAACCAGCCTCTGTCAATCACTGCTCATGCTGCCTCATTTTTTGGTTGTCTTAATGGGAAGAGAGATGCCTCCTTTTTTCGAGTGTGTGGACCTGGTAACTACCTTTACGAAAGAAAAGAAGTCAAACCATATTCTAAGAGGTTGGCTGAATTAAAAAAAAAACTAGTCGAACAGAAATACATTGATTAGTTATGAAGAGTTTAGGTGGTAGAAAAAACAAGGGTCTATTCACAATATCAGCTCACAGTCAAAGAAAAATGCATTTTTCAGTTTTGAATTAGTGCAGGTTTTCAGAAGACACTTTTTTGGGAAACAAACTGTGCATATGGACAGAAAATTACTAATTGCAGCAACTGAGTGCAGCAACTAAGGGGCATATTTATACTCTGTTTGCGCTGAATTTGTATCAAAATGTTTGACACAAATTCGGTGCAAACCTAACACCATATTTATACTTTGACGCCCGACCCCGCGAACGTCAAAATTCAGCAGTGTGCATCATTTTCTGGATGCGTAAAACCACATTGCGTTTATGACATGCAAGGTAGGCGTTCCCGTCCAAAAATGACTTTAGGGCATGTGCACCTTATTTATACGCCTGCATCATTTTGACGGACAGGAGGGGGCGGGCCTTAAAAAATGGCGCCCAGCCTGATTTGTGCTGTTTTTTAACGCATGGGTGAGGGTAGGCGTTAAGGGGCCTGTGGGCTCATTTCCATGGTCTCTGACCATGGAAGCAGTCCACTGGTGCCCTTCCCTGCCCCCAGGGACACCTCCTGCCACCCTCGCCCACCCCTGGAGGACACCCATGGATGGGGGGACCCATCCCAGGTAAGTACAGGTAAGTAGAGGTAAGTATTTTATTATTATTTTTATGAAGTGGCATAGGGGGGCCTAACTTGGGCCCCCCTACATGCCACTGTGCCCAATGACCATGCCCAGGAGACAGGAGTCCCCTGGGCATGGCCATTGGGCAGGGGGGCATGACTCCTGTCTTTCCTAAGATAGGAGTCATTTCAATGGGGGTTGTGCGTCAAAAAATGGCACAAGTGCGGTTAGAGCCATGATTTTTTACTCTAACCTGACTTGCACCATTTTTTGACGCACAACCTCCATTCTTCCCTACACCTGTGTTGCCCGGTTAAAGTAATTTTTTTTTTTACTCTAACCAGGCTGCAGTGCCTGCTAAAGTCAATCCATAAGTAAGGCGCCCGCCTGGTGCGTTGAAATGGCGTTGGTCGGCGGTAAATCTTTTGAGGCAAACCTGCGCTGCCGCTGGTTTGCGTCAAAAAGTATAAATATGGACCCAAGTGCTAAGTGATAACTATAGAAATAAAATATGTGATCTGTATACCATTAAATAGAAGAAACTGAAGTGTAGGGCAGAAATTAAATGCTAGAGCAAGTAACAAATTCAACAAGAAGAATATATGTTTGAATGGAAAAACCATTTATTAAAAAACTGCTATCCCGAAATGGGTGCAAATGCGGTTGGCGTGCCTTAGAACATTGATTAAAGGCAGATCCATTTGCCTTGACACAACACTTTAAATACAAATCACATCTAAAGTGTGTTGCACACCCTTTCACTAGTGCAAGTGGCCAGCAGGGAGCTCCCATCATGCTCCACGGCTAGCCTCAGACACAGGGAGAGTGCGTGTCGGAGCGAGATGCGCTGTGGACATAGCATTTCACTCTACGGACGCTGAAATCCACACAGCACCTGATCTAACTGTTTCAGCCAGACGGGGCTAAACAGTTGATTACGGGGGCGCAGCGGCAAGCAAGATGCTGAAAATTCACATGCGCCGGAGAACAGCACTACAACTAACTCTTCTGGCCAGACAGAGCTGAACAGCTGATTACGGAGCCGCTGGCTGCCCCCCCGGCAAGTGCAGTTTCAAGCCCCGTTTCGCTGGAGTAATTTAAGGAGCCAAGGGTGGAACCAGGTGACAGCTGACTTCGTTGCCACAACCCCTCGGCTCCTGTGACAGCTCGGGAGAGACCGGCGCGACACATGGAGGTGAGGCAGGAGCCATAAAATAAAAAATATATATATATAAATAAATAAATAAAAAAGGGGAGACTGAATTGAAAAGGCCACTTTCCATTATATTGGCCTTGACTTTTTTTAGGTGAGGATTTCTAGTCAATGTTAATATATTGGAGGACTTTGGCTGCCAGGCTTGTTCAGTGTGCCAGGGGGTCTCTTATTTAGAGAGCTATTTTCCCAAAGACATTAGTGGTTGCTATGGCCCTTGAGTTCCTGTTTGCACTCAGCCAAATCTGGATTCAGTTGTACTCTGAGGATTAAGACAGACTATTGTTTTCTCTCCGTATAAGGGAACAATTAGAGTGTAAACTACTTACTTAAAACACTGGTCTTGCGACTGGCACCTGGTCCGATCTGCCGGCCCTTCTCTGTGCTTCGTTGACGACTCATCGCGCCTGAAGGATCAGGACAGGCGCGTTTCTGATGGGACACGGCTATTCTGTGATTTTGGATGATGCGGCGTTCTCCACATCACGCGCTGGGCACAGGTCACTCGGCCGCCAGGGCTCCTAGAACAACACGTACTGTCAAAACAAAATGCCCTGTGCCTTCGGATGATCACATTCACAAGTCTCCATCTTTAGAACCTCCCCTACCGTCCGCCATAGATTTAGCGTCTGACTCTGCTTTGCCCCTGCCTCATAATTTACCACCCTCCAGGAGCAATTTGGCAAGCCTTCACCTTAGCTCTGACTGTCCATCTGATGAATTAAGAGTTTTGCCATCCGACTCGGATCCCAGTCCGGGACCATTTGGTAAAGGATCTCCACTGCTCACTCGGTCAACCCCTAGCTGGAACTCTGAGACCTCCTGCGGTCAGGTGACGGACACGGACTCTGCCTCCAAGCCACTCTATCCCTTGTTTGGGGTGGGGAAAGGCCAGAAAGAGGTTACCCCTTCACTGATTAACGGTTGCATTTCTGCCCCTCAGGCGGATAGTTCTGTTTCTCTCCCACTGCACAAGTCAATTAGCAGGGTCAGGGGAGACACAGTAGCTGAATCCTCCCTTCATGTTGCTATTCCTGTTGGTTCTTCCAAGTTAAATGGTCAAAATGGGGCTCTTTCTCAGGAGCTGAAAGATGTGGCAAGCACTGACACCCCCCCGGAAAGCTTACTCCTGCAAATAGTAAGGGAATTAAAAACTCTGAAAGTTTCCCAAGATGACGCAAATCAGAGAACAGAATCACAATTGAACTTAATCTGTAGTATTATCCAGCAACTTAATTCGCGAATTACAGAAATCGAGCAGCGAGTTTCTGACCTTGAGGAAGTCCGTGTGACTGTAGAGCCGTCCCTGGCAAAGTGTCAGGTGGACCTGCTAGATCTACAGATTCGGCTCGACGACACCGAAAATCATTCACATAGATCTAATTTGAGATTCACGGGTGTCCCTGAAGACCGTGAAAATGGCCAAACAGTCACAGATCTGGTCACCGGTCTTATTCAACACCATGTTCTATTAGAACCAACGGACAAGCATTCGGATCTCACAATCATGCAGGCCCATCGGGTCCCTGCAGTTCAGCCTCCGAATGCTAAATACCCTAGCACTATTCTAGTGAATTTAGGTGATTTTCGCATCAAGGAACGGATGCTTCAGCAAGCAATTAAAACTAAAATTTACCAGATTCCCGGTGACTATGCGTTTAAGATTTTTTTCAAATATGTTGGTGGCGGCAGCGCATCGCAGAAGAGAATTGAGAGGGATGATTCCGGCATTCCAAAAAGCGGGGGTGCAGTCCAGACTTGTGCAGCAATCCAAACTTAAAGTGTTTTTTCAGGGTCATTCTAATTTTATTCATACAGTGGATGCTGCTAAATCCTTGCTACATGTAATTTAAAGCTCTGTGCAGTCAGGTCGAACAAAGTGGGGCGGGGCCGGGGTAGAAAAAACTTAACAAGAGAATGGCAGGGTGACAAATTGCACTATGAAGGATGATGATGCTGCTAGAAAATGCGGGATTCTTTCGATAGCGTCCACAACGCATGTCCAGGTTACTGCACTTTAGTCTCTCTCCAGTCTGTGGCTTAGACTGCTATGTCAAGGCACCAGGTTAGGGAAGGTTGGGGGTGGAGGGGCGTGGCCTCGGGTTGCCCGGGCGGGAGGGCTCCAAGTATGGGCCACTGAGGGTGAGGGTTGGGGGGTAAGAGAGGGAGTGGGTTTGGGGGGAGATGTATGGACACCAGGATCCGTTTTTGTCACTTTAGAGCACTGGTATGTCTATTATAGTGTATCTTACGCCATAGTATGGGTGATGTTATCCAGACCAGGTCAAGGTGTAAATCAATGACAAAATTGTTTCTGCCAGTAAGAATACTCTCCTGGAACGTTAATGGATTACATAACTGTAGGAAAAGCTCCGTAATTGAGGAAAGGGTAACCGCTTTAAATCCCTCAGTTATCCTTTTACAGGAGACTCATATTCCGGTTAATAAAGTTCCAGATTTTCATTTGTTGAAAAAAATGGCTGATTTTAAAGTAGTCGCTGCAGCTTCAGCGGCTCACAGAGGTGTGGCAGTTTTCTTAACCAGAGCCCTCAATGCACAGCCACTTGATTTTTTTTCTGACCCTGACGGGCGATGGTATTGGGACCAGTGTTTAATTGCCAAAGAAAGATTTGCTTTGTTAGTTTTTATGGCCCTCTGTTAGATGACCCAGCCCCCTATGTAGGCTTGTTTCACTCCCTCTTGCAATTACCAGGCAAAATCATTATTGGAGGAGATTTTAATTTCCTTCAGGATCCAGTTTTGGATACCACGGTTAGGGGTAAGAAACAACACAAACCCAAAGTCGCAAAAATCTTTAAAGATTATGTTAAGGTCTTGCTGCTTTGCGATCCCTGGAGAACGAACGCTCCTGATGCGAGGGAATATACTTGTGTTTCCACTCGTTCAAAAGCTCCTCTCGCATCGATTTTCTTCTGATATCAGAAACATTGTGTTATAGAAATCAGTCGGTCCAGCACTCTGGCCTTTCAGACCATGCCTCTCTGGTGCTGGAAGTGTCTCTCTATTCCAAAGCCCCTACAATTCAGACTAGAAGGTGTTTTTTTAATCTCCAGCTTCTTTTGGATGAGGGGTGGCTACAGATCTCTCAGTTTGAAATAAGGGACTTTTTCAAATGCAATCAGGGATCCTCAACACCAGCTGTAGTCTTGGATTCATTTAAGGCCTTTTTTAGGTGCTGGATAATTGCCAAAGAGGCAGCTGATAAATCATTTCTGAGACAACAAATTACTGCATTGGAAGAGTGTAGGAGGCTGGACTGGCTTGTAGTGAGTACCAAGGGGTACTTGCACCTTGCACCAGGCCCAGTTATCCCTTATTAGTGTATAGGGTGTCTAGCAGCATAGGCTGATAGATAATGGTAGCTTAGCAGAGCAGCTTAGGCTGAACTAGGAGACAAGTGAAGCTCCTACAGTACCACTAGTGTCACTTGCACAATATCATAAGAAAACACAATACACAGTTATACTAAAAATAAAGGTACTTTATTTTTATGACAATATGCCAAAGTATCTCAGAGTGTACCCTCAGTGAGAGGATAGGAAATATACACAAGATATATGTACACAATACCAAAAATATGCAGTATAGTCTTAGAAAACAGTGCAAACAATGTATAGTTACAATAGGATGCAATGGGGACACATAAGGATAGGGCAACACAAACCATATACTCCAAAAGTGGAATGCGAACCACGAATGGACCCCAAACCTATGTGACCTTGTAGAGGGTCGCTGGGACTATTAGAAAATAGTGAGGGTTAGAAAAATAGCCCACCCCAAGACCCTGAAAAGTGAGTGCAAAGTGCACTAAAGTTCCCCAAAGGACAAAGAAGTCGTGATAGGGAAATACTGCAGGAAAGACACAAACCAACAATGCAATAACGATGGATTTCCAGTCAAGGGTACCTGTGGAACAAGGGGACCAAGTCCAAAAGTCACAAGCAAGTCGGAGATGGGCAGATGCCCAGGAAATGCCAGCTGTGGGTGCAAAGACACTTCTACTGGACAGAAGAAGCTGAGGTTTCTGCAGGAACAAAAAGGGCTAGAGACTTCCCCTTTGGTGGACGGATCCCACTCGCCGTGGAAAGTTGTGCAGAAGTGTTTTCCTGCCGAAAGACCGCCAACAAGCCTTGCTAGCTGCAAATCGTGCGGTAAGCGTTTTTGGATGCTGCTATAGCCCAGGAGGGACCAGGATGTCGCAAATTGCGTCAGAAGAGAGAGGGAACGTTGAGCAAGACAAGGAGCCCTCTCAGCAGCAGGTAGCATCCAGAGAAGTGCCAGAAACAGGCACTACGAGGATGCGTGAAATGGTGCTCACCCGAAGTTACACAAAGGAGTCCCACGTCACCGGAGACCAACTTAGAAAGTCGTGCAATGCAGGTTAGAGTGCCGTGGACCCAGGCTTGGCTGTGCACAAAGGATTTCCGCTGGAAGTGCACAGGGGCCGGAGTAGCTGCAAAAGTCACAGTTCCCAGCAATGCAGTCTGGCGTGGGGAGGCAAGGACTTACCTCCACCAAACTTGGACTGAAGAGTCACTGGACTGTCGTGGTCACTTGGACACAGTTGCTGGATTCGAGGGACCTCGCTCGTCGTGCTGAGAGGAGACCCAAGGGACCGGTAATGCAGCTTTTTGGTGCCTGCGGCTGCAGGGGGAAGATTCCGTCGACCCACTGGAGATTTCTTCGGAGCTTCTAGTGCAGAGAGGAGGCAGACTACCCCCACAGCATGCACCACCAGGAAAACAGTCGAGAAGGCGGCAGGATCAGCGTTACAGAGTTGCAGTAGTCGTCTTTGCTACTATGTTGCAGTTTTGCAGGCTTCCAGCGCGGTCAGCAGTCGATTCCTTGGCAGAAGGTGAAGAGAGAGATGCAGAGGAACTCTGATGAGCTCTTGCATTCGTTATCTAAAGTTTCCCCAGAGACAGAGACCCTAAATAGCCAGAAAAGAGGGTTTGGCTACCTAGGAGAGAGGATAGGCTAGCAACACCTGAAGGAGCCTATCAGAAGGAGTCTCTGACGTCACCTGGTGGCACTGGCCACTCAGAGCAGTCCAGTGTGCCAGCAGCACCTCTGTTTCCAAGATGGCAGAGGTCTGGAGCACACTGGAGGAGCTCTGGACACCTCCCAGGGGAGGTGCAGGTCAGGGGAGTGGTCACTCCCCTTTCCTTTGTCCAGTTTCGCACCAGAGCAGGGCTAAGGGGTCCCCTGAACCGGTGTAGACTGGCTTATGCAGAATTGGGCACATCTGTGCCCAAGAAAGCATTTCCAGAGGCTGGGGGAGGCTACTCCTCCCCTGCCTTCACACCATTTTCCAAAGGGAGAGGGTGTAACACCCTCTCTCAGAGGAAGTCCTTTGTTCTGCCATCCTGGGACAAGCCTGGCTTGACCCCAGGAGGGCAGAAACCTGTCTGAGGGATTGGCAGCAGCAGCAGCTGCAGTGAAACCCCAGGAAAGGCAGTTTGGCAGTACCAGGGTCTGTGCTACAGACCACTGGGATCATGGGATTGTGCCAACTATGCCAGGATGGCATAGAGGGGGCAATTCCATGATCATAGACATGTTACATGGCCATATTCGGAGTTACCATTGTGAAGCTACATATAGGTAGTGACCTATATGTAGTGCACGCGTGTAATGGTGTCCCCGCACTCACAAAGTCCGGGGAATTGGCCCTGAACAATGTGGGGGCACCTTGGCTAGTGCCAGGGTGCCCTCACACTAAGTAACTTTGCACCTAACCTTTACCAGGTAAAGGTTAGACATATAGGTGACTTATAAGTTACTTAAGTGCAGTGTAAAATGGCTGTGAAATAACGTGGACGTTATTTCACTCATGCTGCAGTGGCAGGCCTGTGTAAGAATTGTCAGAGCTCCCTATGGGTGGCAAAAGAAATGCTGCAGCCCATAGGGATCTCCTGGAACCCCAATACCCTAGAAACCTCAGTACCATATACTAGGGAATTATAAGGGTGTTCCAGTAAGCCAATGTAAATTGGTAAAATTGGTCACTAGCCTGTTAGTGACAATTTGAAAGAAATGAGAGAGCATAACCACTGAGGTTCTGATTAGCAGAGCCTCAGTGAGACAGTTAGGCATCACACAGGGAACACATACATATAGGCCACAAACTTATGAGCACTGGGGTCCTGACTAGCAGGGTCCCAGTGACACATAACAAACATACTGAAAACACAGGGTTTTCACTATGAACACTGGGCCCTGGCTAGCAGGATCCCAGTGAGACAGTGAAAACACCCTGACATACACTCACAAACAGGCCAAAAGTGGGGGTAACAAGGCTAGAAAGAGGCTACTTTCTCACAAAGAGGCAGTTCAAAAGTGTTTAATTACCTATCTACATGCTCCCTCGGAAAATAATAAGCAGTATTTTGAAGCGGCTAAGAAGGCATTGGCTAATAACTTATTTAAGAAGGTGGATTTAGAATATCGGTCTTATAAACAAAAGGTTTATGAAGAGAGTAACTTTACAGGAAAGTTTTTGGCATGGCAAGCTCCAGATCATATTGCTGGTAATATCATACACGCTCTAAGATGTCCTGTCACCGGGGTTAGACATACTGACCCCGAGCCGTCGATAAAATTATGCTGGAGCATTATAGACAAATTTATAGCTATGCCCCAGTTATCGATCCCAGGTCTATTAAGAAATTCCTGAGGGATCTGGATATTCCCAGTCTCTCAGACGAAGACTGTGAAGTTCTGTTACAGAGATTTATGAAGCCAGAACTCCTAGACGTTGTTAAGAACCTTCCCACGGGTAATGCCTGTGGACCGGATGGCTTCCCGGCTGAGTTTTATAAGGCTTTTATAAACGCATTTGCCGAGGATTTTTGGGCCTTAATTAATGGCCTACTGATGGGCGAGCAGATTCCTAAGACCTGGCATTCAGGAAACGTGGTTAGCTTTCCTAAGAAAAACAAGGACAGGGAGGATCCCAATGCATATCGTCCAATTTCATTGTTAAACACAGATTACAAAATTATCACAAAACTTTTGGCCAATAGGCTTAGTGGGGTAGTTAACAAACAGGTGCATCCAGATCAAAATGGGTTTATAGCTGGCCGGCAAATTGCTACTAATACACATTTTTTTAGCTGAGGCTCTTGATTATTTTGCTTCTAATAAAGTCCCTGCCATCATTCTTTTGCTAGACGCGGAAAAAGCAAACCCTTCCCCTTTCTATACTAGGTTGCATTGCATTAATGAAAATGTCGATCTTACCACCCTTCAATTTTTTGTTTGCGACCATCCCGTGTGTTCTAACACAAAACCTTTTCAGAAAACTGGAGTCCACATTTCGCCCTTTTATTTGGAAAAACCGTAAGGCACAAGCAGCATTAAGTATACTATATGTGGATAAAGAAAAGGGGGGATTAGCTTTGCCGAATTTCAAAGACTATTATTTCCCTTTTTTCGCACATTACTGTGCTAGCTTTAAAATGGATCATTTGACAGGTTGTAGGTTCTTTACTGATTTTGGGGGATTTAATATGTAGGGAGCATAATATTCAGAACACAGCACTCTTGGCAAAATCGCCTAAAAATGTTTGCTATAAGATTTTCAAATGTTTTTTTAAGAGAAGATCAGACTTCTTTAGAAAACATTTGATCCCATTTTAACATTTTGACACTCCTCTTACACAGGTCTTTCTGCACTCTGGTGCTCAGCTTAATGAAGACTTAGTGAGGAGATGGGAGCATGCTGGTTTCAATAAAATTAGGGATTTTCGTGCCAATGACAACTGGGAAACTCCATTAAATATTCTGTCCGCTGTCAAAAATGACTTCCTGTTGGTTGGATCCTATAATATTTTGTTACATATTTTGAGGGATTTAGATGCCAATTCTATTATTAACGCCCAGTCGTTGGTCTCAGAATTGGTGGATCCTCCTGGGATAAGGACTGCGTGGTCGTGGAGAAGGCTTCTGGCAGACAGGGACAAAGCAGATCTTGGGATAAAAGCTCAAAGGAAATGGGTTTGTCAGGAGGGCTTAGAGCTTTCAAGTGAATGCTGGGAGACCATTAATCATCTGAATTTCTCAGTTCTTAGAGGGGCTAACTGGCACGGAATAATATTTTTCAGCTAATGGTTATTGTATCCAACCCCGCAGGCCGTGTCTCACATGGGGACCGGCTATCCCGATATGTGTTTTCGTTGTAAGGAAGTAGGAGTGGCAGGCTGGTCTCATGTGATTGCGACATGCCGATGTATACAGGGATATTGGGATGGAATTTTTGAGATGCTAACAACTATGGCGCTGGTTTCCATATCCCCCAGCATTCGGCTGATGAGCTTGGGTTACGAACTTGAGGCAAGGCTCCCTTCTAGGTGGGAGAAGCTCGTATTTATCGCCACTGTGGTTGCTAGATCTCTTCTGTTAAGAAATTGGCGCTCTGAGCTGTCTCCCACTAGTCAAGAATGGCGTTGTAGGATGACGCAAGTCAGGGTTCAGGAAATGATGTATGCTAGCAGAGTAGGTAGTGGTAAAAAGTTCTCCCTGATCTGGGGGGATTATTTCTTAGATAAGCCTGGCTGAATTTCTTTATTTGTTTATGGTTTAATTTTTCTATTGAATGACTATACACAACTTTTTATTTTTACTGAAAGTGACAGCGTATCATTTTTTGTTTCGATGTTATTCGATCCTGGAAAAAATAAAAATAAAAAATAAAACAAATAAATAAAGTGTGTTGCACACAGCACATTTAATTCAAACTCTATCTAAAAACACATTATGGAGACATTTAATAAAAACTCCATCTAAAGTGCCTTACTGACTAAGCTTTATCTAAAAGTCATATCGACAGTGCATCTTTGATGCAAATGGTATCAAAAGCACCCACAATGATTTTAATACAATCTTTATCTAATTTCTTTTCAAACAAATTGCACGTAAAGTGCTTTAACAAATCTATGCTATCCATGCAAACTAAATAAAACACTTTGTAGAGTGTGCATTTCATAGAAACTATAACTGAAGCACCTAAGGACCTGGAACCAGATGCATCATACTTTCAGACAAAGCAGCACAGAAAGACACTGTGCTGAGCTTCATGAAAGGGGGTAGGTAAGAATGTCCTATATGTAACATTATATGGTGCTTTACTGTCCTCTCCTTGCATTGTCTCACAATGTGCTGCCTTGCACCCAAGCAGGCACACTTGCACCGTGGTGCAAGAGTGCCTGCATTGTTGGCAGGAATGTTTTTGTGCAAGAAGTTTCACCTTCCTGCACACAAACAATCCTCAGAGGCATTTTCCGCGTCTAAGTGTTCTGCCGAATGCAGCACCCTTAGAAAGAAACAACGAGGAGGAATAAAGACATTTCTCCTTGTTATTCCTCCCCCGGGAAAGCAAAGCATTTTGAGGCATTCCCAAATTTTCCTTTCTTGGTAAATCTGGGAGAGTACCAAATTCCATGGATGGATGTGTGGGAACACTCATACTCCACCCATAGAAAGCCTTCCCAGGAGAGAGTAACGCAAGGCTTGTGCTGCCTTGCATTACTCCAGATTTACAAAGCCAAGCTTGACCACTCAAGATGGCCTTGTGTGACTTGGTAAATCTCATTCTATGTTTTGCATCACCCTGCATCACCTTGTGTGGTGCAAAGGCGATGCAAAACCATGACACATTTGACCCATGGAACCTTTTGTTACAACCTGTACCCAAAGTGCTTTAAAGATTGTGTCTTCATAATAACTGTATTTGAAACAATGTACAGACACTGCAAGAACACAGTAAGTAAAGCAGGTTCTAGACAGTACTCTTCACACTCTTCATACACCTTACCCAACATACCTTACTAATGCTTCCAAACTGTATCTAAATTACTTTACAAACTATGCCCTTCTTGTGTACACTGTACATAAACTACTTCACCCACACAATCCCTGTAATACAAACTGCACTTGAAGCACATCAGTCATTGCATCTGCCATACAAATCTTTTCTAAAGGACATTAATGGCACTATGTCATCCACACAGGGGAAGTGAAAGCACTTTACAGACAGTACCTTTCTCACAAAATGTTTGTAATACCTTCTCTTCTCTTCAACACTTTTCACACTTATTGCAATGCAAGTATTTTAGACAACACTTTCCTTATAAACTATACAGAACAGAGCTTTAAACAGTGTCTTTCATACAAACTGTATCCAGATCTGTTGACATGGTTTCCAATTTAAAACGTTCACTAAGGAAGACACAGACAATACTTTATAAACAGAATACACAAACTACTTTACAGAAAACACCTTTTACAAAAACCTGTTGAACGTGTTCAGGGATTGAGGTCAGATTGAATAAAGAACACCACGTTGAAAACAGTGCATTGTTTAAACCACACGATTGGCGTACTTCACTTGACACTTCAGCCTCACCCTGATCCTACTAGAAACACCTATGGACAGATTTATGATGCATTCACACACCCAAAGTTGCTGTGCTGCATGACAGGGAGAGAGGAGGAAAGTGCAATATCTATACAGATATGGCACTCTGCTCTCCCTAGTGTAGGAGCATAATCAGACCGCTGAGTGTCACACACACACACCTTTGCACCATAGTGCAATTCTGTCTGCATGATTCTAGCATAGGTTTTGAGCTCAAAAGGTTCCCTTTCATAAAATACTATGCCTAGGCAAAGTGTAAAACATTTCCTACTTTGTATGTGTGCTGTACAGTGCAGCACACATTCACGGTCAGAAAAGAAAGGAGAAATAAAAGCATTTCTCTTTTTAACATCTGCTTCAAAGGAGAATTATTTTGTAACACAAAACCCTGTCTACTATTGTTAGTACTTGAGATTTTGCATCAAAAAAGCATGCATTGTAGCAAAGGAATGCCCACGTACCACCCATGTAATGGCACTTTGATGTACAATAACGAAGTATGTATTTTCAAAATCTTATTTGGACTGAGTGGGGTGGAAAAATTGTTCATGTAGCACATACTGTGCTATTAAAAAAAGTCTCACATTGTTATGTTTAAAAGTAAACTCTACCAAATATTTATCAACAGAACCACTTTTAGCAAACAGCTTGATCTTTTTTCCCAAAGACTCTATAACCCTGTAGTGGTTATCATTTACAAAACAGGATGGTTTTATTTATTCTTGCATTTGGGTGATACTTGTATAAAAGTTCAACTAACCAGTAGGTAAAATACAAATTGAATGCTGCAGTGAGGTACAGCTGCTTCTAGTCATAAAACCACATAGAAGTTCCTATTCTGTGAGATTTCACATTACATTTTCAACCCGCTCTGATCTGCGGTAAATGTATGCTCCTACATAAGAATGGGGTTGGGGGGAGGGATAGTGGTGTGCGTAGTGGGGGAGAGAAGGTAAAGATAAGTCCTGGCAGGGGAGAGCATATCCTCTTCCCAGCCATAAAACAATTCAGGGAATGAAGCTTTGCTGCTGTTGCGGCCAAAGCCTCATGTGAATTTTCAGGCTGGAATAACCATCTGGAAAAATCTTGTCTGGTGTTCCTAAAACCAGGACCCAGAGTCACTAAGATTTTGCAAAGCAGGCTTGATGCAAAATCCATGTTGGGTTTTACCAAGCCACACAAATTACAATTTGTTTGACTTTGCTTGTGATTTTATCCCAAAAAGTAATTCAGCGCAGTGCATAACATCTGGGAGGCATAACATGGGTGGAGCATGGGCGTTCCCGTGCATCTACCAATGTATTTTGACACAAATTCATATTTACTAAAGTCAGTAGACATGGGTTTGTGCCAAAATGGTATGTCTACCCGAGGCTGGTGTAACAAGGAGAAATATCTTTATTTCTCCTTCTTACTTCCTCTTTGCACATGAGCTGCATTCTGCCACGCAGAAAAATAATCCTCAAATAATATTTTTTGTGCTGAAAAGTATCAGTTCCTGCACAAAAACTATTAAGAACACTGCCCTGGCAACTTTTCACTGTGGCGCAAGGGTGCCTTCATTGACACGAGACAGGCAGAAGTGTGCCAGCAATACAAGAGAGCAAAACAGTGTCAAATCTTAGTAGATATGATGCATTGCTGCTCTAGCGTTGACATCATGCAGCACAGCAGCCTCCTATGCAGCAGTGCATTGTATCAAAGTTTAGCAAACCTTGCCCCAGGTATAGGAACACCAACCTACCCTGAGTAAGGCAAAGAGTAGTTCCATGTGGGTATTAAGCTCCACCTCACTCGTAATCGGGCCCTCATGTTTTAACTAAGTACCAATACAATTGTATTTTGTAGGTTTGCGTCGCTTTTGAGTCAAAAAAGGGCGCAAATACGGCGCTAAAAAAGTATAAATATGGGCCCAAATGCGAAAAGCAACTACAAAATACAAATGAATGAACTCGCAATGTGATGATCACACAAATCATGCACTTCGGTATTCTCCTCATTCTCTTATACCATCTGACTGAAGAAAAACATGACACATACAATGTAGCCATCGCCCTGTTCTTCAGCTGTGCAGGTTTTAATCAGCTCCTAATTGCTCATCTACTTAACACCTAGCAAACAAAGAGCAACAGAAAGTTCCAAGTGAATGCTGGCAAAGCAAAGTTATCCATCGTGTCGTTTAACTGTTAAGTAGCCGAAAAAGCACATTGCTTACTCCTTTGGCTGCACGGGTCGCATTTTCCAAGGCTTTTTTCCCTGAAGGGATTACTCACACATTCCATTGCTTAGCCATACGAAGGAGGATACCTGCGAAGGAAGGACTCCCAGTAAGCACAGCCTTGAAATTCTGAAGAATTTCTGACGATCTGCGAGCTTGAAGTTCAAGGAAGCTTCAGCGTTTCTTTCAATATTCATTCCCATCTCAATAGAGGCCGCAGTACAGTCCAGGTTCTGCGATAATCTCTCCTGGGGCCACCAACATGATAGACAGACCGCAGCGGATACTGGATTCGCCCTACAATCAGGGAATGGTGTCAGTGTGGCCACCTCAATTAATTCTATCAAGAACATTTTCCAGTGGTAGGCGTGTGTCCCAACCTAATGCATTCTAGCTATTATGGTCCAGTGTGTTAATTAATTCAACTAAAACATCTGGGCCCATATTTATACTTCTTTAGCGCCACATTTGCGTCGTTTTTTGACGCAAAAATGGCGCAAACATACAAAATACAATTTTGCAACTTTGTGCCGCTTTTGCTTCAAAAAATGACGCAATTGCTGCGCTAAAAAAAGTATACATTTGGGCCTTGGTTTTTATAATTCGTTGGTGAAAAAACCGTATGAGAACAGATTATTATATGTCATGCAATATAAGGGCCACCCTAGATGGTGTCCCCCTGTGAGGTGGGAGTAGGGAGAGGAGAATTGGCAAAATTACAATGAAACAAAGAAAAACAAAAACTTCCTAAAGAAACAGTCCATGCTATTGTTACTGCTAGCATTTGTACAGGACACTAGTATGGCAAAATAGGTATTTTAGTATTAACAGTTTTGACTTTTCGTAGGCTTCCACCGAAGACCAGAGTCTGACTCGTTTATGTGGAAACATATGGTCAGTACAGTGAGCGGATATGTGCCTCTGTTACGTTGGTGTGTCTGATTTAATGAATTATGACTTTGCGGTGGGAGGGAGTGGAAGGACATACCACATTTTTGAGACTGCTTTATACAGGTGCTCAGTGTTGAACAAATATATCTGTGGTGGGTAGCTAGTTGTAATAAGTGCTGCTAGGTGCCTAATAGCTACTTAAATGCATGTTAAGGCTGAGTTGGGTTCAGGGTTCCGTCTTAATGTGTGCTTTTGCCCATCCAGGAACACTATTACCTAACGTTCCAGTCCTTTTGGCTGGTACTCTGATTGATAGGTGCTGCTCAGTTCCCCGGGCTCTACAGGCTCACGAGTCTGGGCATACCTGTTTCCTATAAACCAGGAAGTCTTCTGGGTTGCATTAAACTGCATAGATTTTAAAAAAAAACAATAATGATTGCCTTTCATTTAATTAATGAATATATTTAACTGTTTTAAATATTTTGTGAAGTGGCGACTTGAGATAGGAGGCATTTCATAGTGGCATTAAGGACAGGCATAATCTTTCTGAACAGCTACATATTACCACCTCCCTTTACTCAGATGATCAGAGGAGGGTGAACAATGCCTGTGATGGATTCGGGGTCACCTGATAGCAACGAACTTACTGACTTGTACCAAGGTCACTTTGTACTCTTTCCTATTACTGGAGGAGGGGCATAACCCCAACCTTTCAGTTGGGATGAGACTGCTGCTTTGAATAGACTTGCTTTCAGATCTTTTTAATAAACATATTTTTATTATTTTTTAACAGATCAATACAACTTATACTCCATCCTACAGTATTTCACCATTCCCTTCCCACCCTCGCCATGTGCCCCCTCAGGGACCCCCATCTTGTTGGGATACTGCTCCAGTATCATTCATCATTCCATAGTATGGCCACCGCCGCCCCCAGATTCTATCATGAATCTTAGGACAACCTCTTGTTTTGAGCACCAGTCCATCAGTGATCTTCATTCCATGAGTGTGGGATATTTGTGGATTTCCATTTAGATGTAATTTCTCTCTGGCCCTGAAACATGGCCATCCCTACCAATATATGTTACCCTGTCTTATCCTCTAGATCGTCCAATAGCCCCAGTAATGATACTCTTGGGGACAGGTCAATAGGTCTCTCTATCACTGAGTAAGTGTTTTAGCTATCAGTCTCCAGTACTTTGCAGAGCAGGAATCTGCACCTGGGTGTGTTCACCGGACACATCTAGGTTCAGGAAGCCTACCAGCATTCAAGAGGTGGCGTGGTGTAAGATAAGTCATGTGTAGATATTACAGCTGAATAGTCGGAGCCTAGAGGAAATTGTAATTTCTCTGCGGGCCATGTGCGTTTCTCTCCAATCTACGTCCTCAAGATTGCTTTCAGATCTTTATTGAATATAGCCAGACTGGAAAAGATATGGACAGAATATATTACGTAGAGGAGCACCCAGCAACAAAATATTCTCTGCTCATTTCTTGCTATTGTTAATAACTCACATCATAAAGTTTGCCTGCCTTAATCTCAGGTTGTGGATGGGTGTGCAAGGAAGGAAAATAACTTAGAAATATTTGAGCCCATGTCCCTCCTTTGCTTTGAAACTGTTATTATCTGTGCTGAGAACTGATAAAATGTAATTGGATTTCTTCATGTTATCTTACATTTTGAATGCTCAATTTTATATTGTAGCCTTCTAGCCCACTGTTAAAGTCTATACTCAATGTTAAAGGCCCTGAACCCAAGTTATAGGCCCAAGCGGCAGGCCAGGGTCTATATCGAGGGAGAGAGCCTTTAACAACTAGTATAGCCTGAGGCAGAAGGGCTATAAGGCTCTTAGAACTTTCCACCCACTGAGTGCAGAATGTTCTGAACTAAAAAGGGAGAACCAGAAAGAATAACATTGTAATGCTGGAGCAGACGGCTTATACTAGCCATTATAAGATCTGAGCCACTTCATTGTCTTCAATGGAGCTCCCAACATTCAAGTGTTCTAATAATATGCAGAAGTACTTGGAGCATCGGGGGAAGTCCTGCTCAGTGGCACAAATTGATCCATGTTACCACATTGGAGATTTTAGTGATCAGAAAAAAAGATTTGCAATAAACACCCTTCCAGATTCTTTACTACATGAGTATGGGTTGTCCCGACTCTAACATATTTGGCAGGAAGAACTTCAGGATGTAATCTGCTGTGTCTCCAACTTTCAGAATTTAGGCAAGTGATGTTTATCTGTATTTCAAGGCTGCCCAGCCAAATGGAGAGATATACATCATCTGAGTATATTTGAAATTTAAGTTGACTCCCAGTTATCAGCTGAGCTAGTTGTCTTGTATAAATATTGAACAGTAGAGCTGACAATGTAAGACCATCTGGAAACCTGCATGTGATTTGTTTAATTGAGGAAGTGCTCAATAAAATTGCTTACTTCTGTTTGACCAATTCATTTAACTATGCAATGGCCATACGGGTGTTCCCTAACTACCAGAGAATACCTCCCACTAGCTATTAATTCTTTGTCTTAAAGAATACACAAAATAACACATTAATCCTGTGTGTAGGTTTGAATTATATCGAGTTCATGTATTACAATACAAATAACAGCATACACAAAATAACATGATGGTACAAAACATATTTAGTGTAAGAATTGATAGCAAGTGGGGGCTATTCTCTGGTAGTTAGTTTTTCATTTGATCTCTCCCCCACCCGGCTAAATGGGATCAACCCTAGCGTGTTTGTAAAGCTCACTGGTGTTCCGGGAGCATTTTTACAGATGCTCCCACAGTTTATTATAGTCCACCTTTTCATACCCTGTCAATAGGTCAAGAAACATCAGGATTTCCGATTGTCCCATACAAAGGAAGGCAATTAGATTTTCATCAATGTAATCTCCGATTAACACACCCCAGTCCAAAACCTTGTTGTCTTTTCGTTTAGAATATTATTTTCTGCTACAAACTCGCTCTTCATGATTTTATTGATGAATGAGAAGATTGATTTAAGTCTAAAGATTGTTGGCTTTTGTGGGTTGCTAAAAGCTTCAGCAGCATGGAAGCAATGATTGTATTTTTAAGACAATCTGCAGCAGATTGTGCATGAAGAAAGTATTGCCAATTCCCAGTATTTCCTGATCAGCCAGGTCAAGTTTCCCCTTACTCTAACAGGTGAGTAATATCAGTAGCGACTTTTAACTTCACAGGAACTTTGAACTTTAGCTCCAGGTTCACAGTGGTGAAATTTGAAAATGAGTTTGAGATGGTAGGGTGGTCGGTCGGTCAGGTCAATAAGTGGAGTGTGTGGGCTTTCCAAGGTGTCAGATGTCAGCTCATATCTTAAGAATCATATTTTTAATAATGACATCAGGTCTCTTAGTGTTGCCAGGAGGTCACAGGCACCTCTTTTAATGCCACTTTGAAAATTTAGAAAAGCTTAAACTGATTTATTGATTGATTTATTTAGGTTGGTAGTGCTCTTCTTCACCTTCGGTATTGCTCTGTGATATTATATAATTTTACAGATTGGGTTAATTATCCATATGCTCATCAAGTTTGGTCCTTTCTCAACAGAACAGTTGCCCCCCCCCCCCCTCCACCCCCCATGTGTGAGAATACAAGAATCCTCAGACTTTTCGATTCACTGTGGGTGGTACAAATACGTGCAGATGCCATACCTAAAGTCAGGATATGATGTACTCAGATTTCCCTTTATCAGACATTGAGGGTTTTGCATACAACAAACAGGCAATATGAGAAAGTAACACATTTTGTTCATTATCTGCTGCAGAAATAGCTCTAATTACCTACTGGTCGTAGAGGCATCAGTGATGTATATCTAATTACTTGCTGGTCATATAGGTGAATGTGGTTTATATTAGGGCTGGGTGGGATTGTGATTTTTTTCTAGACAGACTGCATACATTTTTAAAATACGCAAAATTATGCACATTGTGCAAAGTGAATATCGCATGAAAGCAGAATTTGTGTGATGTGAAATTTCATGAAATTTAGCTCCATTATGAAAACTCCAACTGAGAATAATTTCCATAGCCTCTTTTTTTTACCTAAAATCAGTGCTTAATTTATGCAATATAATAAGTACCAATGTCCTACGTTTTGCTCAGATGCCCTCAGCCAGTGCTACTGTATGTCGCAGCGCTAAATCCCAAGGCAGCTTACTCTGCAATCCTTCTCATGGCTCTTTAGTCCATGAACAGGCACTACTTGCTACTAAAACTCACTCTTTCAGGTTTTTGCTTTCACCCTTTGCTCGCAGTTTTTTTCTTCCTCCTTTTCCTCCCATTGGCATGTTTTTAGGTTTCGACTAGGCAGCACATGTGCTGTCTCTTCGAGACATGCTGTTATCTACCCCGCGATGTAAGTGCACACCCATTGCTGCCCTTTGCTTCTAATTGGTTCTTTTTAGCGCCTCT
The DNA here is from genome assembly GCF_031143425.1 of Pleurodeles waltl. Lineage (NCBI taxonomy): Eukaryota > Metazoa > Chordata > Amphibia > Caudata > Salamandridae > Pleurodeles > Pleurodeles waltl. Next base: position 519,283,022 of record NC_090450.1, on the reverse strand, counting down.
CAAAATTGCTTGTTTTTTACTAGTCACTTAGGCCCATATTTATACTTTTTTAGTGCCGCATTGGTGTCATTTTTTGACGCAGAAACGGTGCAAACTTGCAAAATACACTTGTATTTTGTAAGTTTGCGCCGTTTTTGCGTCAAAAAGCGGCGCAAATGCAGCGCTAAAAAAGTATAAATATGGGCCTTAGTTGTAGTCGGCCCTCCGTTTGTTGCTTGGTTTCCTTCCATGTAGACTGCCCCTGTTACATGTGCGCTTACTCTGTTCTTAAAGTATGTGTTTGCTGGCGCACTATTTTTTCTTCTGTTTGGCTCATTTTCAGGTACCGCTGTAACACTTCCCGCACATGGTTTGCGTGATGTTCTTTTTATTCATTTATACTGTTTGGGGATGCACAGCACCTGCTTTACGGCTGGCCCACTTCTTTTGCTCTTTCTGGTGGCTGCAGCACCGTAGGCTAATTTCGTTCCACTAGATTATACATGTGTAAATCTTTTGAAGGGAAAGCGTTCTAGACATGAACGCAAGAGGGGGCCGAGAGGCCCAAGAGCTCACGTTACACATTGAGGAATGCTTCAGCCCCTGGAAAACTTGGGGAGACAAAACGGCCGCCACCAGTTCACAAGCTCATTACCCCGGGCTTCCTCCGGAATACAAACACACACATTTCAAGGCGATTGGCCGCTTGCACGTCTGCATCTATAAACACGCCTGACAACAAAAAACGATACAGGAAAGTGCTCTCCTGCTCTCTGTGGTGTCAAGTGCTGAAGGCAGATAGAGTTTGGAGAGGTACTACTCATCTTGCCAGCCCAGTCTTCTGAGTGTTGCAGACTACCGAAATAATATTTCCACTACATTTGTGTGATGTGGGAGCTTCCTTTGAAATTCAGCTTCCGGGCCTGTGGATAAGTGATAGACACAGGAGCCACGAAATCTTAAAGCATCGAGGCTGGAAACACACTGGGGGGCAAGAAGCCGAGGGACGCACATGGGCTGTTCCACGCCTTGCATAATCACTTCAATAAGCACTGAAGTCCTATACATGGTATTTCTATACCAATCTAGGGCAAAAGAAGGGTTTGGTTCAGAAAAGCATCAGATAGAACTGCTTTATTCAACTCGCGATAAAGTGACATAAGGTATATCTATTAAATAATTTACTCTTTTTGACAAACAACAGAAGCAGGAGTTAGCACTTGGTTTTGATGTGTGGGAAAGTCCATATAGCAGGCTCACAACTAAGGTTTTGTTTTCTCATCAAATGTGCCACGGTCGGAGGGCTGCACCCGAGTCCTACAGCAGAGCTAATTTTTCAGGCAACATCTAAAACACATCCGAAATCAACAAGTGATCTAAATTACAGCAGAGAGAGGTTATGATGTCTGGACAGCATGTGTAGTTACGTTTTGATGAGATTTCAGCCCATATTTATACTTTTTGACGCAAAACTGCATTTGCGCAGTTTTGCGTCAAAAAGTATAGCGCCGCCTTGCGCCATTCCGGGCCACGAGCCAGGCACCAAATTAATGGAATGGTGCAATCCAGCGCAAAGGCTAGGCTAGTGTAAAAAAATGACGTTATCCAGGTGGGGGTGGCAGCACCAAAAAATTACGTTATGCTGGTTAGAGGCAAAAAAAATGCCTCTAACCAGCTTAGCATCATTTTCTGACGCAAAACCATCCATACCACATGACTCCTGTCTTAGAAAAGACAGGATTCATGCCCACCGCCCTAAGGGCCAGCACAGGGGACATGGGTCCCTGGGCATGGCCATTGCACCCTGTGCCATGCAAGGGGCCCCAAGTTGGGCCCCCAATGGCAATTGAATAAAAAAAAATATATACTTACCTATACTTACCCTACTTTCCCCCATCCTCCGGTGCCTCTCTGGTGTGGGTGTTCCTGGGGCTTCGGAAGGGCACCTGTGGACCCATTCCATGGTGTTCAACCATGAACATGGGTTCACAGGTTCCCAAATGCCTGGCCTGACCCAGGTGTTAAATAATGGTGCAAAGCAAGCTTCACACCATTATTTAGCCCCTCCACCCACCCATGTGTCATTTTAGCACAGGGGGATAAATATGGGGCTATGGGGTTAGCACCATTTTTTAGATGGGAACGCCTACATTGCATCTCATTGATGCAAGGTAGGTTTACGCATCTGAAAAATAGTGCAAACACCAATATTTTGATGTTAGACAGGTCTAGCGTCAAAATATAAATCTGGAGTTAGTTTTGCACCAAATTTGCATTAAAATAATTATGCAAATTTGGCGAAAATGGAGTATAAATATGCCCCTTGGTGCATTTGCTGGTCACGTATCTGCTGCAGGAGCTGATATAGCATCAGGATACTAGAGAAAAGCGATTCTGATGCTGTCAGTTTTGAGATTTACTGAAGTATCACATCAGATCATTCCACACTTAAGTTGGAACATCTGTTGTCTGGTTTCAAGGTGATTTTCAAGCTATAAAAAAAAGTCCACGTTAAAGAAGCTTGCCACGATCAGCACCCAGCTGGTCCAGTAGTATCTGTAACGACAAACAAGACTAAAAGTAAGTCAAAATCGGAAGTTTAGATCACAGGACCATGTATCTAATAAGATTCATTGTTCGTACAAAGTTAAGTGAATTAAACAAACTAGCACTGCCAAAGCCATAAGATCTCGCCTTGAGAGCTATTGGCATTGCCAATGTCTTATGCTGATGCTGTACTGCTGTACAGCATGAACTAAAGAAGGAAAAACAGGCATTGGCAAAGCCAATATGTTTCGTCTTTGCGAGATCTATTGACTTTGTGAATGGGTTTAGCCATTTTGGACAGCAGCCCTGGCTTCAGTGCAGCATGGCTGAAAGTAAAAGCAAACAAAGAGCTATGATGCGATCAACGCTGGCTGTGTCGCAGCTTTTTTTCTTTACTTTCAGCCATGTTGCAACATGGCTGAGGAACATTGGCAAAGGCAAGACCTATTGGCTTTGTCAATGCTTGTTCTTCAACTTGCTATCAGTCAAAGTCTGATGACGAAAAGAAAGTTGCAGACTCCAAATCTGAGTGCCAGTGGGCCCTACCTGCAAACACCAGCTCAAGTTAACCACTGCCAAAATGGATAAAATGACAGTTGCCAAGTTGCTCAATGTAATGCGTGACGCTTTCATCATCTCTTGTCTTTTTAATCAATAGCATGTTGCTGGTGGACTGTTAAAGTCACACTTTCACGCTAAAAGTGAATGGACAAATCCCTGAATTCAAGGTATAGACTGAAAAAACGGCAAACCTAGCTAAAACTTCACATTCTTCATTTGTCTCCCATTAGTATCCGAGAATGATGTGATGCCAGGGCTTATGAGTAAACAGAATTCTCAATTCTCTTGGGTCTGTGCGTGAGTAGTCCAGGTTTTTACTCTGCATTCTGGGACTTGTAGTATTTCTTTATTACACTTTAAAATCAGCAGTGTAGGTCTCAGAGTGCAAATTAAAAACCTGGCGTGGATGAGCTTCTCAGTTTGAAAAATCTGGGTTAAGTTGAGCGACAATGTAGTCTATTTAAATTGTAAGGTCGGTATTATTGCTTTTCCATTCAACCTACTATTTTCCATCGTGCTACTTCGATTCTTCCCAGGAACGTGCAAAGGGCGATTGACAACATACCCGAGACACCTTTACTATTTTCTTACAATTAACGTACTGAGCAGGGCCAGGTGGCAAAAAGAACTTAATTCAAAGAAACGAAGCTGCCACTTAGTATTTCTGTGTTCTTTGGATCGTGTTTTTCGTTTCTGTGGATTAGTTTTGTTTGAGAAACTGACAGGTCAACAGATGTCAACATTAAAATGCACTTTAAACTCCAAACCAAGGGGATCAAATGACGCTTAAACTGTTTCCATTCTTTGCATTAAAGCTCGTGACAATTCAACACATTTCAGAGTTGGAATTTACCTGACCTTTTCTACTTAAGTTTAAAAAAGTAGAAAAAAACATAGACTAATAGTCCGAAAGGTCAGCAGCAATAATGTAATTAAACGTGCAATATTTTTAAGGCAAGTTTGCATTTCAAAGAAATAAGGTAATAAACAGTGGTGGACGACTTTGGTTTCCGGCATGCACACTCGGTGCCTCGAATAGGGCTCAGAGCAGGATAGAGTCACAACTGGGTGCTGCACGGATAGACGTTTTGCCGAAATTTAGTGTATTAATGTCAAAACTTTCAAAAAGTAAAGCTGTCAGGTTTTCCTGTTCATTGCCTAAGTGCTCATCAATCCAGGGTTTTAATGCTTTCTTTCAATTCTGGGTTTGTTGTCTTGTAGTTACTATTATAAAATCATGGCTAAACATTCCAGAAAGGCAAAAAAACTTGGGGGCATATTTATACTCTGTTTGTGCCGGAATTGAGTCATTTTTTTTTACGCAAATCCGAAGCAAAGCTAACTCCATATTTATACTTTGGCGTTAGACCCGTCTAGCGCCAAAGATCTTGGAGTTTGCGTCATTTTTTTAGCGTGGACACCTACCTTGCGTTAATGATATGCAAGGTAGGCGTTCCCGTCTAAAAAATGACTCCAAGGCATGTGCGCCTTATTTAAACTCCCGTGCAAAAATGACACATGGGAGTGGGCGGGTAAAAAAAAATGACGTCCAGCCGCTTTTGCGTCATTTTTTAACACCTGGTCAGGGCAGGCGTTAAGGGACCTGTGGGCTCGGAAGGAGCCCAGAGGTGCCCTCCCATGCCCCCAGGGACACCCCCTGCCACCCTTGCCCACCCCAGGAGGACGCCCAAGGATGGAGGGACCCATCCCAGGGAACTTAAGGTAAGTTCAGGTAAGTATTTTTTTTTTTTTTTGTGGCATAGGGGGGCCTGATTTGTGCCCCCCTACATGCCACTATGCCCAATGACCATGCCCAGGGGACATAAGTCCCCTGGGCATGGCCATTGGGCAAGGGGGCATGACTCCTGTCTGTGCTAAGACAGGAGTCATTTCAATGGGGGTTGAGAGTCAAGAAAAATGTCGCAAATTGGGTTGAGGCCAATATTTTGCCTCAGACCTGACTTGCCCCATTTTTTGACGCCCAAGCTCCATTTTCCCCTATGCCGGCGCTGCCTGGTGTGGGTCATCTTTTTTGACGCACACCAGTCAGCTGCGCCGGCTAACGTCATTCCATAAATAAGGCGCCCGCATGACGCTTTGGAATGGCGTTAGCCGGCGTTAAAATTTTTGACGCACAACTGCGTTGGCGCAGTTGTGCGGCAAAAAGTATAAATATGGCCCTTGGTTTTGGATGAGCCACTCTGCCGTGGATCAGTGAATCTTCAGTGCGTTGTAAAAGTGGAACAGGAAAGATCAGTGCTTAATTTGACTCGGTGACTGCCAGTGGGTCTCACCTCACCCATCTTTGGAGACCACCACTTACTTTTCGGCATCAGACATTTACCGAGAGCAAGAGAGGGAAAAAACACAAAGTGGAAATATGGAGGAAGAAAAGACAAGAAAACCGTCACACACGGAGCTTCCAGCAACCTGCGAAAGTGCGATGAAGGGTAGGGGGTCTGGAAGTGGATTTAAGAGGCATGAGGTGGATTGTAGACTATGCAGCTTTGGAATTCAGCATGCCAACATTTAATTGCACCAGTGTGTGGTTCTGAGCAGAGCTTTGTGCACTGCACTCAGAATGTTTCAAATTAATCACTGATGCAAACATATGCAAGTCAGGTGAAATAGGATCTGGAGAAAACACAGAGCAGGAAACTACATAGGGTCTCCAAGTGTTGTGACACTGCGGGGGCTACCTAATGAGTCCTCTGGGTTGCTGTTGCTTCATAATCTTGACTTGTTGGAGAAGTGCTAAACGCCACCCCTTGAGTTTAAGGTGTAAAAGGCCATATTTATATAGAGCGCACATACATGAAAGCATCCTTTGGCTTATCCCTCACAGTCAAAGTGCCCCATTGCTTAATTTGTAAATAAAAACGTTCCAGTGCCCAAAGCCGCCCTCTTAAACACGCGGCTGCTGCAATTAAATGTGCGAGCACGGAATACTAAGGCGGCGTAATACTGAAGCCATCTCGGTCCTCTTCAATAAAGCCACTCCCTGTCTCTTCAGCTCACTCTGGCAGCTTTCTACTTTCTCCCTTTGTGACGCTTTTTCGTTTTTCTCTAACTCCGTCTTTCCCATGTGTCTTCTGGTCGCAGCAAATGCTTAATCACCTTCAATTACCTCAATTGACCTATTTCTTACACTTCCAGGTTTCTATTGCTAATCTCCTAAACTTCAAGTACTTCAAACAGTTCCAACATTTGCACCCAGCCTGCCTGCACTCGGACCATATCTGCCTCTCATCCCTTCATTTATAACCTTTACTCCCCTCCACACCAATCCGAAAATCTTCCCACGTATTCCTAATCTGAGCTCTCTCTCTGCTTGTCTCCAGTGACTCCAGCAGTACATGCCTAGTAACCCCCACCCAACCTGCTACCGAAACGGCCGGATTGGTCTGTGTCAGGGAAGGAGGAGGGCCTTTGCTGCATAGGGGAAATATGAATTTGCCATTGGGCATGCTACCTCATCATACCTGACGAGGCTGCCATACATCAATCGCATCAAGTGTTGACGTGCTGCTCCCCAACGTCCCAGGGTGGAGCGCACAGCTCCCTCACTTCCGCATTGGGCTCACATTATTATGCATCCCGAAGCATTACAAGCTGTTAACATCACTAACATTTTTTCTCTTATCTTGGTCCCACAATTAGGAAGATAATGTACTCAGCAAGAAGAAAACTGCGGTTGGGGTGTAAAATCGGGCATAGTGTCATCTCTCTGTGACCTGTTTCCATAAAACCACAGACAACCAGGACCTTATAATGCTTGAAGCCTGACGTCAGAAGAACGGGTAACCAAAGTATCAAAGATCTGTTTTTTAACAGCAATAAATGATGAGAAGGATTCGGCTCTCTTGAAAGCCCCACCTTATATCACAGTAATCAATATCGTTATAAATTTACACCTGCATTATGGCAACAGTATCTACCAGGTCACTTAGGGGATATTTCTATATTGGCTGCATCTGGCGCAAAATGCAGCAGAAAGATTGATTGCTTCCTTTCATAGCTCAAAGACCTTTTATGCCATCCATTGGCTCCCCCTTAAAACTAAATCATTTTCACGGCTTTGGCGATGGTCCATGCAGCTCCTTTCCGACATGGAACCTAGCTTCATGACTATCAAGTTTAACTGATCTGCTACCCACTCAGCTCTTAGGTCCACAAAGTGTAGCCTGCTGGCAGTATAAGCAAACAGTTCTGCGAGGAATGGAGGCAGGGCTTTTTCTCTTGTTGCTGCTAAACTAGGGAACTCTCATCCCTTATGGCTCTATTCGAAAGCCCATTTTCTGAAATTCAAGACAAATCGAACAATCCTGTAATCCTCAAATTTCTCTAACCGTTATGTGTTCTGTGTGGATATTTTTTTAACACCAAGAAACCCTGGTTGTCACCTGCTCTGTGAATACTATTAAAAAAGCATATTAGAAAAAGGTGTAATCTCTTTGCAGTAAGCACCTGATAAATGTCATTACAATAATAACAGGCACATACTGAATTTCATTCCTGATGCCATGCACTCGAATTAGCACATTTAAACAAATGTGGTGTACCATCCAACGCTAATACATTTGCTTAACATAAAGATGTTTTTAAAGAATAGATTAATTTATCAAAAATCGAATTGACATTTTTCCCATCCTGCTTTCTTTACCAGATAGGAATTTACGATAATCTGTTCACTTCAGTCTAGTAGTTGGAAGTATATGTGCAATCTGAAATACAAAAATGCTACGGGGTCTGCGGATTGCTGTATATGGTTCAATTACATATCAGTAATATTTATTACTTCTAGTCCAAGTCGTCCTTGTCACACTACAAGAGAGTATTTCCACACCAAGAGAAAGGCAATTTTATTGTTCCTATGCCAAATTTACAAACTAGCAAGAATTCATAGTTAAACCCAGTGCTTAATTTGTGCTTGTTGTTTCCGGTGCTGAGCACCACCACTTATTTTTGAGGGCCGGGGCTTATTCTTCTGCCTCAAGCACTTACTGCGAGCAAAAGATACATAGGGAAAAGACGGAGAAAGAGAAAACCAAAAAAGCGTCACAATGAGCGAAAGCTGCAGGAGTGAGCTGAAGGGAGTGGAGGGAATGGCTGTAAATGGATTGAAGGGGCCCGAGATGGCTTCAGGATTACGCTGCTTCAGTATCCTGTGCTCGCATCTTTAATTGCAGCAGCCGCGTATTTAAGAGGTGGGATTTGGGCACCGGCACTTTTTTATTTACAAATCAGGCACTGGATTGCCCCCCCCACCCACCTTCTGCCCCTGCACACACTACACACATCTCTTACGAATACACTAGGCCATAAACAGATACCTGGACACTGAAAAAATGATTAGTTGATGTGTATTCATTTTAAAAATTCTTAAAGCCTCTGAGTAGTGTAGAGTACCTAGTTGACTACAGCGGGGACAACCATTTTGACATGGGGCTTTTATAGACTTTACAAAAGAATAAAAAGCTTACCACTGTTTCCTGAGTCCTGTGACATGCTGGACATGTCGCACTCTGTACATCACAACCTATCCCCCAATTGCAGGTCAACATACTAAGAGGCGAGGACCCATGTCTAAACTGCAGAAACAGGTTCCTAGCTAACACTGGCTGCACCTCATATAAAAAGATTTAAAAACCATAAAAATCTTTAAGATTTAGGAACCTGGAGGTCATGGTGCAGTGGACAGGGTTACTTAAATCTGTAAACAGTTTAAATTCCCTATAAGACCTCGCCAGGTCATTCTTTGTTATCGCAGGACAAGCCAACTTGGTTCCTCCACAGGCTGTCCCGTCCTATATGTCTTGCGGTATCCTGAATATGTTGTAGCCACGGGAGTTTACGAGTGTCTGGGAAACTCACAATCTCCTTCAACCCCCCCCTGTATGAGACCAATTCAAGGGATGTCCAAATTCCTCTCCAAAAACAAGGGGCCTCAGTCCTGATTCCTAATCTATGGGCCGAACACACAGATTGAACCTTAGGGTCAGAAGTGGAGTACTCAAAGCAAGGTTTAGCAAATGTCTTAAGAATGCACTCTCCACTTTTAAGATACCACATGCCCTCTTGTGCCCCCATAGCTCTGCCCCATACATCGCTACCCCCAGAGACTGCCACGTGTACAGCCCACAAACCGGGCTGACTGGCTTAAAAGGGGAATTTTTAAAGACTCTCCCTAGACCACCAGTAAATTGGGCCAATTTTAGCTTTTTTTTATTCATATGCGGTTGCCAGTCCATTTGCTCTGATGACATGATTCCCAGATAATCAAACACCTTAACCTGTTCTAAAGGGACCCCGTTGTGTTTAAGACCTGACCTGGTAGATACGGAGGGGGTGGAAAACCATATGCTTAGTTTTACCTGCATTGAATTCCAGCCCCCTCACCCTACAAAAGTCAACAAAACAATCTAAAGTCCTTTGCAGATCCAATGGGGATCTTGACAATAGCAAGGTATCATCTGTAAACATTAACGCAGGAACCTTAAGATGGGCATCATTTGAAACTTTGTTCAGGTCATAAATCAGCCCATTGATATATAGAGAAAAGAGGGTTAGGGCCAACACATAGTACTGCAGAACTCCCTTCTGGACCGAAAAAAGTTTGGTAAGATCTCCTAGTTTGCTGAACTGAATCTTAGCAAAGCTCCCCTCATGAAGTCTCTGCAGAGGCTCACAGAGATACGTAGGGACCCCCATATTTAACAAGACCTGCCATAGAATATCTCTTGGGACCAGGTCAAATGCGGCCAAGGAGGTCCACAAATATTACATAAAAACTGGCATCTTCCAGTACTGCAGTTTTCCAATATATAAGCTGGAGATGGAAAACATGGTCTATAATAGAGATACCTTGTCTAAACCCAGCTGGTAGAGGCCTAAGGATACTATTTCAATGGATCAATTGGTCTCCTGCCTCTTCCAGGCAACAAGTTGCCAAAACGTGTGGAAATCCTTGTTTCTCATGGCTACATGCAGGGATTCCCACCTTTGCGTCTCCCAATCTCTCTTTGCAACATCTTGTAAATTTTTGTACTGGCTTCTGGCCATTCGTACCAACACGGGATCTTTTGATTTAATAGCCTTGCAAAGATCCAGTTTGGCCTGCTGGCACTGTTTGTTGAACCACTTGCCCTGCTTTCTCTTACCACTACCAGCTTGTTGTTCCACAAAGAACAAACTTTTGAGCTCACCCATTAGCCCCATGTGCACATGCGCCAATCACATTGGCTGGTTGGAGTGCACACTAGTCTTAAGAATTTCACCTACCTTATCCAGAGCAGTACCAATGCTGGTAAAGAGATGATTAAAGCTTTTTGGGGAATGTACAATTTCATTCCACTTGATCCTACACCTGTTGGAGAACAACCCATAAAAATCATCCAACCTAGCGGTTGCTTTACCTCCCCCACCCGGGGACATGAAATTCCCAGGTGGAAAGCTAGAGTATTGTGGTCACTGTCATGCCTATCTATTATTTCAAAGTCCATGACATATGCCCACAATCTAACATCAATAAGGATGTAGTCAATCGATGAGGTCCTACCTTGACGGTTGAAAGTATAGAACCCTTTTCGGTGAGATGGAGTTCGACCATTACACGCACGGATGGAATGACTTAATACCAGCGCATTCATCTGAAGAACATTTTCTCACCGTTTGAGAGCCGGATAATGGGGTGCACCACACACTATCCTCCGCTGTCGCTAAATTGTCATCTGCTCCTGTGCAAATAGATTCAAAAGGGCAATTAAAATCCCTACCTATCAGTTTAGGCATTATTCTCGGAAGCTGAGGTAAAAAATCAGACAGGCACTCCACAATCAGAGATTCCGGGCCAGAGGCAACGGACCTCGAATAAACATTAATCACATATAGTTCAATATTATTTGTAGATGAAAGTAAAAGACGCAAAATATCACAGTTATGTTTCTCCACAACTGAGACAGAATACCCCAAGTAGGATGCTACCCAGGTGGACAGTCCCACTGAGGGCCGCCCAATTATACCCTCTAATTGATGCCTTAGAATAAATGGCATACCTAGGATGCTGAACATCCCCACTGGTCCGTGACTCTTGAAAAAAACAAATATCAAACTGAGTTATAAAAGAAACCCAACTAGGGTTATCCAGTTACCTCGAAGACCAGCCACATTCCAGGAGAGCACCATAACAGAGGTCTTGGCTGCTGGATGGAAAGCTCTGCAGCCTCAAACCTCTCCGCCCCAATTGGCTCATGCAGGGTAGTATCCCAAGTGCTCTCCTTCCCCCATCAACCACATAGGCCCCCATGCAGTTACTGTACCATTAGGATAGGGATAGTCACTTTTCCAGCTACTTATCTCAATAGGATTGTTACCTCCAGACATATATATATATTTATATACACTTTGAAATATATATATAGTGGGTGTTTGTTAGCAAATTGCAGCCTAATTCACATTCGAAGTAGGGAAATACACATGTAAATACTGCCATGCTTCATTTATGCTTAGGCATGTGCATAGTGTATTTCTGTTCTACCTAAACTCATTTTCCTAGGAATGTCATGCTTAGGTTTAGAATTATGAAGGATATTTGATACTCCTTTTCTAATCCAAATGTGCATAGGCGTTCATTTTATACAATGCCTCCAATATGCATGGTAGGGTTAGGAAAACTGTAAAATTAAAGTTAATACAATCTGGAGACTGTTTATAGGCTTATAACTCACATCTAACTAAATAACTAGACACAGATAAACAGGGTGATATTTATTAGAAAGCAAGCATTGTTTTTTCAAAGAAAAGTTCTGTCAGTGCAGATGTTCAACTACAGAAGCCAGGGCTCATACTTATTAGTGTTGCGCCACCTTTACGCCCTCATGGGGATTGGTCCAGCTGAGAGTTTGCTGTTAGCTTTTGTGCCACTTTAATGTCTAATACCTGACAAGTTTTGATGTAGGTTGTTTGAAGTTTAACAAGCTAACTTTGCCTGCATTCACTGTGGGCTAGTGATCTGAAGTGGTGTGGTACAGTACTAAAACTTCATGTATAACCAATGACTTTGATTACATGTGATCCTTTATGATGTCAATAAATAGTTTTCACCAGTGCGGCTGGTGATATTTAAAAGTGGTGGGGCATAACATTTCATGATGAGTGCAGTGTGGTGAGCAAGCATAGCGAGCAAGCCTGACGGTTATATGGGAGTTGCTCCCCCGTCGGAGAAAATGGTGAAAAAAAGTGAGGGCAAATGATGCATTTGCAAGCATATTTGAGCAAGCAAGAAGGTTAATAAAGCAATTGTGAAATTGTAGTTAGAACATCAATAAAGACATTTCCTATGATAATGATGTATGTAGCTGCTTATTCAGTATAACCAGAGAACTTAATAACAGACTTTGAGGTAATAATGCAGTGAGTGCCTCACAGATTGTACTGAAGGCCAAAGCGTGAGAATGAGAAGATCTAAAGCAGTGTGTAAGTGTCAAGAAGTGTGAGTGAGTTGGAATTCCATCCAACTTATTTGGTCACATATTTACCCATCTCAAATAATTTGAGGTGGGTAAATATGTGACTGATTAAGTCCCATGGAATCTGTGAGCATATATATGTGGTAGTGTAAAGAAGTGCCCTCCAGTGACCAGTGGGTGAATGTGTAAATTTGAGGATTTTAGAGTGTGTGTGGTGAAATGTGTGATTGTGTGCAAGTGTGCCTGAGTTAATGGGAGACAAGGTGTGATGACGTTTGAGTGTGTGAGGATTTAAGAGTGTTAGCAAATATACATGTGTTGATAGCACATACTGAAAACGAAAAAACGATAGTCTTTGTAACACTCATTTTCAGGTGGTAATGATCATCCTCATTGCTCCATAAATCACTTGCAATAGCGCACTGAGGCCAGACACTGTGAATACAGCCCCCCAAATCACCAACAGGCGCACATTAATTTCTCAATCATTTCAAGGACTAAGCCTAGCTTCCCACTTTTCACCACAGAAGACTTGTCCTCTTTTGACCAGAACTTCTTTCCCTCCGCTTTCCACCACTGTCCCTTGCATTAATTGCCAAATGCGTCGATGATTAACATTTACTGCAAGCATTTGGCCTGAGAATTCAAAAAGAGCCAGTGAGCTCCCTGGAGGGGTCTTCCAGTGCCCATTTTGATGCCGTATGTTGTATTCTTCCTAACTCCTAATCTTCAAGTGGGAGGCAAACCTTTAGGGGAGGCCCATTGAGCCCAAAAGCCTATGAAATGAATACTTTTGTGAGACTTGAAGCCCCTTATCACATTCTGCAGGAGGGTGGAGAGAGACATTGTATTTGCTTTACTTATGCCTCTGGGCACTGGTCGGGTCCTAAATGAATGGGCTACTGTAGGCACACAAAACCTCGGGACACTGTATCATACACTCCTAGACTAACCCTAGTCTTTCACTTTCAACCACAGAAGACTCGTCCTCTTTTGACCGGAGACCCCTCCTCCTCTGCTTTTCACAACTGGTCCCTTGTCTTAATAGGCAAATGGGCGTTGATTAACAGCCTCAATTGGCAAATGGGTGACAATTAACATTTACTGTGAACATTTGGACTGAGAAATCACAGTGGCCACAACAGCAGCATATGAGGCAAACAGGAGGTCCGGGGAAAAACACTAGCGCAGTTCGAGTCTCAGTGCTGACTGTAGTATATTCTCTGATTCTGGGCAAGTCACGTAACTTCTTGGCACCTAAAAATATCTGATCTTGTGCAATGTGCTCCTGCAATGCCTATCAATACTTTTGGGTCGAGTTTGCGGCACGCTGTATAAAAAAAATTACAATCTCTCCCGGGTGAACACTGCGAGGCAAATGGTGGCAAAGCACAATGTGTCTGGTGGGTTGGTTTACCTTATTTATAGTTTGTGCATGCCATGCACTACACATGCGCACAGAGAGCCTGCAAAGCAAATGGAAATAAATAACGCAATCCTGGATAATTGCAGCTGAAAGAGAAGGGTGGTGCCAACCAGCCTGTGTTCATTTGTGGCTCTGTTGCAACAAACAAGACGAGAGAGGTGCCCTAAAGATGAAGGGCTCTGACTCAGCAACAGCTGCATTACATTTTTAAAAAGGAAAGTACACAACACGAGAGAGAAATGAAGAGAGCAGCCAGCTGGACCCCTCCTACAGCCCGACCCCTTCCTGATGACGACTAAATTGTTACGAACCATTACCTTGTGCTCCCTATTAGCCTGCCCCGCCGCCTGCCATTGAAATTAATAGAGTTCTATTAACTCCTTTCAGTGCCATTATGTTGTCTCCTGAAAGGAAACCTTATTCATGGCTTTGCAATTTGACAACAACCTCTGTCGTGATGTCACTGTTGTAGTTTGTACCTGCACGTCGAAGAATACCTCGCCCGGCAGGCATATGCCCAGAAGGAGCATATGTCTGCAAAGTTCCTCCCAGCTACCACATTATAAATATGAGCGCAGCAAGTAGTAATTATTTCTTGGCATTTTTTAATTCTCTTCTTACCTCTCACCCTCAGGGTGTCAGTGCGATGCCTATTTTGCCCATTTACTCCAGCCACCCCTGGTTTTCACTAAAAGGATAATTCATTTCTTTAAGAAAGTGATTTACATGCCGTATGCAAATGCTGAAAAAGCAGTTCTCCATTAAGCCTACTGAAATGTATTCCCATGCCTTTTAATTTCACATGGATACTGAACAAGCTTACTAATGATGAATGTTATATGTGCTCTGATTAACATAATTTATTGTGTCATTTTTTTTTTTTTTCAGTTAGCCTATGTGAGACATGCAAGGTCCTGTTTCCTAAATGTTAAAAATGTTTAGCATTCTTGATAACGTGAGATTCCTTTCAGATTTAATCCCCATAGAATGTTAGTTTGGAAATAGATGTCCTATTGTTTTACTCCTAGAGAGCCTGATGAAATAATCTTGAATCTGGTACATTGTGGAAATGTGAGCATAGATGATTTGCAATTGTTTCAAATTATACAGGAGAGGAAGATGGAAGCCTTTCTCATGTTGGTAATGGGAACCTTTCCTGATGTTTCAAGTAACTGTCATGCGATGGACTATGATTGGACAGTAAAACCTTCTGATTTGTGTGATGTGATGGATGATTGAATTATCTTGCACTTTAGGTTTTAATTTACCGTTCTCCATCTGGATTACAGGCAGTCTTCGTTTGGACCTTAGCCAGATCAAATCTGGATTTTGCACTGGACTCTTCCTTTGGACTTGGACGTACTGACCTCTTTGCCCTTCCCCCTCACCTTTCCTAATGCTGAGATGAGAAGACTTAGGGGCATATTTAAGGAAAGTGGTGCTGCACCTAGTGTGGCACCACTTTCCTTGTGCGTCTTAGCACTCCCCTACAACCACCACGTTTGCACCATATTTAAAATACGCCGCACCATGGCGCAGGGTAGGGGGCAATAGCATCATTTGTTTTTACGCTATTGATGTACTCTGCAGGAGTAGAGCCAAAATTGTGACACTACTCCTGCAGAGTACATAGGGGCCCACTGAAAATAATGGCATGCCCACTTTTAATGCCTGCTCTGTGCAGGCATTAAAAGTGCTGAAAAAAAAGGTGCAAGGAAGTCTCTTAGATTTCCTTGCACCAATTTTTTGGCCTCCCCTAATTGGGGAACGCCCCCCTTGCATACATTATGACTGGTGCATGCATAATGTGGCGCAAGGGTTTACATAGTAGCTCCATACATGCATTGCACCACTTTGTAAATGGCGCAGGGAAAATGCCACTTTAGAGCCGCCTTAGTGTCAACAAAATGACGCTATGATGGTGCTAAGGTGGCACTAGGGGCTCTTAAATCTCCCCCTTGGATTTTTCTTTTGACCCATGAGAAGACTCTTGACTGAGTTTCTAACATGCTTACACCTTTTCTTTTTACTTGCTTTTTGCCAACCTTAGCTTTATTCTACCCCAGATGTTGTTTTTCTATATTCTTTTTGTCCTTTATTTCCCTTTTGCTCTTTTTCCCATGCCTTGCAACCCAGCTCTAAGAGAAATTGGACTTTCACCATTAAGGGATTCCCAACCTTTTTAGAGACTTACGGCCTGATTTAGAGGTCGGTGGAGGGGAATACTCTTACAAACCTGACAGATATCCCATCCATGGTATTATAATCCATTCTATCCCATGGGGATCGTAATAAAGAGAACAGGATATCCGTCACATTTGTGATGGAGTATTCCCTATGCTGGCACCTAAATCAGGCCCTTAATTAGACAACTGAGATGTATTGCAAATGTTTAGGAGAACTGATCAAAGTTTATTATCAGAACACCAGGTTCTGTTTCTTATGTTTTGTTTCACCTTGATAGAACTTTTAGTGTGTTTGATGTTACTTAAGCTTTAGTTTTTCTCACAACCTGTGTCTCGATAGCTTTGTTTCGAGAATTGTCTAAATTAATCTGAGTCTAAGTATGTAATAAAACCCTTCCACTTTATTCCTGACATGGGTTTCGTTGTGTGGCCAAATTGGTCATACTGTAAATTTAAATGTTTGATGTTTATTGTATTATTGACTTTGATTTCACCCCTTCTGCTAGGGTGAAAAGATCTGGTGACCTCGTTTAGAGCACACCTGAGATGCTACATCAAATCTTGGTAGCAGAGTAGTGGTTCCTCCCATGAGAGGTGAGTCAAAGATTAAGCATGGTGTTAGGAAGTTGTTGTCCCATTATGAGATTGCCCATACCGAACCCAAATTCTGGTCCTATGGTTCGTTCAGAAGATTACGTTTCAGTGTTGTTCTGTTGCAGTGGATGGGTGAGTATTAATAGGGTTTGCGCTTTCATTGCTTTGGCTAAAGATTGCAGTGAATTATGATGTTGTGTAGTGTTTTGCAGAGTTTCAAAGTTTTGTGTGATTGTGGCACTTTTTGCTAAGAAGTTTTGTTGGTTAATGGGTCTGCAGAGTCCTAGGATCCAGGGATAATGCACAAGTGTAGAAGACACTTGATTCATTTATTGTCTACAGCAGAGGTCTTCAAACCGGAGGGGCCTCAAGTGGTCTCGGGGGGGGGTGCCAGACTCTGGCCAAAAGAAGCATTTTACAGATAAAAGGCCTTTATTTTAAGCAGAAACATGTAATTGCCCTTTTAAAAAGGCAACAGTACTTAACTGCAATGTTTAAATAGGTCTAGACATATTTAAACATTGCCAACTTTATAAAATAATTATGAAAAATTCTGAGGGGGGCCCAATGATTTTTATTTTTCAACTGGGGGGGCGCGGCATTAAAAAGTTTGGAGACCACTGGTCTACAGTGTAAGGTGCGTGTCGTGAGACATCATGGACAATGCCCAAAGTATTCCTTGAGTGATTGTTGGTGACTGTTATTAGTGAATCCTACGTGCACATGGAGGAACTGTATCAACCAGATTGAGATCTGCTGGTCGAATCTCATTTGTTGTGTAATTGTGAAAGCCATAGTCAGAAACATACCTCAGTGCTGCTTTGAAGTGTTTGGGTACCCTACTGTGTAGTGAGCAGACAGTTGTTGCTGGTGTTTGTTTGCATTACTTTGTATTAGGTTTGCTTGAAGAGTGATTGTAAGAGAAATTGTAAAGGAGGGTTAGTTGCTGCGAGGAGTGAGACTGATGTCACACTGTTTTGCTCTGGTATAGGTCAGTTAGTGTGAGGCCATGCTGGTATTGGTGGACTACGTCATAGAGTGTCACGCTGCTATTGGTGGTAACATTGAAAAGAGGATTGTGGGAAAAGAGTTACTTCCTGATATGAATTAAAAGTCAATTATGAACTATTGAAATTTGAATGAAAATGAAGTTTTTAAATATATTTGAAAGCCTGATGAAAGGGGTTGTAGCTTTTCCTAGTTAGAGAGGGAATAGGGACCCCACACAAAGGTACTTCATGGCATTATGTGATGTCCGTAGAAGGTCTTCATGTATGTTTGCGGTTGAACAGTGGCATAAGCTTACCGAAAAAGAAGGAACATTAGCATTTCCTCTCTATGATACATTCAATTTGAGAATTATTGAAAATTTGAGACAAATGTTATATGAGATGAATTCGCCTCTGACACCCGCACAGTTTGAAGAACTTAATAATTAAGAATGCATAGCTCATCAGAAACAGGAAGATAAGTATTTAGGTAGATTAATGAAAGCAATACGAACAGCTATAGAGGTGAGATGTGATAGTCAGCAAAAAGCTTGGAGAGCAGACATAATAGAGGGAAGTAGATTGTATCCTGTCATAACAAGTGAATGAAGAACATACGAAAACAAAGAGTAAGAAAAAGACAGAAAAAGCAGAACAGGTAGCCGAAACAGATTTAAAAAAGCTGAACCTCATGAGAATAATTTGGATTATGTTTTTATAAACCAGTTAGTGCTGAATCGCCCGCCTCCATACGATTCTGAACAGATAGAGGTGTTAGGTGAAACATCGAGAAATGTGACCCTTGATGTGCCTGCTGCACCTGTTGACCAGAACATTAAATAGTACAGAGCCCAAATTTGAATCAAACAGGATATTTTAATTCAAGTGAGTCAATACAGAGTTTAAATTAAAATCAGTCTGCACATAATTATATGTCAAATCAGCTTGTGTGGCATTTAAATCCAACCCAGACAGGACATTTAATGATTTTTGCAATTCTGGATGCATTGAAAGTTCCAGTGACAATAGGTCCATTGGTTCCTTTATATGGTCCAGATACACTAGGAAATAATGTTCATACATTAAATGTTCCAAATGTGCAGAATGTTTCAAATGACCAGAAAGTTCAGAATAACCTAGTTGTTCCAAATGGTCTTGCACCAGCAAGAGCTCAGGGATTTGTTAGTCCAAGTGGTTCTGAAAAAGAAAGAATCGATTCACTCCTAAGACCATTGACCACTACACACATTTCAGAATCGACCCTAATGAGAAGTCAAACAGGATTTAATCATAATGTGAGTTTTCCTCAGAGATCCTTATCTTATTTTGTGCCCAGATCAGAACCTTCTATGCAAATTGATTATAGTACCCCAAATAGAAGACTAGCCTTTAATACTTTGGAAGAAAACATGTCTATTGCAAGTACCCCAGATGAAGCAAATTTGAGTGTTACAAGAGGAGAAGCAGTGTCAAATACTTCAATACGTTTGTGAGGTTTTAATGCCCACAAATTAAAAGAGTGGTTAAATAACTTGAGTCCTGTAGGTGCAACAAGATGAACTACAAACTGCAGTGGAAGATCAGTACAAACACCAGAGATAGAAAGACCATTAGATGTGTCCAGATTGAAAGTAGAATTAAACTAGATAATATTGGGAATCTTAGATTCAGCTCTGTTAGACACTTACAGAAAGGACAAATTGTGATTTGTATGCAAAGATATTACAAAACGGGCAGGAGAAGGTTATGAGATTAGCTGAATTAATCCAAAAATATAATGTGGATTTAGAAAAATCAAGTCCTTTGAAAAGGAGCTATTATTTAGAATTCATTGACAGAGATATCATGAACACGAGGCCTCCAGGAAAGAGACTGCAGATCAGAGAATGAATTTGTTACTTCCAAAAATGGAGTGTATTAGATAAGTGGGAAGGCAGATGGGCAACGAAAAGAGATCAGGGGAAAATAAGAAGAGAACTTCCTCCATCTGTTGCAGGTCAGAGTGAGGGAAACTTAAAAATACTTCCCACGAGTGAAGTTCCTGGTGGAGCGTATGTTCATGTTTCTTGGAGTAGAAGTGATATTCTGTCATTCAAAACTGATTTTTTTAAATTGAGCGACAAACCTGTAGAATGGTATAGGCGAACTGAAAGATTTGTGAAACTTTCCAAATGTTTGTGGGAAGATTTAAATACATGGTTTGATATTGCAATTCCGAGTCATTTGTGGCTGAATGTAAGGTTGCTATTGATTGGCCTGACAGAGAATCTCCAAGAGATCCTTTGACAAATGTGCCATCTGAAGAGGGGATAAAAAAGAAAGTAATTGGCTTTTTGAAAGACAAAGTGTCCCCTAAAGATATTGATTGTTTGAGAATTAACAGAACAACTCAGGAGTCTAAGGAGTCAATACATTCCTTTATGAGAAATTGTTGCAGGCTTTCAAGTATTTAATTGATTTATTGATGAGATCCTGCATTCTGCAAAGTACTGCAGTGATGAGTTGGATTTGAAGGAGAAAAAGTTGATGGAAAAGCTGATGGTGATGCAGTTGAAGGCTGCACAGAGATATCAGAATTCACAGTTTGCAGGAAATACTGGTGGAATAGAGGGAGTGTACCAACAGGGAGCTCAGGTGATGCAAGGTAATAGTTACCAGAAGCAAGGTAAAGGTTGCGATCTACCTTTAGATCAGAATGTAGGTACAGATGTGACAACATTGAAGAGAACTAATCTGTGCCATGGGGCAAATTGAAAGAGGGCTATTGAAAGAGGGAGTGTCTCCTAATTGTGAACAATAATCAGATGCAGAATGAAGGAAGGATATGTTCAACAAAGGGAAATAATCAGGTTTGGATGCTGACAGTACAGAGAACTTGAATGCAAAATTCAAGTGTTTCCCAAAAACACTAGATACAGGTTCCACAAGCTCTGATGCCCCAACAACACACAAATGTTTCCAGACAAAAGTTAAACCAGGTTACCAATGTAAATTTAAATCAGTTGGCAACTCAGTTTAACCCTGATTAATTTGAGTGATGAAGAGATTTCAGACATTTTCTAGTTGAGGTGACCTAAAAGAAGAAGAAGGATACATGCTAGGTGTATCCTTAGAAGTGGATCGATGTGGTCCATATGTAGATGGTGATATAAATGGTCACCATGTGTCATTTCTAGTCGATACAGGAGCTACACACTCTAGTACAAGAATGGTAGAAGCACCAAACTTGCCACTTCCAGAAAAGCAAATTCAAGTTGTAGGAGGTCAAAACCAGCAATTGACCAACACAGTAACAGAATCTGTCCCGTGACATTAGGTTCCTTAGAGGATGAGCACTAATTTGTGGTGTGATTCGAGCATCATGAGTTTGCTTGGATGCAATTTTCTGTGCAAGCTAAACTGCTTCATTTGGTGTACTCTGAGAGGAATTGAGATGCAGAGTAATGATGAAGATGCAGCATTTAAAATTATGAATTAAACCCCAAGTGTCACACTGTACCCTATGTTAACTTGTAATGACTTACCACAAGATTTAAAAGCTACTGTGTCCCCTAAAATCTAGGACATTCCAGGAAAGGAGATATGACTCATTGAGGGAGTTGCACCTAACAAGATAACTGTGAAACTCAATGCTGTGAATCCTAGAATTCCTCCATACAACATGACACCAGAAACAATTTCAGGAACTACCCCAATGATTGAATCCTTGATAGAACAGGGAATTCCACAGGAGATAATGGGAAGCCCATGCAACTCTCTCATTATGAGACTGTGGAAACCCAGTGGAAAGTGCTGCATAGTCCAGGACCTTAAAAAGCTGAGATTGTTATTCCTTGTTGTCCCATGGTACCAAATACAGCAGTGATTTTATTTCAAATTCTGTGTGAAACAGAGTGGTTCATCATCATTGATTTGTGCCAGGCATTCTTTTCCATACCATTGCATGAGAAGAGACGGTTTCTCTTAACGTGACAGTTCGGCACTTTTTGTTTTGGCATGGTGCAGAGTCCCAAAAGGTTATACTGAGAGTCCACTAATTTTAACCAGATCTTGAAACAATGAAGGGGTCCCTTAAAATGCCTTTTTATTCAGTTTTGGTCCAGTATATTGACAACCTACCGGTAGCGTTAAATACTCAAAAAGATGTAAGTACAATACTATTGCCCTGTTGAATCACTTAGCCAGGAATGGACATAAAGTTTCCCTGATTAAATTGCAGCATTGTACGAAAGAGGTCTTGTACTTAGGACACCGTATTGAGAAAGGTACAAGGAAGATGTTCTAAGAGAAAATCTCATCATTTCTGAAAATGAATCCCCCAAAGACCCAAATAGAATCAGGGAGGTTTTTGGGAATGGTTGGCTACTGTCTTCAGTGGATTCTAAAGTTTTCCTCTTTGGCCAAGCCTTTACAGAGGCTGAGAAACAAACAGGTGTCTGATGCGGTACCATTAGAATACAACTGCATACGTGCCTTCACGGAGCTGAATGAAAATCTCTGCTGTGCCCCTGCTCTGGGAATGCCTGATTGCAATGAATGTTCTACTTTGTACAGCTGTGAGAGGGAGGGATGCGCTCTCTCAGCTTTGACTCAGTTACATAGAAACACTAACAGGTCAGTGGCTTATTTTTCTACCACTCTTGAGCCTCTAGTGCTGGCTTTGCTTGGTTGTCTTAAACCCTTGGCAGCTATAAATGTCAGCACTGAGCAGTGCAAAAGCATTGTTATGGGTCATCCTTTGAAAGTTTTTGAGTCCCAATCCATGGAAGTTATGTTAACCCGCACCAAATCCCAACACTTGACAAGTGCTCATCTCACACATTACGAGCAGGTCATATTTGTTGCTCCTCGTGTTATGATGAACTGTTGTACCACTTTGAACCCAGCAAATGTGTTGCCATCTCCTGTCAATGAGAAAAATGTAAATGATTGTACTTATATAATTGAGCATGACTGTCTAGATTTCACTGAACTATGCACTAAGCCAAGACCCAATATGCAAGACAGTTCACTTCCTGAATGTGATTGTGTGATGTTTGTTGATGGTTCCTGTTTGAGAGACCATGATGGAATCCTGAGAGCTGCTTTTGCAGTTTGTACAGTCTCAGGTGTGTCAAAGCCTCCTGGCTTCAAAGAGTGTTTTCTGCCCAAGTAGCTGAATTAGTTGCTCTTACAAGAGCATGCTGTGTTTCTGAACAGCTGAAGATGACAATTATTTACTGATAGTCATTATGGCTTTGGTATCGTTCAAGACTTCATCCAGTTATGGTCCCAGAGAGGCTTTCTAACCTTTATATATCACCCATATGAAATTGGAAAAACGTGTTTAATTTGTTTAATGCATTAGAGTTGTCTGTCCAAATTGCAGTCATGAAGTGCACTGTACACTGCAAAGCCACTGATTATGTTACTCTCTGCAATAGTTATGCTGATGAGGTGGAGTAATACTGTGTACTGAATTGTACTGCCTTTAATGATGAGTGCAGCAATGAGGCAAATGATGAGGCAAGTCACAATCTCCTGTTAACTGCTATTGATACTTGGGAGGAAGTTAAAAGACTGCAGGAAGAAGTTTCAGCGGAAGAACAGCAGAGATGGGTCAGAGCAGTATGTTGTGTTTGTGGACCTCCGTTCCGCTTAAGATCTAGTACCTAGGCCATCCCTATGGCAAGTCTTGAAAGAAATGGGGGTACCTAGCTACCTTCTAGATATCATAGAGAGGCTGCATAACAACAATTTTGCATGGGTGAGATGAGGCCAGGCCGGCGAGCTGACAGACTTGTTCCCATTAAGCAGAGGGGTTAGGCAGGGATGTGTACTGGCCTCCATGTTATTCTCACTCTACATCAATGACTTTATTGGCTTCCTGGAGCAGAGTGATAGTAATTCCAGCCCTCAAATTTGCTGACGATACCTTTCTTCTCTCTAAGTCCCCTATGGGCCTACAAAGCCATTTGGCCATCTTTGAGAAATTTTGTAAAGAGCGGGCCTTGAAACGAGTGTGGGGAAGACCAAGTATATGATACTTAACCCAGGTCATTTGACTAGGGCTAGCCCAAAACGTGCAGGGATTCTGCTAGAGAGAGTACACACTTTTACCTACCAGGGCATTACTCTCACTGAACACCTAGGGTGACAGGCACACATCGTTCAATGAAGGCTAAAACTCAAGCAATTGGTGGGAGACATCATTAAGATGATCCATAATTCCCTGTGTTGTCCTGTTCAACCACCCTTTCAAGTTTATTACCATCAAGCCTGGGGGTGAGCTACTTATGGTGCAGAACTGTGGGAACATCTTCACGTGCCCACCCTAGATGTAGTGGAGAACCGCTTTATGAGTATGCTAGTTAATGGCCCTATTAGCACCCCTCTGCTGCCTGCTGCTCCTTAGACTGGGTCTTTGGGTGAAGGCCATATCAAATAAAGTAGGGCTACGTCCAATCCTTTACTAGAGGAGGAACTGGATACCTCGGAGCCCTTTTCATATTGTGAAGGTCTTCAAGAAATCCTTAGCCTTGTGGGCTCTCGTTATATACCTTGGATTAAGTCTGTTAAATGTAGGCTAAGGGATATTGGGTTAACCTGTAGAGCATCCCAAGAGAGGCAAAGCTAGTATCCAAGGGTAGTGTAAAATCAGCATATTGGCAGTATAAAGACTCCCTCTTGTATTCCCGGGCCAGTCATGGCACACTGACTGATGCTTCCCTCTCAGTTAAGGACTCTTTTCACAGAGAGGATTTCATGGATAACATTGAGCCCTCTTTAGCCAGGTGCCTATTTTTGCTCTTCTGCTATGGGACGTTACCCCTACAGTCCTTTACTGCTAAATGGGTTAATAACTTGATAACTGTGGAATGGCAGCGCCCGGCCAGTGGTCCCTCCCAAGAAACTGATGAGCACGTATTGCTCTTCTGCCTGGCATACAAGGCTAGTAGACACTGTTGGATACTTCCGCTCTTTCTGAATGTGCGTATTAGTAATTGTAAAGTGGTGCTTAGGATGCTAACAACAGCCTTGAGCAGGCCAGTGATTTTTGCTCTCACCCGATTCCTGATGGCCATGTGGAGACACACGGCAAAGATATGTGTCCCTCCCATGAATAGCGAGCTAATTTTACCTCATTGATGTGTGCAATATAATGAGACATCTTTTTTTATTTACACACATATCAATTTATTTATTTGTATCTGTTTTTAGAGATTGCTTATTTTTGTGAATCTCCTTCCTGTGTGGTTTATGCTATGTTATATTTCCAGTTTTTTATAGTTTAGTCTCTATATGCTGTTTTACTATATGTATGTGTTACAGGCTTGTTTTTTTTAATCTACTCACTGTGGTATATTTCATTCTGTCGTTTTTATGTACCTTTATGTCCTATGATCTGAAATAAAGGTTTTGAATTGGAATCAGTTAGAGCAGGTTGTGTCAAAGAGATGAAGATGATGTTTGGGTTTCAAATGATGGAAGAGTTGTGATACTTAACAGTTTGTTTCCCCCTATGGCTAGTAATTACCACGGTCCTGCTTATGTTGGACGTGATGCCATGGTTAGGATTTTTTGCCAATGTTGGTTTAACCCCAGATTCAGATTGATGGCGTAACCTCTATGTCACAGGAGTGTCACTTGTCAGCAGGTGAATGTAGGCAATCTTACAGCAGTTACACTAAGTCACATTGGCAGGTCAGGAGGACCTTTCAAATCAACGCAGCTTTATTTTATTGAGGCACCATGTGCAATGGACTGAGATGTGTCCTAGTTATTCTATGTGTTTTCTCTTACTGGGTTGAGGCTTACTCAACCAGGAAACAACACTAGTATCCTTACTTTAGCAAAGCTGTTGCTTGGGAAGTTAATACCCAGGTTCAGCTTCCTGAATTCTCTAGAGTCATACCAAAGGACCCGTTTCAATAGTGAAATCCTGAAATTACTGTGAGCAGTATTACACGTTGAGTAAAGACTCCATTGTAGTCACAGGCCAGAAGCTTCTGGATTAGTGGAGCACGTTAATGGAACTTTGAAGTCCCGATTGGCAAAGGTTTATGCTTCCACCTCATTGAAATGGCCTAATGCATTGGCTCTTGTTTTGATAAGCTTCTGCTGTACTCCAGAATGAAAAACTGGATTGTCTCCACATGAAATCCTCCTGGGGTCGTGGCATGAGATTACCAGCTGTGTCTGTAAAAGCGCTTGTGAACATTACAGATGACATGGTACTCAATTATTGTAAAGGGCTGACTGATGTAGTTTGTTCTATGAATCATCAAGCTGGAGAAGCTACAGTCCAACCATAGCAAGAATTGTACCCTGGCCTCTGTCCAGGTGACTATGTGATGGTCAAGAAACATTTCAAGAAGTCCTGCTTAGAACTGGGCTGGAAGGGGGCACCCCAGGTTGTACTAGTGACAAACACAGCTGTGAAGTGTGCTGGTCTCCCTAACAGGATTCACGTGACACATACTTGCAAAGTGCAAGGTCCCCTTGATGTTACAGCACCTGTCCCTGAAGGTCCGGATACGGTGAGAAGAAGAAGAGAACAGGTTAGTCAATCTGTTGGGGATATGCAATGACCTGAAACAGCACATTTGCAATCTAAGGGGGGACTGAGTGAATCAAAAGCAGTGGTTGGTACAGAAGGGTGGAGACAAAAAAGGTTGACCCCACAAAGCTCAGATACTGACGAAGGACTGAGTGCTGTAGCAAAAAGAGTTGTGTTGGAGACCGTTGACCAACTGACCAAACTATGCCAGTAGTGAAAATGCATCCAACTATTC
The DNA here is from genome assembly GCF_031143425.1 of Pleurodeles waltl. Taxonomy (NCBI): domain Eukaryota; kingdom Metazoa; phylum Chordata; class Amphibia; order Caudata; family Salamandridae; genus Pleurodeles; species Pleurodeles waltl. The sequence continues at coordinate 519,256,499 of NC_090450.1, read as the reverse complement.
CAGAAGAAAATAAAGAGTCTGGTCAGAGTGACAGTAACACAGGCAGACCAGTAGCTCAGAGATCAAATAAAGGAGAGGTCCTTGTGAAACATACTAAGCACCTAAATGGACAAACTACACATAAGATGAATGGGAGAAGGATTTTGCAGCCTTTTGCTTTATCAATATGTATCCAGTTCAACGTTTTTGAATTTGTTCTTGTGTCAGAGCTGAACTTGGAAATGTCATTGCCACTTGACAGACCAAGACATTATGGGGGTCACCAAGACATTATGGGGGTCATTATGACCCCGGCAGTGAGTGTAAATGTGGTGGTAGTACCGCCAACAGGGTGGCTGTAAATACCACCACATTATGAGAATGGCTGCAGCCAACCCGCCACTTCTCCACTGCCATGTCAGTACCGGCGGCGGCATTATGAGCCTACCTACCGCCATGGTTTTTGTGGCGTTGGGGGTAGGTTCTACTGATGACATGGAATTCCTTCCCTGTCACTGGTAGGGGGCTCCCTAACACTCCAACAAACACCTGACACCCCCCACACTCCCTCCATCCAAAGCCCCTCATCCCCTCATACACACACCCTCCACCCCCTCCAATCATCACACCCCCCCCACCCTCTCTGATCATCACACACACCACCCCATACAAGCACACACCCACAGGCATGCACCACGGACAAACCCAATCACTCACACTGGCATTCACGCATACTTCCAGACATGCTCGCACGTATTCTTACACAATCACTCACATGCATACAACCACGCAAACAACACAACACACACAGACGGATTCACACACTCACTCACACATTCATGCACACACTCAGACACACACACGCAACACCCCTCTTCCTTTCTCCTCCCCTGTCGGAAGGCCAACTTACCTTGCGCAAGGAGGTCTTCGGGCACGGAACGGGAAGGGGCACTGCTAAAGCCAGCATTACCCCACCAGCAGAACACTGCCAGGCTGTATTACTTGTCATAATATGGCTGGCGGCGTTCTACTGGCTTGGCGGTGCTGGTGGTAGCAGTGCCACCTTACGGCTGTCCGCCACCATGAACACTGCCAGATTTCTGCCCTTCTTGTGGCGGAAGTCTGGCAGTGCTCATAACATGGCAGACAGATGTTAGCTGCGGTGATGGTATTTTGCTGCCTGTCACTGCGGCGGTAGGCAGTTTTTACCGCCAATGTCAAAATGGCCACTTATATCCCGGATGTGATTATTAGTGATTTTGAATTGCGCATTTATTAGACACATTTGAACTTTTATTAGAGAAATTTGGTGGATATTGTAGAAATTTAGAAGAAGATTGTTTGCCCCTAACATTTGAATTTTGTTGAAAAAACAATGTCTTGCCATTGGATTTGCTCACAATAAAAAGACTGAAGGAGACAGTTGCTATTTTTGCTGCCATTTGCATTTTATATTTTTGCATTTTTATTTTTTATTTTCAGTCTGAAATTCGAGAAATCATGGATAAAACGGAAACAAGAGTAGTAAACCTAAGTACATTTCTGTAGGAGTGTTAGTTGTGATAGTTATTTTAATGATTGCATTGCTTATCGGAATCAGCATAAGTATACCATCCAGACTAGAAAGCATTAGATCAACAAGTATTCCAAGTTCTACAGTTCCTATTAACAGTAAAAGGTACACATTAGACGCAAAAGAGTTAAATGTATGCAGTTCTCAAGGAGACCTTTCTTCAAATGTTTATTATAAGTTGCTGAATTAGTACGTTTACATCATGGATGTCAAACATTGTTACATGTATTCTCCAATACCCGCTTCAGCTAGTGAAGGGATTACATCACAGTCTTCCCCGGACATATTGTATCACTTGCAGTTTGTTGTTGACACTTTTTATGAACAAGAATATTCTGAATTGTATTATTCTAACTATAGTCTTGTTTTTCAAAATTGCCTATTTTGAGCACTTGAAGATAACTGCAAAGGGAAATAATATACAAAGAGCAGGAATATTCTTTGAGCCGAACCTGGTATTCTGCACAGTTTTTGCACACAAAACAATTTGATACTAAAAGCAAAGCTCAAAGAAATGCAGGAATCAAGGAATTGAAAATACTGTGGGTTCTACCCCTTCCAACATGAATCAAGGGCCACAAGCAGGCTAGCAGCAGGGACAGGGCATAACAAGGTCTCTTTGCAAGGAGTCAGACATCATTTGAAGCTACCACAGCCCCCACCACTAAATCAACCATCAGGCCAAATAAGTACAAGAGATATGAGAAATCGAGGGAAATCTGAAATAAAAAACGAAAATGTTCAATCTACCTCTCCCTCTAGGGGTTACCCACATCAACTCCCTGAGTCAGTGGCGGCCGGCAGCTTTAGGAGGGAGAGGGGTGGGCAGGAAGCACACACACACACAGACTCATTCTTTCACACACACACACACGCACACACATCCATTAACAGCACTCATAACATTCAAACATGCACGCACGCACCAAACATTCATTTTAAAGTTCACACACTCATTCTTTCACACACACACACACACGCATGCATGCACATCCATTAACAACACTCATAACATTCAAACATACACGCACGCATCAAACATTCATTTGAAAACATCACACAGACACACACATTCTTTCACACATGCACATCCATTAACACTCATAACATTCAAACATGCATGCACGCACCAAACATTCATTTTAAAGGATCACACACACTCATTCTTTCACACACACATGCACGCACATCCATTAGCAACACGCATAACATTCAAACATGCACGCACCAAACATTCATTTTAAAACATCACACACACACTTACCTTCAGCCTCGGAGGTCCCTGGAGGGTTGGGACTGCTGCCTTCCCTCATTGGCTGAGTTAAAGTCAGCCAATGAGGGAAGGCAGCAGTCCCAGCCTCGTCACAGAGTGGGATGGGGTCAGTGAGACTGCTGACCCCACCCCACTCTGTGCCGAAGTGTCACTGATTGACACTCACCCTGGGCCCTTCAGTGCTTAAACCTGAAACGACCCAGGTCAAAGTCAATGGGTGACGCTTTCCTTGTCATCAGGGGAGGGCCTCGAGGCACCTTTGCTGAGCTGAGGAGGTCAAGCCCATAGGAGCTGTGGCCTCCTCAGCCCAGCAAAGTTCAGCTCAGGCAGCCAGGAATCACACATGTCTGCTCTTGGCTGTCTGACCTGAACAAGAAGAGTGTCTGTCAGGCTGACCTTTGTTCAGTCTGACCGACTGTCTTCATGAGGGGCAAAAGATGGGGGGGCATGGCCCCTCCACCCTAAAGGACATTATCATTTTAAAACATGTCCCAATACTATCAAACGAAGATAACGAGAATCATACAACACTGAAGAACAAGACAGTACATTGGATGAAAATAAATTTGGGCTGGATGGGGGATTTGACACAGGAGGTGGTGGATGCAAGGACACCGTGGTTGGAAGTACATCAATAAGAATCAAAAGGGTACTGCAGAATAGTAAGCTTTAGGAGACCCTATATCACAGATTTATTACTACAGCGCCTCTTACAAATGACGATCATGAATAAAATAGTAGCTCTACTATTAGGGTATTTTTACCGGCCCCTATACGCACAATAGATCATGATTCCAGCTTCAGAATGATGTGTGGACAGAGTCCATCAGCCCTTGTAGAGACAGCCCGGCAGGTATCTGGCCTAGAATTGTAAACCTAATTTACCTATTGTCACTGCGAGCAGTTTTGCCCCATTGACACATTGAGATCAACAAGATTGACAGAAGGAAGCACACGAGCGGGGCTCTTGTAAAGAGGGATCAGATTTTCTAGTCACTGATGGCAGTACAAGGGCTAGGCAGGGGACAATAAAATCCATACGCACCACGACAAGAATCTAATAATTATGCCTTGGCACCAAGTAGGTGTAAAATCTAAGTTGAATAATAAAGATTGGTTAAATACCATAAAGTCTGCCCATATAATGTGTTTGCTGGAAACTTGGCTCAGGGAATACTTAAAGCTTGGTAGTTTTTCTCTATACCCCACCCGCGCCTTTAGCCCATTGGAGACCCAAAGGCTTTATGGCTATTTTAATTTCAAACCTATGCTTAAAGTTATTAAGAACATTTTAAACAAATCCCCCTATTTTCAGCTGGCGTATTTAGTAATAGATTATAAGTATGAGGTTATTTTAATGATCTTTAATAACGATGTTTTTAACAATACACGTAATATAATCATTATGGAACTAGGTAAAGAACTGGAATTATTTGCGAATAAGATTGGTTCAAATTGTATATAACTTTGGGTTGGTGATTTTAACACGAGCAAATTTCAGAGCTCCAATGGTGCAGTACGGGGTTCCCTGGATTGTTTTTGGTCTGATCAACATCACTTTCTCCATACCTCATATGGGGGTCGCTAAATGAGCTCTTGTATAAATTAAATGTATAAGTGATAGTACAGGAATTTTGAGACTTTGGACCCGTGTTACCTACCTTTTATGGGAATGGGGATTCCTCTATTATTGATATCTGCAAAAGATCTAAACCTGATAAACATCTTTGAAATTGAAAGTACAGTGCTTAGTGATCATGCTGTACTTAAACTTGTTTTAAACATCACCTATAACAAGCTAAAGGTGATGGATACAGTATCCCCTATAAAGGCAATGGGCACAAATGGTGTCGGTACGAAATGGACCGGTGTCAATGAGCCAAAAATGCTAGCATCTATTGTTGGGAAGCTTTTGTTTTATGTACAGAATGGGGGGTGGGCTATGAAAGGGTAATGGAGGTTTTTTCGAAAATAACTTCAGTAATTGCAGATAACCTGAAAATACCAGCTAAAGATCAAGGAAAATAAGGAAAGATAAGGGCTGGTTTAAGTCACACTGCACCAGAGCGAATCAGGCTCTAAGGAAGGCACTGCAAGACATTCTGAGAGACAGGAGAAGGACCAAGGTGCTGAGAAGGACCTACAAGGTATCACTGGCTAAAAGAAAAAAGGTTCTCCAGGAGCAGGCATGGGCAGATCTGGAACAGGCTGCAGAAACTAGTAATGATAACCTATTTTGGAATAAATTCTACCTTTCTTAATGATAACTTTATGCCTACTATGGAGGGCTCATTTCCATCAGACGCATGGGTAATACTTTTTGATTGCATCTTTAACCCTAAGATGGTAGCCATGGTCCCTCAGCGGTAACTGATTTTGTGCCCCTGTAGGCAATAACCATGGAGGAACTCAGAGCAGCCGTAAAAAGGCAACTTCCGTATGGGTTCCTATGCTAACCCAAATATTTAATACAGCAGCAAAAGGACTTGTTCTAAATCCTGAAGCGAGCGTGTGATCATTCCTATATTTAAAAAGGGGGACAGAGTAAATGTCAAATAGTTATTGACCGATATCACTTTTGGAGTCCTCTGCGAAAATAATGGGGCCTCATTTACAAGCCCTTAATGCCAACCCTGCAGCATTAAAAAACTAATGTGGTAGCACTAGCAGTGCAATACACTGCTCCATATTTACAGACTGTTGCATTGGGCCCAATGTGTCAGTTTGTGAGCTCTGCATCACATTATACCTGCACCAGGTACAATGTATGCAGGGTAGGCGTTCCCACAGGATAAGCCAGCAGATCTGAAGCAGTGAAATTTACAACATTTCACTGCATCATTCAGCGACTTCACTGTGTCAAAATTTTACCACCTGCTTAGAGAGCTTTTTCCCATGGGAGACTCTTTACATTGCTAGAGTTGCATCATTTTAACAATGCTACTCCAGCAATGCGTGAGGTTAACACCAACAGATGCATCAGAATTTTGGATGCATCTATGAAAACATGCACCATGGCGCTCTGTATTGCAAATACAGTTCATCCATGACATTGTTAGGGGATGGTGATGTGTCAGATTCTTGTAAAAGAGGCCCTGGGTAGGGTGATCCTAGGTAGTTTAGAAGCCTGAGCTGAAGAGAAATCGTTATTAGCAGTATCACACTATGAGTTTAGGAAAGAAATAGGTACAGTGGAGCAATATATACATTTCCACCTTATTGTTAGCAAATAGACAATGGCACATGAGGGGATTATTCACCTATGCTTTGTCGATCTGTCCAGTGCTTTCGACCTTGTGCACCAGGCAAAACTAGGGAAGGTGTTAATTGGTGTGAGGGCTCCAATAGACATAAATTGTCATCTTCCCCAGTTGTATTTAAACTTAACATCTTGCATATATTGTGGGAACAATTAGGCATGGCTGTGTCCTTGCTCCACTTTTATTTTTCCTATATATAAAGAGGGCGGATGACTTTTTGCACAGTATAAATGCCAACGCCCCTACAGTGGGCTCCCGAGCCACCTCAATATTATTATCCACAGAAGATGCTACACTTTTATCAAGGATGGACAATGGTCCCCAGCAAATGATAAACCACTTTGTACCCTTTATGGGGGGCAGAGTCCTGAAACACAATCTAACTAAAACTTATAACACAATATGTAGCAAAATATCAAAAAAAGAAAAGAATCCTTTTGTTCAACGTCAAAAACTAGAAGAAGTAAAGGCTTCAAATTATCTTGCTATATTGTTTCCTTAGAAAGGACTAAAATGTACAAGAGCTACTGGAGCGGTGCATAGTTTACTAAAAGCATAGGCAGCAAACCCCTTAGGGAAATCATGAAATTGTATGAAAGTAAATGCGTCCCTGCCTCATTATACGGTTCCTCAGTCTGGGGTTAGGTGAACTGCAATGCATTACTGACACAGGAAATATCTTTTTATGAAGGCTTTTGGCTGTTCCAAGATTGACTCCTGCCTATATTGTACATACAGAACTTGATACTTGGTATATGAAGGATGCCATTTAGCTTAACACTCTAACTAGGTGGCATAGTATATGGATGAAACGGGCACTACGTTAACTAGGGACATTATAAAAGATTGCCTGCGTCTTGATCACAGTGAAAAGATACATTGGCTCCAGTTTGTAAATGCATATTGCAAGAATTGGGAGACAGCCTTTTGGTTCTATATCCTCAAAGTATTTTGCAGTTTAGCAAAAAGGCAGTAAGATCAATTTATATGGGAGAAGAGAAGCTAGCAGGGATTGTCTGAAAAGAACAACGATCACAGTGGATAGATACTGTAAGGGTTAAAAAATGGCTTAACGCCAACTTGTAAATAGGGTGCAGGGCATAGCGCCACCGGAGTGTCACAAAAAGTGACCCTCTAGTGGTGCTAGGGGCTCACAAATATGCCCCTAAATTTGTTGGGACAAGTGAGTGCAGACATGTATTCAAATTTCAGAGCAGTTGGACATTTATGTTGAATAGACAAGATCCAGCAATTCCAGGAGTTTATTTAACTTATGGAAGGAATGCTTATTTTAGATTGCCGAAAGGATAGTATGGTACATGTTATTTAGGAGTAGATGTTCTGAAGATTTATCATGTGGAACATTTTGATGATTCTCTTTGGGATGGGAAGTCAAATACCAGAGTCAAGAGAGGTCCCAGTGGTTCAGAGATTGCAGGGGATATTTTTGGTGCAATAAGTCTATCTGAAGAAATGATCCCAAATGACATGAAGATGAAGAAGATTAGCATCTACTGTAGAAAGTTGTCTACAGATACAGCAGGTTCCTTGTTGTTAGTTGACACAGAAATGGTTGTCGTAAGTTCAATGGCATTGCAGAATCTTCTTGCTTTAGACATATTTTTCCAAAACAGGGCGGAGATGCACTTTCATACCAGGCTATAGTAGTGAGTTGAGAAAATACATTAAGAACATGACTGACCTGAAAGAGGATTTTATGAGGTTAGAGGCAATAGGTGCCTGGAAGGTTACAGGGATTGGCTTGTCATCAGTTGCAAAATGATTTGGAAACCTAGATAGTGGGATTGTGGCTGTATTTTGAGACCTTTGCTGATAATAGCCTTGTGAGCCATAGTTGTGTTTGGTCTTTACAAGTTATACAAGAAAATAAAAGTGAAGAGAACATAGAAGAGGAGAAGAAAAGAGGAATTTGAGCTTCAGAATAGATGTAGTATCTATCACAGTGACATGGAGCAATTAGAGGAGTCCAAAAGATTATGCGGGTCATTACAAGATTGGCGGTAAAAGCCATTTACTGCCGTGCAGAAGACCGCCAACACACCGCCGCGGCCGCGGAATTCCACCACGGTCATTATGACCCACTGCTCGGAATCCGCCAAAATGTAGACACCCACACAAGTCCGCCACACCAAAGGTCAGTGATAAACTGGCAAAAACAAAACCTCCACCGTCACGCCAACAGTAATACGCCCACACTATCACGACCCACGAATCCACGCGGCGGTCTTTCAACCGCGGTATTCCATTGGCGGTACACACCACCACGCTCAAAATACACACACATTTACAAAACACTACCACATTGGACAATTCGAAATACACATACACACACCACTCCCACACACCCAATACAATATAAAACACACACCCACATCACCCACAAACCCCTACTACCAAAAATTCCGAAAGAAGGCCAGAGAGAGACACCACAATCTACAAACAAGCATCCATAGGCACTCAACACCATCACCCACATAACATCCACGCACCTCACACAGCACACCACTAAATATCACCCCACACATCACAACACACACCAACCCACACATCACCCACACCCCCCCATGGCACGGCAAAGACACCCCAGGTTTTCTGAGGAGGGGCTCAGGGTCATGGTGGAGGAAATCATCCGGGTAGAGCCACAGCTATTCGGAGCACAGGTGCAGCACACCTCCATAGCTAGGAAGATGGAGCTATGGCGAAGAATAGTGGACAGGGTCAACGTAGTGGGACAGCACCCAAGAAATAGGGATGACATCAGGAAGAGGTGGAACGACCTACGGGTGAAGGTGCGTTCCGTGGTCTCAAGACACCACCTTGCGGTTCAGAGGACTGGCGGCGGACCCCCACCTCCTCCCCCACAACTAACAACATGGGACGAGCAAGTCTTGGCTATTCTGCATCCTGAGGGCCTCGCAGGAGTAACTAGAGGAATGGACTCTGGTAAGTCAAATCTTTAATACTATATCCCCCAACCTATCTGCATGCCATCACATACCCCCACCCTCGCCCTTACCCCCATCACTCCAACTCCTCACGAATGTCCCGATATCACAAACCACCCATCCCAACACCAAGCCCTGCATGCAACAACAAAGCATGGACACCCATTACCAAAGCATGGCCCAGCACATACCCATACACCCCCCTAAACCATCATCACACAAGGTCCCACACAGGAATGCAAGCACTAGGGTACACGGCCACCCACCCGTTGCACACCATGCCACACACAGATGCAATAATCATGCTTTTACACCCCTGCAGGACCCCTACTCAACGTCACCGGACAGGAGGGTCCAGACATGTCCACACCACCAACAGAAGAGGCACACAGTGATGACAGCAGCTCTGTCCAACTGGATCTAACCGACCAGCCCGGCCCATCTGGGACCTCGATACAGTCGGTTCCCCTCACACAGTCACAGTCCACCACAGAGCTTCCCCCCTCTGGAAACACCAGCACAGCACCCACCCAGCGGGCCTATATCTCTGTCCCCAGGACACGTCAATCAGCAGTGTGTCCATCACTACAGGAAACCCAGGCTAACCCACCACCCCAACAACAACAGGGATATGGGGGCAGTGGCAGTGGGCACACGGTTCAGGGGACAGAGGCCCAGGGAAACAGGGGAACTGGGAGGGCTGCTGTGCGACAGGGGGAGTACAGGCCCAGGGAACCCACTCTCCACGAGGCCCTCTCCAACATCATGGGAGCCTACCATCATTCCCAGGAGACGATGGCAACGGTACTGGCCAAGTTTCAGGAGACCCAGCGGCTGCAGGAGGTACAGAACTCAAATCCATCAATTCCACCCTGGGCTCCATCGTAGGGGTGCTGAAGGAAGTCCTCAACACCAGGAGGGACACTTTGGCACAACAAGGGGCCCCTGACACTAGCCTGGACGATGAACTACCCACCACCTCTGCCGGCGCTAGTGGACAGGAGGCACCGCCACAGGACCACCACACCAGCACCCCACCCCCTGCAGATGGAGAACCACCCCGCAAACGGTCCCTGAGATCCAGGACAAAGACAGAGAACGATGCCAAGACCCCCGCCAAGAAATGAGACCACCATGATTGTCATCCTTTTGTCCCACCTTGTCACGCTGTCCATCCTCAAACTGCCCCAGCTTCACTTCCTATGCCCCTTTGGACAATGCACCTGTGAGACTAATAGCTTGGACTCTGCCATGGACATTCCTCCACCATCACCCCTCACCATTTTACAACCCCCTCCAATATTGAGCACTTAAATAAAAACCCTTAAAGCACAAAACAATCTGGAGTCTGTCTGTGATTTCAAATTAGTGTATTAGCAATTACAGTGACAAAATGCTCTTTCAAATGTAATGTCAACATACCTATGTCACACAGCTCTAGTCCATGAGGAAACAAAGCAGATGTCACACAGTGGGACCCACAACTGTGAAATCGTAAGGGAAAGTGAAAACTCAGTGACCATACACTGGGTGAAAAGAACAGACAGTAGAGAGGTAGTAGTGTTAAAGTACATGTAGCAGGCAGGTTTGTCTTCTTACCTGTGTCTCACTGGAAGTATTGCAGGATCACCGAGTTCCTGTTGTCGATGTCCCCTTCTTCTGCTTCCTCGTCTTCACTGTCCACAGGCTCCACAGCTGCCACAACACCTTCATCTGGACCATCCTCCTGCAGAAAAGGCACCTGTCGTCACAAAGCCAAGTTGTGAAGCATACAGCAGGCCACGATGATCTGCCACACCTTCTTTGGTGAGTAGAATAGGGAACCACCTGTCATATGTAGGCACTGGAACCTGGCCTTCAGGAGGCCGAAGGTCCACTCTATAATCCTCCTAGTTCACCCATGGGCCTCATTGTAGCGTTCCTCTGCCCTTGCCCAGGGATTCCTCACTGGGGTCAGTAGCCATGACAGGTTGGGGTAACCAGAGTCACCTGCAAATGGCGAGGGACAACTTTGAGACACACACTAACTCTTAGGGATATCCCCAGACAACTATTCCCACTGATTTGGTTCCAGGTGCTCACCTAATAGCCACACACGGTACCTCTGGAGTTGCCCCATCACATAAGGGATGCTGCTATTCCGCAGGATGTAAGCGTCATGCACTAAGCCAGGGAATTTGGCATTAACACAGGAGATGTACTGGTCTGCCAAACACACCATCTGCACATTCATCGAATGGTAACTCTTCTGGTTTCTGTACACCTGTTCACTCCTGTGGGAAGGAACCAAGGCCACATGTGTCCCATCAATGGCACCTATGATGTTGGGGATATGTCCCAGGGCATAGAAGTCACCTTTCACTGTAGGCAAATCCTCCACCTGAGGGAAAACGATGTAGCTTCGCGTGTGTTTCAGCAGGGCAGACAACACTCTGGACAGCACGTTAGAAAACATAGGTTGGGACATCCCTGATGCTATGGCCACTGTTGTTTGAAATGACCCACTTGCAAGGAAATGGAGTACTGACAGCACCTGCACTTGAGGGGGGATTCCTGTGGGATGGCGGATAGCTGACATAAAGTCTGGCTCCAACTGGGCACACAGTTCCAGGATTGTGGCACGATCAAGCCTGTAGGTGATGATCACATGTCTTTCCTCCATTGTCGTCAGGTCCACCAGCGGTCTGTACACTGGAGGATGCCGCCATCTCCTCACATGCACCAGCGGACGGTGCCTAGGGAGGAGAACAGTGAGCACAGAGTCAACCAACTCTGAGGTACGTAAACACAGCTTACTCAGAAAACTATTCATAAACTGAAATTTGCCTGTATGAGTGTTGAGCCAAGGCCTAGGTATGTGTGACGCAGTAAAAATAAAGCCATGTGGGCCCCTGAAATGGCGGCTGCCTGGCCTGTAAAGTGGGACAATGGAATATGAGGTAACTGAGCTGGCGTTGTACACCATCGCGGAAGGCGGTGGAGACCGCAGCGCAATTCTGCATTGGTTAACATTGGACCCGATGGGTCCCAGGAGCCAATGACGATGTACGCCGGCGGTGACGGTACGCACCGCCGCGAATGTGACAGCCATTTTCTATCTGTTCAATCACTCGATACCTGATCTTCGACAGGAGAGGACCTACACTGCAAGTGCTGCTGTGACCTCAGTCTGGAAGAGACAATGGCTCGTGCGTCTGGGGAAAGGGCCCCTGCCTTCAGCACGGAGGAGATGGAGAAACTCATTGATGGGGTCCTCCCCAGTACACGCTAATCTACGGTCCTCCAGAAAAACAGGTAAGTACACTGGGAGCATGCTGTATGGGCAATGCCTGTGTGGAGCTGTGTGGATGAAAGATTGGGGTGGGGAGAATCAGGCGTGCATGAAACGACGGTGAGTGCATGTGCCACATGGCAAGGGTAGGGATGCGGGCCAATGACTGTGATGGTGCAGTTGAGTAATAACTTCTCTTTTTCCCCTGTACAATTCCTGTAGGTCAGCACCCACCAGAAGAAGGATATTTGGCGTGCCATCGCCAAGGACGTCCGGACCCTGGGGGTCTACCACAGACGGAGCACCCACTGCCAGAAAAGATGGGAGGACATTCGCCGCTGGAGCAGGAAGACGGCGGAGGCCCATCTGGGGATGGACTCCCAACGTGGGAGGGGTGCCCGTCGCACCATGACCCCCCTGATGTTCAGGATCCTGGCGGTGGTGTACCCAGAGTTGGATGGGCGCTTGAGGGCATCACAGCAGCAACAAGGGGGTGAGTACACTCTCATTCAGCTGATTCAGTGTGCATTATAGGTGTCTGGATGGGGAGGTGGGCTGTGGGTTCCCCTAGGCAAGGGCGAGTTTGCTAGTTAAGTCCCCTTTTTCAGACAGACCCTGTGGAACCCCATCCAACCCCACCTGGGTACAGTGCCAACTACACCTAGTCAGGCTCCTGTGACATCCATGTGTGCAGAAATCGGCCATAGCCTTGTGAGCCATGTCCCAGGGATTGAATAGTGGACCCCAAGTGTGCAGCGTAGTGCAGGGGGCTTCTGTGTCTGTCGTGTCCGCCAACGGTAGTGGTATTGCATGCACTCAACATGTCTTTCTTCTGTCTCCCCCCCCTTTTTGTGGTCTCCCTGTTCTTAGCATCATCAGGCGGAGGAGCAGTGGCACCGGAGCAAGAGGGAGCTGCATCTCACATGGCCCTGGAGGGCGAGACTACGGACTCCGAATTCGCCAGTGGGACGGAGTGCGAGGGGAGCTCCACGGCGGGGACAGGAGCTGACACCAGTGATACGGACTCCTCCTCTGATAGGAGCTCCCTTGCGGTGGCGGGCCCATCTGTGGCCCCCACGTCTACAGGTACAGCCGCCACCGCCACTCCAGCACTGCCCTCCCGGCAGCCCCTCAGCCTTTGTCCCGTGCCCGCTCACCCAGGAGGGTGGGCATTACCTTCGCCCCAGGCACCTCAGCCCCTGCCCCTGTCACCCCTCCTGCCCTCAGTGAGGAGGCCATTGACCTCCTCAGGTCCCTCACTGTTGGGCAGTCTACCATTTTAAATGCCATCCAGGGTGTAGAGAGGCATTTGCAACAAACCAATGCATTACTGAAGGGCATTCATTCTGGTCAGTCAGCCCTTCAGCAAGCTTTTCAGACTCTGGCCTCAGCACTGATGGCAGCCATTTTCCCTGTCTCTAGCCTCCCCCCTCCAACTTCCTCCACCCAGACCCACACCCCTGTACCTCAGCCTATCCCAAGCACACCATCAGACCAGCATGCACACACCTCAACACACAAAGGAATCTCAGGCAAACATAAGCACCACACATCCCACAGGCACTCACGCACGCATCAGACACATGCAGATATACCAACATCCACTGCCTCCACTGTGTCCCCCTCCTCCTCGTCTCCCTCATCCCTCCCTGTCTCGTCTCTGCTCACACCTGCATGCACTACATCTTCAGTCACTACGTCCATCACCAGCACACCCACCACCACAACCCGCTCACGTGCAGTCACCACCCCCACTACCATTCACACATCCCCCGTGTCCTCTCCCAGTGTGTCTGTGAGGCCACCTCCCAAGGTACACAAACGCAGCCACACACCCACCCAACAGCCATCCACCTCACGACAGCCTCCAGCCCATGCACCTTCACCCAAAGTCAGCAAACGTACACCTCCAACAACCACAACCTCTTCCTCCACTCCCAAACTCCATCTACCCGTCCCAGTATTCCCAAGAAACTTTTCCTGTCCAGCCTTGACCTCTTTCCCTCACCTCCCCCACCCCATCAGTCTCATAGGGCCCGACTCTCCAGGTCCCAACCTAGCACCTCAGCCACAACATCGGCGGGACCAGTGGTGCCAGTAGTCACCGGATTATGGAGTGCACCAGGCAGCAGGGCAGGCAGTGTGGCAAGGAGCCACAGCACGGACAGTCACCCACCTGTCAAGCATCAAAAGTTGGCCAGTGCCCAGCGGGCGAGGGGGAAGACACCAGCCACCAAAGCTGCTTCCAGGGGTACAGTTGGGATTGTGGAGTCAGCTGCGACGCCTTCCAAGGTGGGGAAGGGGCACAAGAAAACCGGCAAGTCTGGGAAGATCAGCACGGCGGAGAAGACCGCCATCAACCCCGCTGCCCAGGAGGCGACCTCCAGCAGCCCCACTGCCCCAGACAGGACCGTCAGCAGCAGCCCTGTTGCTCAGGAGGCGACCGCCAGCAGCCCCACTGCCCCAGACAGGACCGTCAGCAGCAGCCCTGCTGCCCAGGAGACGACCGCCAGCAGCCCCACTGCCCCAGACAGGACCGCCAGCAGCAGCCCCTTTGCCCAGGAGGCGACCGCCAGCAGCACCACTGCCCCAAACAGGACTTCCAGCAGCAGCTCCGCTGCCCAGGAAGCGACCGCCAGCAGCCCCACTGCCCCAGACAGGACCGCCAGCAGCAGCCCCGCTGCCCAGGAGGCGACTGCCAGCAGCCAGGCTGCCCCAGACAGGACCGCCAGCAGCAGCCTTGCTGCCCAGGAGGCAACCGCCAGCAGCCCCACTGCCCCAGACAGGACCGCCAGCAGCAGCCCTGTTGCCCAGGAGGCGACCGCCAGCAGCTGAACCGCTGCCAAGAACACCGCCGCCACAAGCACCGCTGCCAAGGACACCGCCGCCACAAGCACCGCTGCCAAGGACACCTCCGCCACAAGCACCGCTGCTAAGGACACCGCCGCCACAAGCACCGCTGCCAAGGACACCGCCGCCACAAGCACCGCAGGCCCATGAGCGCCAAAAGCTCTGACGCTACTGAGGCCGCCACGAGCAGGATGAAGCACTCTGGGCACAAAGCCCCCTCCAGAACCAGTGGAGATTGACATCCACTACCTCAGTCCTTGGCAGGATGAAGCACTCTGGGCACAAAGCCCCCTCCAGAACCAGTGGAGACTGTTGTCCACTACCTCAGTCCTTGGCAGGATGAAGCACTCTGGGCACAAGGCCCCCTCCATAACCAGTGGAGATTGACATCCACTACCTCAGTCCCTGGCAGGATGAAGCACTCTGGGCACAAACCCCCCTCCAAAACCAGTGGAGACTGTTATCCACTACCTCAGTCCTTGGCAGGATGAAGCACTCTGGGCACAAGGCCCCTTCCAGAACCAGTGGAGAATGACATCCACTACCTCAGTCCTTGGCAGGATGAAGCACTCTGGGCACAAAGACCCCTCCAGAACCAGTGGAGACTGTTATCCACTACCTCAGTCCTTGGCAGGATGAAGCACTCTGGGCACAAGGCCCCCCTTCAGAACCAGTGGAGATTGACATCCACTTGAGAGACTATAGCTTTGCACTTCCCAGGATATAGCAGTGGGCAAACAACCCACTGTAGAGACTTGAGAGTCTGTGGCTTTGCACTCCCCAGGATTGAACAGTGGGCAACCCACCCACTGTAGAGACTTGAGACTGTGGCTTTGCACTCCCCAGGATATGGCAGTGGGCAAACCACCCACTGTAGAGACTTGAGAGACTGTAGCTTTGCACTCCCCAGGATTGAACAGTGGGCATGGGACCCCCTCGTGGATTTGGCGTTGTGCACTCATCCGGCTGAGGTGTCCATCCTTTCCCTTCCCCCTGAGGTGCCTGTTTTATTTCTATCTGATGTCCCTGCAGTGTTCTCTCCGTCTTGTTCGGGTATCTTGTGTGGGCCTCACCCATGCCTTTTTGGCCCAGTGATCCACGGACTATGATGGTGGACTCCCTTTGACTTGTGTTCTTGGTGTATTTAATTGTATATGGTATAAATGTATATATTTGTAAATAAATATTTTGGATGTATTTAATTGAATATATCACAATTTTTTGACTCATTTCCTTCTGTCCTTGCATTCTTCCAGGTGGGGTTGGAGGGTGTAACTGTGATGTATCATGATGTATTAGCGTGTGTGTTGTAGTGGGTAAGGGTGGGGGTGGGGGTGTTGCGTATTGCGTGTGTGTGTCACTGTTTTTTCCTCCCCCCTCCCCTGTGTCATAGGTGCAGTACTCACTGTGGTCTTCACCGCCGGCGTTCGAGCTCCTTCTGTGTCACCATAATGTTCAATACGTGACAAGTTCTGATTTACATTGTTGAAGTTTAACAAGCTAACTGTAAAGTGGTGCAATGAAAGTCTATATTAACATCCATTCACTGTGGGCTAGTGATCTGAAGTGATGTGGTATAGCCCTAAAACGTCATGTATAGTAAATTAATTTGATTGCATGTGATTTATCATGAGGTTAATAAATATCTTTCACTAAAATGATAATTAATTTCTCTAAAGAAGTGATTTACATGCCATGTGCGAATGTTGAAAATAGAATTCTCCGTCATACCTGTTGAAATGTATTAACATGTTGTTTCATTTCACAATTTATTGTAACACGGATATTAAACAAGCTTACTAATGATGAATTCATACTTTGAATGTTATATGTGCTCAACATAAATTAATGTGCAGCTTAAAACATCCTCAGTTAACGTATGTGAGGCTTGAAAGGCCCTGTATTTTAAATGTGGAAAATATTTAGTCATTCTTGTTAACGTGAGATTTCCTTCAGATTATACTCCTATAGAATGTTAGTTTGGAAATAGAAGTCCTATTATTTTATGCATAGCAATCCTGAGAAAGTAACCCTGGAATCTGGAACATGGAGGAAATGTGAACATGGACAATATACAGTTGTTTCAAATTGTACAGTAGAGGAAGATGGATGCTTTTCTCATGTTGGTAACAGGAATCTTTGATGGTATTTCAAATGAAAATCATGTGATGGACTATGATTGGATAGTTAAACATTCCAATTCATGCAGTGTGATGGATGAGTAATTAACCTTGCACTTTAGCCTTTAATTTACTTCTCCATCTGGATTAGAGACGGTCTTCTTTTGAACCTTTGGCAGATCACATTTGAATTTTGTACTGGACTCTTCACTCTGATGATGTGAGAGGTGGAGACCTCTTTGCCTTTGCCATACAACTCCCCTAAAGCTGGGACTAGAAGACTTACATTTTTCTTTTGACACATGAGAATACTCTTGACCGAGCTTCTGACATGTTGACAAGTTCCCTTTTAACTTGCTTTTTGCCAATCTTACTTAGCTTTATTCTGCCCCAGATATCGTTTTTTAAAATTCTTTTTATCCTTTATTTCATTATCACTTTTTGTCTCCATGCCTTGTAGCCCAGCTCTAGAAGAAATTGGACTTTGTAACTTTAAGGGATTCCCCACCTGTTTAGAGACTTTATTGGATAATTGCCTATATTAACTTTAGTCTAAGATTGTAATACACCCTTTAACTTTATTCCTGACTTGGGGGTCCTTCAGTGGCCAAATTAGTCATACTGTACATTTTAATGTTTGAGGTTGAGAGTATTATTGACTTTGATTCCAGCCTTTCTGCTGGGGTGAAAACATCTGGAGAAAGCACAGCTGAGAAGCTCCATTAGAATGCAAGGACGATGCAACATTAAAGTCAGATTTATCAAGCCACGCAAGACCACCTTGCGAGTCCATGAATGGCTTGATACATCTGGAGTAACATAAGGCAGCCCAAATCTCTACCTTGCATTACTCTGCCCCAGGGAAGTGGTCTGTGGGTGGAGTGTGGGTGTTCCCAAACATCCACCCATCAATTTTGGTGCATTCCCAGATTTACCATTAGTGGTAGACCTCGGAATGCATCAAAAAGCTATGCCTCCCTAGGGAAGGCATAACAGGGAGAAATATATTTATTTCTCCATGTTATTACCTCTTTCTACATGAGCTGCATTCTGAAGCATATGTAGAAAGAGGAAAGTGCCCCTGAGGATTGTTTTTGTGCAGGAAGGCTTTCCTTTCTGCACAAAAACAATCCTGCCTACAATGCAGGCACCCTTCAACCATACAGCAAAGGTGTCTGCATTGGTGCAAGGCAGCATATTGTGTGCCAATTGCTAGGAAAGCACCGGAAAATACTGCACATTCCAGCCCTTTCCCTTTCACACAGCTCAGCTCAGCACAGCAAGGTGGCTTGTTGCATTGAGCTGCGTGAAAAAAATATAAATCTAGGCCCAAGTATATAAAAGTAAACATCTGATACAACAAAAAAAAATCTGAAGTTTTTTTTTGACAAACGTAATGTTCCTCCTGTCAATGACTCCTTTAGATTATTCCAGCCATCTTACAAAGCAAGTTCTCATTTAGAGGATAACATTAGCATTTTCACTAAAACATCGACATTTTACATTTGAGGCCCTTCAGAAACTCATCTAATGCAGTCTATTTGAAAAGAAAGTGAAATTTTGACAAGACTTGACAACCATTTTAATTAAATGTGCCACTGTTACAGCTTAGAAATCTTGAGGTGTGCAATGGCTGTGTCAACATTTTGGCAAACTACAGCTGATTGTGGAGAAAGCCTAAATAAAAAATGCTATATTTAATCCACACAATGAGCAATGAAATACCAAGTAGGAAGGTTGCATCATATGCTCATTTAATGTGCTCTTTAGATAGTGCTTTATTTGAAAAAAGAACTAAGGTGAAAACAGTCAATGGGTCTAGCTTTTGTAGAAGTTTGCAGAAGTGTGAAAGTTTGTAAGCAAGTGATTGGAGAGCATTTTATACATGAATTAATTTTATAAACACAAAGCTTACATCTGAAGTACATGAGACAAAAACCATACAAATAACTAAGGGATGGGAATACGTTTTGTGGGCATGCACTGTTTACATTTTACGTCTCGCAGTAGAGGTTCATAAAGGTAGTGCTGGAAATGGCCCTTTCTGCAGGGTTTCCCCTGTCTTTTTGGCTTCTGACCCCCTGTTTTGATCCTGTGCTGAATTTAGTTTTTGCTGGCTTTTAGGACTCTGGGCACTGTACCACTGTTGACTAGTGCTAAAATGCAAATGCTCTCTGTCTAACGTTGTATTGGTAATTGGTGTATCCATAATTGACATATTTGTTTTACTAGTAAGTCCCTAGTACAGTGCACAGTGTGTGCTGAGGGCCAGTAAATGATTTGCTACTAGTGGGCCGGCAGCACTGATTGTGCCACCCACATGAGTAGCCCTGTAAACATGCCTCTGACCTGCCACTGCAGTGTATGTGATGGCGGTTTTAACTGCCAGTTCAACCTGGGAAGTGTACCCACTTACCAGGCCCAAACCTTCCCTTTTACTACATGGAAGTCACCCCTAAGGTAGGCACAAGGTAGCCCCATGGGCAAGGTGCAGCCTATATAAAAGGTAGGAAATGTACTGGTGTATTTTGTTATATATCCTGATAGTGAAATGGTGCTAAATTCAGTTTTTATTATTGCAAAGACTACCTCTCCCATAGAGTAATATAGGGATTGCCTTGAAATATCTTAAGTGTAATTTCCCAATGAGAGCAGATAGAAATTTGAAGTTCAGGGTCTCTGAACTCAGTTTAAAAATACATCTTTTGGTGAAGTTGGTTTTTAAATTACATGTTTAAAAATGACGCTTTTAGAAAGTGGGCTTTTTCTGTCTTAACCATTGTGTGCCTCTGCCTGTCTGTAGAATATAAATCTGGGTCAGGATGAGAGTTGGGCTGTTTGTGAATTCACTCTAGACAGTCACACAAAGGGAGCTGAGGTGCTCCCTGCATATCCCAATGGGACTCCCTGGGCTAGAGTTGTGGGAGGAGCTGACACTTGCACCTGAATAGACATGTGCCTGTCCTTACACAAATCAGTCTCCAACCCCATGGAGTATGTCTGGGGCCAGGGCAGGAAAGGCAGGGTTTTGTGCACTACAAAGGCTTTCCTTTGAAGTTTGCCAACTTCAAAGGCAGAAAACATAGAGTATAAGTACTGGACCTCTGAGACCACAACTTCAGAACACTTATGGACTGAGGACATTCTACCAGCAAGAAGAGCTGGATGCTGTAGGAGGAACTGGCACTCTGGCGGTCATTCTGACCCTGGCGGTCAAAGACCGCCAGGGCAGAGGACCGCGGGAGCACCGCCGACAGGCCGGCGGTGCTCCAATGGGGATTCCGACCGCGGCGGTAAAGCCGCGGTCGGACCGGCACCACTGGCGGGCTCCCGCCAGTGTACCGCCGCCCCATTGAATCCTCCAAGGCGGCGCAGCTTGCTGCGCCGCCGAGGGGATTCCGACCCCCCTACCGCCATCCAGATCCCGGCGGTCCGACCGCCGGGATCCGGATGGCGGTAGGGGGGGTCGCGGGGCCCCTGGGGGCCCCTGCAGTGCCCATGCCACTGGCATGGGCATTGCAGGGGCCCCGTAAGAGGGCCCCTACATGTATTTCACTGTCTGCTGCGCAGACAGTGAAATACGCGACGGGTGCAACTGCACCCGTCGCACAGCTTCCACTCCGCCGGCTCGATTCCGAGCCGGCTTCATCGTGGAAGCCTCTTTCCCGCTGGGCTGGCGGGCGGTCTGAAGGCGACCGCCCGCCAGCCCAGCGGGAAAGTCAGAATTACCGCCGCGGTCTTTCGACCGCGGAACGGTAACCTGACGGCGGGACTTTGGCGGGCGGCCTCCGCCGCCCGCCAAGGTCAGAATGAGGGCCTCTGTCTGCTCCATGTGTTCTGGGAGTGAAAGTACTGGACTTTGCTTTCTACATCCCGCTTTCCAAGTTCTCCATTGGCCTGAACTGAACCTGCCTCCCGTTAAGAAGTCTCAGGGACATCAAAGGCGTCACCTGCCAGTGCCAGGACTCTTCTGCTGGGAGTCCTTACTTGCCAAGTGGTGCCAAATCCAGTCGCTGGGCCTTTTGAAGTGGAAACTGGGGTCCGGGGAAAGCAAATCCATGCATCACATCACCACGGCTGAAAATTGATGCATTGCCTGGCTTGTGGCTGAAGAATCACTGCATCACCTGCCTTGCAGATGTGGATTGGATGTAGCGCCTGCTTGCAGTGGAAGGATTAGTGCAGCACCAGTAGAACCGATGCAGTGCCTGTTCCACCATGGCTCTATCATCCCAGTGCGTCTGGATTTTCCCACGCATCGTCCCTGGGTGTCATATTTGCATCAACCCCACAGGTCAGCAAGTAACTGAGGCTGTATGACTGAATACTGACACATTCTCTCTCCTGCTTGGAAGAAAACCGATGCATCACCTCTTCTGTGAGAAGAGAATCAACACATCATCTCCCCTGTCAGTAAGGAACCGACGCATCACCTTCCCTGCGCAGTAAGGAAGCAATGCATCTCTTTGTTTTCTGGCACCTCACCTCCTCTACGACCTGCATCGTCTTCACTTTTGACACATCCTAGGTACTTGGCGCTAAAAAGGTACAACAGCTGATTCCTATGGATTAGGACTCATTGATACCTTTAAAAAGTGATATCTTTATTTGTGTATGTAGGATTTTTGTCATTTTGGTATTGTTTTATTCAGATAAATATTGGCTATTTGTCTTAACTAGTGTGGAGTCCTGTTGTGGTGTTTTCACTATTTTACTGTGTGTGCATACACATTGCCTCTGAGATAAGCCTGACTGCTTGTGCCAAGCTACCAATGGGGGTGAGCAAGGGTTATCTTAGCTGTGTGGCTCCCTTACCCTGACCAGACTGAGGGTCCTTAATTGGACAGGGTGCAAACAACTGCCAACTAGAGACCCTATTTCTAACAGGTAGCATGTATAGAAAAGCAATAATTTTTTTAAAGGAATTTGCAGAAAAGCAAGAAGTTTACTGCATAGACAGAGGTGGTTCTTTTGCTGTGAGCTCATGTGGCTTGATTAGAGTGTTGTGCATGGAAGAGGGCATCAATGAATGAGCATCTAAGGGTGAACTTAAACATGTTTTCCCTTATTTGCTACTACCTGCATAATCAGGTATACCCTGGACACACTAGTCGACCTTCAAAAATGCCGGCTATCTCTTTAGGTTCAACAAGGTCACAGCTGAGAAACAAAACAGTCCTTTGTAAAACAAAACCAGCCCCCTGAAAAGCGTGCAATTGATGTTTACTTTTAACTAGACTGCAGTGTTGTGTTAGGACAGTGTAGACTACCACCATTACCAAACAAGTATTGACACAGCCAATAGTTCTTGGCTTACTGTGCTAATGCATAAAACAATGCAGGCAGTAAAGTTATGTTGATAGAAAGGATGTAATGCCCCAAAAAGGTGTTTGAATATAATAAAAAGCAGCTCAAGTTCATCCACAAGGTTAACTATTTAAACTTGAGATTTAATATCAAATGTGAATAGTCAGCCCAGATTCAGAAGTCACTTTGGGGGTCATTCTGAGTCTGGCGGGCGGCGGAGGCCGCCCGCCAGACTTCCCCCCTCCAAAATACCGCTCCGCGGTCGAAAGACCGCTGAGGGTATTTTGGCTTTTGCACTGGGCTGGCGGGCGACCGCCAAAAGGCCGCCCGCCAGCCCAGTGCAAAAAACCCTTCCCACGAGGACGCCGGCTCAGAATTGAGCCGGCGGAGTGGGAAGGTGCGACGGGTGCAGTTGCACCCGTTGCGAATTTCAGTGTCTGCAAAGCAGACACTGAAATTATTTTTGGGGCCCTCTTACGGGGGCCCCAGGACACCCCATACCGCCATCCTGTTCCTGGCGGGAGAACCGCCAGGAACAGGATGGCGGTATGGGGTGTCAGAATCCCCATGGCGGCGCAGCAAGCTGCGCCACCATGGAGGATTCAATATGGCAGCGGAAAACCGGCGGGAGACCGCCGGTTTTCCCTTTCTGACCGCGGCCAAACCGCCGCGGTCAGAATGCCCTGCGGGGCACCGCCAGCCTGTTGGCGGTGCTCCCGCCGACCCTGGCCCCGGCGGTCCGTGACCGCCGGGGTCAGAATCACCCCCTTTGTATTTTTTATTATTTCAGATATTCTACCCATCCACATCTTTGAGATTGCAGGGCTTCATCCGCAGTTCTCACAGATTTTCATGTTAAAGTTGAGTCATGGAGTGTCATATAATGTGATTTTTTATAAAGTCCACGGAATTTGTTAAACTTCCTAAATCATACTTATGGTTTTTATAAGGAAAGATCTCTGGGGAGCATTTAGAGCAATGCTACATAAGAGAACCTCTGTAAATCAGCAGTTCTCCTGCCTTATCAAGCTCACAATGACCCCACTTCAGTTTGAAATGGGGAACTGCTGATTTGTTCGTGACTGAGAGCCTCATTAAGAGTTTGGCGGTCTTAGGACCTCCATGTTGGCTGTGGTGGTTGCACCGCCAACAGGCTGGCATTGAAGACTGCCAAATTATGACCATGGCGATATTCCTAAAAGAATATAGCCAAAGCACTGCCACAGTGGTCTGACTGCCACGGACGATGGTAGCCACCTGCAGGTGGTGGAGACGAGGTTGCACACTGCCAAGGTTTCCACCACGGTCGCACCACCACGGAAACCCAGGCGGAAACCAACTGCATAAAAGGAGACACTCATCTTCAGGAAGCGATACGTGTCCAGAGACACCATGGAACCAGAAAGAGAAGTCTTCCCGCTGCTCCTGCTTGACCAACGACTTTGGAATCTGCGACAACGATGACAACAGCTGCCGTAAGTATACAGTCTTACCTGTTACAGTTGTAGATTATCATTTTTTGTACATTCACACAACATACATTTGGGGAGGGGGTGCGAGGGCGACACTAACACGTAAGAGCACATTAACGTGCACACTTGCATACAGCCTCACACACACACTCGCATATTCACAAGAAACATGCCGCCACACACATACACACGTCACAAACACACACAGGTATGGACAGAAACACTGCACAGGGCCACACTCACACAGTACCAAACAACACCATAAAATGTCACAACAACAACACAAGCTCTCTTATCTCTTGGCAGGGACCCACAGCGGACACTACCCAGGGACACATCACACATACATCACTACGTAACACCAACAGACAAAAAATACATGCAAATACACAATCATACTACTTACCGATGGACTTACAAAGAACACCGTATCTAGCATTTCGTGCACATAAAATGCCCGCAATCATAGCACACAAAGCCACACAACACACCAAAAAACACATCTCAAAACAAACAATACACAATGCCAACACAACAAATACCCTTGAACACACAAATGTCCATCACACAACACACACCCTACCACTTTCAGACAAAAGCATAGCATACAACCTCACATACTTCCTAACCAACACACACAGCCCAAGCAGAACACACACATACAGACACACAACTGATGTCAGCCTGGAACAACTCCAACCTAGGGAAAGAAATGAAGGACAAAGATGTAACCAAGAAACCAACAACAGGTTGGTTTAAATTATTATTAGATCCATAATATTGGAAAAACAAAGGCAACAGGCCCGCCCTTAATTAAAAGTCTCAATGCACACAGTGCACATATGTGTACCCTGAACTTGCCTCCTGACTGCCATGTAACCTTCACAAGTAGGGGCATCTATGGGGTGGACAGGCACCTCAGGTGTTATCTGGTGGGGGAGGTGGAGGGGTTGTTGGGTTTAGGTCTTGGAGGGGGGGGCCTTTGGGATCTGGCTTGGGGAAGATGGGCTTGGTTTTAGGTTTGGGGGAATGTTGGGTTTTTGATGGAGGGGTTGACTTCTTGGCAGGGAGAGGGGCATGGGTTCTTGCAGGGGGGCAGGGGAGGTCGTGGAGGTGGAAGGGCTGGATTTGGGGAGGGACGCAGACCATTTAGGGGTATCACGGGGTGGTAGAGGAGTAGGGAAAAGGGCAAACTCCAAAAGGAAAACTCTTTTAGACACACAAGGATGGGCATAGCACAAGGGTTTGAGTGTGGACGGAGAGGAAGAGGTTGTCTGAAGTGTTGGTGTGGATGTCTTGGGTGCATGTTTGTGCATGGTATGTTTGTGGGTGGTGGGTGTTTGTTGGGTGAGTGAGTGTGGGCGTTTATGTATCTTGGGAGGAGGGGGGTGGAGGTGCTAGGGATGCTGTGGTGGGTGGGTGATTGTTGGGGCTGTGACTGCAGGTATGGTGGATGTGCTGCGTGTCGGCGTGACTGTGGTTGTGGTGTCTGTGGGTGTGGTAACTGGGGTGGATGTCTGAGGGTCTGCTGTGGTGCTGTCTGTGGGTAGGATAGTTGTAATGGCTGGATCTGTGAATGTTGGTGTGGTGTCTGCATGTGTGTTAGGTGTGCTGTCAGTGATGCTGGGTTTGGTGGGATTTCAGGGCAGGTTCTGACTGTTGCTGTGTGTGCAAGTGTATGTTGCTTGTGTGCATGCCGGTGGTGTGTTTTGTGGTGCTTATGTTTGTCAGCGCTACCCTTGGATGTTGAGGTGGATGCATGCTTGCTGTCTGTGTGCATTGGCTGAGTCAGGGAATAGAGGTTTGGGATTGGGAAGAGGAAGGTTGAGGGGGGATGGGAGACAAAGGATGACTGGCTGCCGTTAGTGTGGATGCTAGAGCCTGAAAGGATCTCTGTAGGCCAGCCAATGCACTGTGAATGCCCTCCAGGAACGCATTACTCTGTTGCAAGTCTCTGGATGGCATTCATGTTGGTCAACTAACCCACAGGGATGACCCTCAGGAGGCCAATAGCCTCCACACTGAGGGCAGCAGGGATGAGAGGGACAGGGGCAGAGGGGCCTGGGGCAAAGGAGA